>NW_017728913.1:386043-410709 GCF_001723895.1 Crocodylus porosus
GGTGGGCGGATGAGAATAGGGTGGGATTCAACACTGACAAGTGCAAGGTGATGCACCTGGAGAGGAACAACTGGCACCATACCTACAGGCTGGGGAACTCCCTTCTTGTCATTACAGAGGCAGAAAAGGATCTTGGAATCACTATTGATGCCAAGATGAACATGGGCCGGCAGTGTGGGGATGCACTCAGGAAGGCCAACCATACCTTGTCATGCATCCACAGATGCATCTCAAGCAAGTCCAAAGAGGTGATCCTCCCCGTCTATGTGGCACTGGTCAGGCTGCAGCTGAAGTACCGCATCCAGTTCTGGGTGCCGCACTTAAAGAGGGATGTGGAAAAGGGTCCAGAGGAGGGCCACTTGCATGATCGGGGGCAGCAGGGCAGGCCCTATGAGGAGAGGCTATGGGACCTGAACCTATTCAGTTTCTACAAGAGAAGGCTGAAGGGGGTTCTAGTGGCCTGTTACAAACTAGTCAGAGGGTGCCAGCAGGCACTGGGGGAGTCCCTGTTCCCCCAAGCACTACCAGGGGTTACTAGGAATAACAGTCACAAGCTGGCAGAGGGTAAATTCAAATTAGACATCAGGAGGCACTACTTCACTGTCAAGGCGGCTAGGATCTGGAACCAACTTCCAAGCGAAGTGGTGCTGGATCTTTCCCTGGGGGTCTTTAAGACAAGGCTAGACAATCACCTTGCTGGGGTTGTCGGACCCCAGTACTCTTTCCTGCGATGGCAGAGGGTCAGACTTGATGATCTGCTCAGGTCCCTTCCGACCCTACTATAAAACTATGAATGAGAGTGATTGGGAATGATTGAGATACAATGGTAACAGGCCTCTACTGAATGGCCTGTAACAACTGGGCCATCACCTCGCATTGATTCATCCAGGAACCATGGACCTCACCCAGGAACAGAGACAAGAACCCAGCATTTGAAATACAAAAGACACGGCAGAACCAGCAACTCCACCATTTTACCCCACCATTACAGACACCCAAAAATTCACATCCCTGAATGGAGCACACATGCTCAGTATGCCAGGGTCTGACCCTTGCTTGGGCATGCCTCCTGTCACTAGGGTCACACAAGGTCTGCACCTATGAAAAGGGGCAGTGAAGATAGGCCCAGTGGGACGCTCTCTCCATCTGGACCAGCACCATGCCACACCACCTATCCACCCCAGAGGCTCTGCCAGTGACCCCCCCTCTGGACAAGGACCCCTTTCCAGCCTGGACAGGTAGCTACCACCCCCCACCCCCTTTTAAACCAAGGACTTGGACTCTGCTTCTCTTTCCTACCTGGATTCCAGCCCTTTCACTGAGTCTTTCTCCTGCTGCCATTGTGAGTGCTTGGGTGTGTGAACCAATAACTTCATGGGGCTGTGTAGTGTGTTGTCTGTTTAATAAAACTGTTATTTGGACCCCTAAGTTGGGTTTTGCTTTACTATGGTTTGGCCCTGCTCCAATCTCTGCTCCTCACCCCTCTAACTTCTGTCTTATTTCTCCCTCTCCTGCTTCTGGCTCACTGCCACCTCCAACACCTGTCCTGAGCTCCTGTCTGCCTCCAACCTCCCTGTTTCTTTGCCACTATTTCATCCCCACAACCTTTTGCTTTTCCTCTGAGCTCTCAGGTTTCTGCCTCAGTTTCTTTCCTGGCTGTCTCCTCCTTGCCACCATTTATCTGCACCCCCCCCAATATTTCAGCTGTCTGCCTCAGTTTCCAGCTGCAGTCTACCTTAAGTAAACCCAAGCCTCAGTTCCTCAGCCAGCTTCTCTGTAGTCTACCAGTTCTAATCCCAGTTCTGACAACTATCACTCCCTACACTTTAACTCTCTCTCTCTCACCTGACCCAGGTACACCAAGGACATACATACACACATCACAACACCCAACTTAGGAACTCACCTGTGTGCATGTGTAGGTGGGTGGTATGTGTGTGAATTAGTGAATACACAAACACATAAATATATATTCACATATATAGATATAATTGTGTGTGTGGTATATGAATTAGTAATCCACATCTGTGTATTGGATGTGCAGGTGTTGGTAACTGATTCTGTCTAAAATTGGTTTGTGTACTGTGTATGGGTTTAAACTGGTGATAGGTGTGCATGAACCTAGACTGGTTATTTTGAACATGTGTGTATCTGAGTTGCTAGTGTGAGTGTGTATGCCTAGTAGGGGTGTATGCACCTAGTGAGTGTATGTGTCCTTAATTGATTTTTATGTGTGCATGTGCAATTGTCCCCCAACACCTCCTGTCTAACAGATCAATAGTGAGATCCTGAGCATTGGCCTGACCCCTCAGGGCTACACAAGTTGAGTTTTAACAACCCCAAAAAGGCACCTAAAGGTGTTATATTATTCAGAACTTCTGTTAAAAATATTGACTTTTAGTAGAACTGATCAGAAAGAAAGGAAAAATAGGGGATGGTAACTGGGGAAACAAAGCACCATACAGACAAAATGTTTTATTACAAGTTCTACTTGTTTTAACAATACTAGCTATCTTTTTCTAATGTAACAGTGTAACAGGGGCTCAGGCAGGAGCCCCATTACTAGGGTAGTCATAGAAGCAGGTGATTATAGAGAGAACCTTTACATAGGTGAAGGAAGTTGCGCACCAGGGAAAGATCAGGGCAATTAGCCCAATGCGGCTGGTATAAGCCCAGCGGCAAGTGAACGCACTTTGACTTCAGGCACTGGAGAAAGAAGAGTGGACCACAGTGAAGAGAGAGGGAGACGGAAGCATGATCAACGGCCAAGGACAGCCAGAGACTGTAGACCCTGAAACACCATGACTGGCCAGTAAGGTGGCAGGGTACTCACCCGAGGCCCATAACTGATGCAGATAGCCCAGGGAAAAGTAGGGGCTCTGGGGGATCAATGTGATGAGGAAAACCCCAAGGTGGGGGGTTCTGGGGTGGCACATGGGCAGTGAAAGCAGCATGTCCACTTCACCAGATAGCTGAGAGTTGAGCCAGGTTCACAGTCAGATGCATGGAGATAACAGCAGAGGAATCTCCCTGCTCAGTATCAGCGGAGATGCTGAGAATGTGTCCTGCTAATGAAGGGGGAAGATACAGCCTAGACCAAGATAGTCTAACACATCTGGGACACTCCCTGATTTAAAGAGATACCTGATCCACCAAGTGGTTCTCCCTGCTAATGAGGTAATTAGCGAGATGGATGTAACCCACTGCTAAGGATAAAATCAGCACCATGCAAGTTTACCATCTGGATCAATCAAAGTCATGGCAGGAAAGTTCAGAGAGAGAGACTGCGATAGACCCAGCTACCCTCCCACATTGAGCTACAGCTGACAAAAGTTAAGCAGAAGAAACAAATAATGAGCAAATAAACCATATTCAGAAACTTACCTTAAGAATTCTATAATGGATTGCTAGGGAGTAAGTAAAGAATTCTCCTACACATTGATAATCATGTAGATTACAATTTTTTGTATTTCACAATAGGAGAATTATGATTTATTAAATATCTGTTACTGTGGAAAAGTCGGGGTACCTGCTTCAAGGAGGGTCCCAACCAAAGGGATCTGTCCAGCCGTCGCAGCCTGGCTGTGCTCTAGAAGAATCTCCCGATCTGCTTCAGAGGAGCCTTATCAGCCCGCCGAGTGAACAGAATTGACTTAATTATGCCAGCAGGAGCCATTTCTGGCCCTGGGTGCTGGCAAGAGGAAAAGAAGTAAAAGAGGTGAAGAGGGGTGAGCAGTAAGGGGAAACCCCACCTGCCAGCCAGGACTAAAGTCCCCAGGAACTGGGCAAAAGACCTATTGGGTCTTCAGAGCTCAGAAGACCTTAAAGAAAAAAAAAAGAGAGAGAGAGGAAACCCCAGCTCCGCATTCATTAATTGAGGCTGGTGCTCAATTAAACCGGCGGGATAGCAATTAGCAGGGAGTAGAAGAAAAAACAAAACAAAACAAAAAATTGTTTGATCACTAGAGTCATGATCGAGAAGGCCAGAAAGTGAGAAGCCCCAGAGATCCTGAACTGCAGGCAGAGAGAGACAGAGAGAGAGAGAAGACACTGTCAGGATATTTGAGTTTTCATTTTTCTTTTCCTTTTTTTTATCTGGCCCCACCTTCCACCTGAATAAATGGCAGTCGGCTTTTCGTCAAGGAAATCACCATCCTCCCAAATTTAATCAAATCATTCAAATCATGGCAGGAGAGATAGCGGAGAATAATTGTGACCCAATTCCTACTAGTTGAACCCTGCCTGGATTCCTCTCCTCAGGCGGCCTATTCCACCTTCATCCAAGGCAACATAGCTCCCTGAACTACTTCCCCCTTATGGGTGTGGTCCCCCCCGAGACCTTTGGCTACTAGCCCTGGCCCACCTCCAGGCCAGTCAGAAGCCCAGGCCATCAGGTCTTGGCTATTCCTCGTGGTGGGCCCCTGACCCTTTCACCCTTCCAGTCCTGGCCCCAGCATTGACCAGTCAGGGGATGTCCAGGCAAATGTGAGTCTATGGCCCCACTCTTTCTTTGGGGTCCACGTTCCAGACCCTATAAAAGGGTAACCCACCTGGTTGTGGTGGCTAGGTTAAGACACCCTGAGCTGCCTTTTACTAGGGTGCTAACTGGCCTGGCATTTCCTGGGAGCTCTTGTGCCACTGATAGCCCCACTAGGCCACCCACTCATGGCAGGGTGCAGTTTTAGGTCATGCCCAAGACCAGGAGTCTCCTAACCATCCCCTACAGCTCCTCCCTTACCTCCAGATGATACCAACAGCCCTGCAGACAGATGAAGTTATTGCCTGGCCTCCCAGCAGCAAAGTGCCCTGTTTATATGGGCAGCCCTGAATCTAAAATGGGTGCCTGCTGGCTGCTGTCTTCTGGCCCTTAAAGTAGCAGGCACAAACAGTGCCGTGCCACAAGCGCTCTCAGACTCAGAACCATTATTTGAAAAGCCACCAGGTTAAAAGCATATCGTAATACAATAAGATGTGTAAACCCTGGTGCCAGAGATTCAGGAAGAAAGCCATCTCTCTGCTCTGTCCAACGGTGAAGAAGCATTGTCGTGAAGAATTTAATGCCAATAAGCTACTTTCCTGCACTTCCTTTAGCAATATGTGAGGAGCTATTGTCACTTATAGTAAAAAGGTTCACTTCTAAGGAGCTAGGATGCTATTCCAAGGTAGCATGGGCCAGGGAATTTTTCAGTGGGTCATTATACATCTGAAACTGCAGATGCATTGACATGAAGGTATTTTCCAGGAATGTTTCAAATTCATCAAATCTTCTGATGGAAATCAGGCAGGTATAAACTGGCCTATTTTACTGTCAATGCAACCTTCTTGATATCCTTGTGGATATTCCAGAGTTAGGATTCTGGAAGCCCTAGGAGCCTAAAGCTATTAATGGTTCCAGATACCATGCCTAGATAGTGCACCTAGTAGACAGAAAGGCAACAGGCATCATGGGAATGCTCATCATTTTTTTTTTTTAAATAGAAAACAAAATAAAATATTACTCTGATTTTTTCAAGCAAACATTTCAGGCTGTCCCCATTATACAGGAAATGTCTGAAAGCTAAGATTTAATTCTGAATTTCAGATTCCTAGACTTCTTCCCCCAAAATCCCCATGAGAGAAAAAATGCAAACCAGGGGTAGTTAACTGAGAAAAATTACTCACAAAGAAAAGAAATGAAGACTTTGGCAAAGGATGGCTAAGCAGCTTCTATAAGGTCATGCTTCTCCAGCAGTTACTGCTACTCACTGATCCAAACTGCAAATATGATTTGGTTAGGGAAGGTGAGATAGTGTAATTATAGGACTGTTACTTGTAGGAGGTCAGGATAGAGATAGATAGATATCTACAGAAGTTACTGGAAGAGAATGAATTGGACTATTCTTTGCGTGTTTATTCTATTGGCTTCAATTTAAAGGGCAAGTTGGAAGAAAAGATGTAAAACACACATAAACAGCACTTTGCAATACAGTGTGTAGAACTCTGGGCATGTCTACATGTTGCTGTGCTTTAGTACTTCCTTTTAGAAGTACTAAAGCATGCATATTTTGCCCACCCCTGGACTAGAGAGATTGTCAGCATAATTCAGTCAGACCTGCATGTTGCTTAAGTCAGAATATTGCTAGCATTTGGTCCCCCAGATTTTCCAGAATCTCAGCAGTGTGTCATGTATGTTATGGTCCTACTCCTAACACTGTTCCAAGGCTTGCAAAAAGACACTTGGATAGCTTCTTCATGGCTGCCTTCTATGGTTCTTGTGCAAAGAGAACCATCTGCAGTTATCTATTGAGCTTTTAAGTCCCCTTTTATGCTATCATACTGCTTTTATTTTGTGGAAAGCAGGGGTGAAGCTCACTTAAACCAAACATCAGCCATCAATATTTCCATTTCACAACTTCAGGAACAACATAAATGTGACAAAGTATAATACTAATAATTATGATAATTAACATTTTTTGAGTGAGTGCACAGAGGGTGCATTTACATATCACCCTGTGGTGACGTAGTGATGTGCTATGTCACCATATGGCATGCTACAGTGATGTAGTGATCACATGGGTCTACACGTGATCCCCAGCTATGTTGCTGTAGTGGCACACTCTTCCAGTACGGCACACTGCTACAACGATGTGCCATGCACATGGTGCAGCAACTGCATACTAGTACTAGCTCACACTAGTACTTCCTTTTGGAAGTACTAAAGCATGGTGCTCACACTAGTACTAACTCACACTAGTACTTCCTTTTGGACTTAGGTGGATGCCCCAATCCCCACCTGGAACCTACTCGGTGTATCCACAGCTGATGTCAGCACCCGTCTAGGGCTGCTTCTGCCTTACCAGGCAGGTAGTGACATAAGTTGTGATGGGGCTTGCAGGTTCCACATCAGGGATGGTGATTGGGTGTGCTACAACTCTGTCAGTGAGGGAATGGTGGTGGGGATCAAAACAGCTACAATGCCAGGGAAGGAGAGAGAGTGTTGTGACACTCAAGAGCATGCCAAAAGTCATTAAAGTGGTCCTCCAGCCAAAATAATTGCCCATCCCTGCTCTCATCCCAGAGCAGGAGGGCTAGGGACACAAGTTCCATATAAACCAGTATAAGTAATAGGAAGCTGGTTCAGATCTGTAGCACAACAGAAGTTCAGTGCACATAGACTATTTTCAAAATGGCATAAACTGGTTTAAGATAAACCTGGATGGATGTAGTATCAGACTTAACTGATTTAGGTCAAATAGGTTTATTGAACTCCTGCCCCAGATCCCTTTTAGATTCAAGTTAAATAACAGTCTCCCAGCATCCCAGGATGCTTTGCACCTCCTGCACACACCCCCTCACACAGAGGCAGGCTAGTATTGGCCCAAGCTGTCTTTTCCAGTTGAGCAGGAATGTGTTCTAGCACCTTCTGTCTTCTGGCCTGGGCCACTGCTGGCATGTGGCTACATTTCTGGAATCAAAAGTGAACGCCTGTTCACTTGCTTATTGATTGAATCTACACAGCTTAGATTAACCTCTGTAGATTGAGTCGAGTAAGCCTTGGGCTTTATGATTTCCTGTACCTATGTCACTATGATGAAAACACAAAGGTGATTTAAGGCCATACCGGTACCTTCATGATCTCATGATTCCATCCTAGCATTTAATTTTTTTCCAGACTAAATGGATACAGAGATTGTCAGGGCTAGCAATAGACTGTGCTAAGTTTCACAATAGTAAATAAATAAAGGTGACTTTGTATAAGTGTTTTAAACTACCCTGAAAGTAAAAAAAATAATGGTCTCAAGGTCTACATATAAACACAGAGAAGAAATGAAGCGGAAATTAATCTGTGTCCTAGTTCTTATTTATTTTTCACAAATGAAAATACCTGACTAGGCAAGTATAAAAGGACTTTTGTGCAAATAGCTTTATTGACCGTTAAAAATCAAACAACAAACCAAAAAGTAGAATTCCTTTCAAGAAAGGAAATACAAATAGATTTGAATTCTCTCAGATATTTTCTTAGCACAAAATGAATAACTCCAAAGGAAACCTGAAAGGCTTATGATCAGATAGAGCTTTCTTTTGGGAGTATTTTAAGTACAATTCTAATGCTGGGTTCTGTCACTAACATCTGCAAGGGACACTTAGAGTCCTGAATTTCTTCCCACTGTGCTGCTATGTGCCCCAAGGAACAGACAAAATTCCTTGGGATAGTTCCCTATTTCAACAAGTGTCTTCTCCACTGCTCTTATATAAGACCTTCCATCCTGCAGTGAGGGAGATTCTGTCAGCCCCAAGGAGCCCCCACTTTGGGTTACGTAAAAATTACAGGTCCCCCTCTCTGTAGAGTCATGCTGGAATAGTACTTGCCCAGAAATCACCCCTTTCACAGGCACTTAGTAAGGAGACAAACAACAAAAGGAATTATTATGAAAACAGAACAAACATAAGAAATCAGTAACCATATGTTAAGCTACAGAGATATGAGAATAAACAAACAAAAGAAAATACAAGAACATTAACCTGTTCTTACTCTACACCTTCAATCCAAAGATACAGTCCTTGAGGTCTACATAAAGCTTCTGCCTCTGATGCCCTGGCTTTCTGTATCCCCTTGGCATTTTGCTTATCTTAGACTGGAGAAGGTTGAGAGAGTCTAGGGAAGAGCTACATATATGATTAGAGGCCTGAAGAGCAAGCCGCATGAGGAAAGGCTGTCAAATATGGGACTGTTCAGCCAAGAAAGGTGAAAACTTTGGGGGGATTTGGTGGCAGATTACAAATATATCAGGGGAAAGCATCAGGAGCTGGGTGAAAAACTATTCACCAAAGTGCCCCAGGGTAAAACCAAGAGTAATGCTCATAAACTTCCAGAAGAAGTTTTCAGATTGAATATAAGGAAAAACTTCTTCATGGTTCATGTGATCAGACTCTGGAATAGACTCCCAGCGGTGGTGATACAGGCACCTACCCAGATCTTCAAAAGAAGACTAGATGCACACCTTGCTGCAGTTATTTGACCCCAGCAATCTTTCCTGCCCACAGCAGGGGGGCTGGACCCAATGATTTCACAAGGTCTGTTCCAGCCCTGAACATCTATGAATCTGTGAATCCTCAGCACCCTACACCACCCCGACCTTACTGATCTGGAAACAATGTCAGGAGTAGGAACATAGCACATAAGACACACTGCTGAAATTCTGAACTT
The DNA here is from genome assembly GCF_001723895.1 of Crocodylus porosus. Taxonomy (NCBI): domain Eukaryota; kingdom Metazoa; phylum Chordata; order Crocodylia; family Crocodylidae; genus Crocodylus; species Crocodylus porosus. Next base: position 395,231 of record NW_017728913.1, read on the forward strand.
CTCACTTTTACCTGGGAAGACTGAAAACAATCTTTCCAGGTTATACCATGATTTAGAGGCAGCCTTTAAGTAACTTTGTCTGTCTGGTTATTGATCTAGATCACTTTTAATTTCTAAGGGGGTTCACATTATGCCAGTAAGTTCCTGACTTATGAAGGTTCATATTTACCAGATTAGAAACTTGTATCCTTTTTGGACATGATGATCTGTTAATCCAATATACTGTCCCTCATGACAGTTTGACTAGCCAGATAACAAGCTTCTGGTTCTTCTTTTAGAATGCAACTGTATCATTGTTTGGCTAGATCCAGTTTTCCAATGCTTCTTAAAAGATCCACATGGAGGACTAGTAAATGACATTAATTCTCAGCCATTGAGTCTTATAGGTGCGAACATGTGAGGGCTGATCAAGTTAGTCATGGCCTTATTGACACAACCTTAGATGAAATGCAAAGATAAAATAACATTACACTTATATCAAATGCCATAACATGATTATAAGAACCATAAAATTCAACAGAACTTTGCATGAACTCTAAATAGAGGCTAAACACCAATTTGGGTAAACCTAAGTTGGAAGAATATCCATGCATGCTACGCTGGAAACCCAAATGACATGGGGTGAATCTGGAATCTGTGACAAGTACATTTCAAATTTCTTCACCTTATTTTATAATATGGCCACAGGCAACATGTGATGAGAGCACAGGGGGACACATGCCCCCCCTGAGATTGGCCCTCGCTGGCTGGGAAGTGGGGGCACTGAGAGAAGCACCAGATGGTGCCCCTCTGCTTGAGATTGGTGCCAAGGGACAGTGGGGTTGCCAAGAGAAGCGCTGGATGCACTTCCATTTTGGCACTGGTGCCCTGCCCCCGGTCAGCAATTAGCCTCTGGTGCCCCTCTAGACTCAGAAGGCACCAGTCGCCCATGAATATGGGCACATTATAGAAACAGAAGAACATTTTCATTATTTTTAAGGTGTTAGAACAATTATTTTCTTATTCTCTGAGCTAAAATATATTTCTATGTTATAAAGATAATTGCACAATTATAATGTGCAAAATAAAATAATGTGGTTTTTACTTAATAATTTAACACAGGCCAAAGAATCTATCTCAGTACCTTCTACAGGAAGCTCCTAATTCTTGTTTAAGTTAGCCTATATATTATAGAAAGAAATCCAGACCTGATTTAAGAACTTGGAATGACTGAATCCTAGAACAGTTAAAAATTCTAGTCTGAATTTGGCTAATTTTAGCTTCTAGTCACTGGATCCTGTTTTGCTATTTTGTACATAGCCATCTCTACTAAAATAAATCTCTTCCCTGTGCAAGTACTTGTAGATCTTTTTCTCTTGGATAAATTAAATAAATTAAGCCTCTTTAGTCTCTCACTATAAGGCTTTCCTCCTGACAGCATATGATTCTTGCAGCTATTTACTTGAAACCTTTCCAAATTCATTTTTAAATTTTGGATACTGGAACTTGACAAGTATTCCAGCAATGGTCTTACCTGTAATATACGTGACAGTAATACTATCTCCCTACTTCTAGTTATTATTCCTTTGCTTATACATTTGAGGACAGTATTCACACTGTTAGCTACAGTATCTTTCTGAGGGCTTATATTAGTCTGGTAGTGTAAATATATATCAGACATGTAACCTAAATTTATTTCCAATTATAGATATGTGACCTTGAATTTGACTATAAGTATTCATATGAGCCCATCACACAGACCAATCCAGGCCATTTTGAGTCATTGACTTGTTTCCATTGCCACTTACTATGCCACCAAATTTTGCTTCAGCAGCAGTTATACCAATATTTTCCAAATAATTCATAAAAGATGCAGAATTCAATTAGACCAGGAATATATCCATGAGGGATCCCACTTGAAATGCTTTGTTGGATAAGTTTTCCTTTACAATCTTTTTGAGCTGTATCAGTTTTTAATCCATTTAATATAACTATATTGGTTTCCCATAGCTTTTCTTTCCTTGTCAGAAAAATCTCTCATAGGGGTTACTCAAATGATTTGCATAAATGTATTGACAAGTCAACATAGTTACCGTTATAATATGTAATCTCCTCCAAAACAATTACAAGTGTGTTTAACAAGCCCTACTTCCTATTAATTATGGCAATAATTATGCTACTCTACTACTTTACTGATTGTGTCTCATAGCAATATTCCATGATTTTGTCCAGGATCAATATCAGACTAATCAGCCAATATTTCATCATATTTACCCTTTTTATATATTAGCACAGAATTAGTCTTCTTTAACTTGTTTTGAGTTTTCCAGTGTTCCTTTTCAATAGTTTTAAATTCTTGGAAATAAATTATCTGCACTGGAAGGTGCAGAAACAGTTAAGATTAACTGAAGAGGATATGAAACTGGAAGTATTACCAACAACATAAAAGTAGTCTTATTGCAAATGTGGGATCAAGTTGTATAATGAGATCCTTGCAAGGGGGACATAACTTCATGAGGCAACATTGACTTCACTGGGGCCTAGACTAGTAGATAGACAATCCCTAGAGAAGATTCTTTTCAAAATCACGATGTTATGGGATGTTACTATATTAAACAAAAGTATTCTTAATTCAGGGGACAGCAGATTGTGTATTGCATTATATGGTAGTTCAATACACAAGTATATATGCATGCATGTATATTTTAATAGTCTTTGTATACTATACTTCACAATAGGCAAGATAGAAATGTATATATTATGTTGCCTAAAAGCTGTATTGTTTTTAATTTTCAATACATCTGCTAGGAATAGCTGTGCAGGTTGGTATGTAATAAAAAAAATCTAAAAGCTAAACTTTAATTTAAAATATAAATATTAAAAAATCTACATAAGCTTTTGGAAAAATGCTCATTTCTAAAGAATCACTTGTTATTTTTTGCATACATTTGTGTTGCCTGATTTAAGGCAAAGCTGACAGCACAAGTAATGAAAACCCACAGCAAAGCCATTGTTTGTAGAGATACTAGTCTGATCTGAAACAGCAGGTGCCAATAACCTTGTGAGAAAGCCCTGCTACAAATGCCTAGTGAACTATGATTTCAGATGAAAATGTTTCTAGATGTATGAGCACTTATCTGAATCAAGGCTCTTGTAGAGCTTCTTGGTTCTTATGAAGGTTTAGTAGGAGAGGTTGATAAGAGGTTTCCTTGAAATTACTAAACATATGCTAAAGTTCAAGGTGCCTTTGTACTGCATTTGCTGCTCCTAAGGCTAGGGACAGACATTCAAAAAACCAGAGCTCGACTTGATTCAATCTTTGCAGGTTAGTCTAGCCTGCAAAGATTGAACTGATTTGCAAGTGAACAGACTCTCACATTTAATTCTGCAAATGTAGGTGTGCCTAGAGGGGGAGGGGAGATGCAGCCCTTGCCCAGCTTGCTCCAAGGCCAGACACCAGCAGGGGCAGTGCCTCAGGCAAAGTGGGGAAGGGGGACAGCATTAAACTCCCCTGTCTCTGGGTAAGCATGGTACCCCAGTCAGGGCCTGCCCAGATTTCCCCCCTGCTCTTGCTTGGGTGGTGGGGAGCCTGGCCAGAGGGGAGCCTGTCATGGCCCTGCTATCCACTCAGGGCTGGGGCGACATCTTCAGCTGGGACTGCGGGGCTAAGCCAAGCTGACCTGTGAGTGCTGCTGAGGGTGAAGCCAGAGAGGTAGCTTGGGCAGGGGCTGTATGGCCACATTGCTCCCAGCTCCACTCACCCAAGCTGGGTGGGGCTGTCATGGAGCTCCAGACAGCTGGGAAGTCCTCCAGCTGGATGTCCTCCATCTTTCAAGGCATCTAGGCAATAGATCCAGAGCTCTACATGCTGGGCAGAAGCTGTTGGGCTGAAGCTTCCCCCCGCCCCACCAAAAGCAGCATGGCATGGCCATGGAAGTGATAGCTGAAGGCAAGGGGGGCAGAATAGTCCTCCCAAGCCCCAGCTGGTTGTGCACAGGACAGGGGTGCAGTGGTAGCTGCTAGGCTTGGGTCCCACTGGCACCTCCGAGCTGGCCTGGGAAGCCTGCTCCCCAGCCAGCCACCACCCATGCTGCCACAGCCCTTCCCTGCCAGCTGAGGCTCTATGACAGCCCCTCCTGGCTTGGACACAGGGAGCTACACAGCTCCCATGGCTCCAGCCCAAGCTGCAATGTGCTAGGAAGGGTCAGGTCCCAGCATCCCAGCCCAGTCTTCTCCCTCTGACTCCATCCTCAGCAGCACTCACAGGCCAGCTCAGCTCAGCCCTGCAGCCCCAGCCACTGGTGAGGCAGGCAGCAGGCAGGATACCAGCCAGCTCTGGCCATGCTTTCTCCCCTGCCTCTGAAGTGGGAAGGGGAAAATGGCTGACAGGGGCCATAGTCCCCGGTAGGGGAAGAGCAGGGAAATAAACCCCCTCCCTGGTCCCTTTGCCTCAGGAGGGCCATGCGTCTGGCCACGCCCCTGCCTTTGTTCAGCTAGACAGCAGAGGGGAGGGGTCAGCCCTGCTCTCTGGAGCAGAGAGCATGGCCCAACCTAGGGACGGGATGCTGGAGGTTTCTGGTTTAACTTAAACCAGGAAGGGGTCTGGGACAGATGCTGCGTAAACTGGTTTGACCCAAATCAGTTAAGTCTGATGCTACATTCACCCAGGTCTATCTAAAACCAGTTTGTGCCATTTTGAAACTTATTTATATGCACTGAACCAATGTTCTGTTACTGGTTTAAATTAGTTTCTGATCACTTAAACTAGTTCATGTGTAATGTCTGTCCCTAGCCCAGGGGTGCAGAACTATCCAAAGCAGGACAGAAGGAAAATGAGTTCATGACCCTGCTCTCCACAAGTCTGCATCTACATTAGGAGAAGAAAGAACTCTTCTCTCTCAAATTTAGTGTAGTTAAACATAGCTGTAAATATGGCTTAAATGATTTTCCACTCAAAAAAAAGTTTAATTTTACAATGCTTGAATCAGTTTAAATAAAGGCATGGTTCAACAAAAAGTGGAACTGATAGCTGTTAAATTATGATTTTATAGAGATTTTAAACAGCATTAAACCCCTCTTTGAACACACCATTTCCTGCATAGGCAAATAATTAATTTCATATGGAAAACCTTGACTCTGATAAACCCTGTCCCAGTTCTAAGACTTCTCCCAACCCCCCTCAGTGATAGACCCTGGCAGGAATGGGTAGAACTACAGCCAGACTGCAATGTTCTTTGGGAATGTCAACACCACAGTGGTCTTCAGGGTTAGTGACAGACATGACACACAAACTGGTTTAAGTGATCAGAAACCGGTTTAAACCTGTAACAGAACAGATGTTTAGTGCACATAAATGAGTTTGAAAATGGCTGAAACCAATTTGAGATAAGTCAGCCTAAACACTGCTCCTGAGTCTGGGACAGACTTTGCATAAACCGGTTTGACCCAAATCAGTTAAATCTGATATTACATTCAACCAGACTTAAGTTATATCGAGGACAAAGAAAAGAGAGACTGGCTTCAGGGTTGAGAGACTGCATGGAGAGTGGTATATATACACCTTTTGGTCCACCACATTCTCCAGGGCACCTGAGAATGATCCCCAAATCTCCTCTTAGTTACACCAATGTAACACTATTAATTTCAAATGTGTTTCACTAGTTTTAGTGGGAGGAAGCTGGTCCTACATCAGGTTAATCCTTTACCTGAATTTTCTTAGGGTTTCTGGGTGAAAGGTTATAAAATAATATAGGCTTTAAGTCTGAAGTTCAGTAAGAATTTCTTACTAACTTTCCAAAATGTCTTCCAAAACTGGATTATGCTAAAGCACACAGTAAGCACATCTACATAAGATGGTACATTGTCATAGCAACAAGCTGTGGCAATGTAGCATCACCAGGCATGAGCCATGATGCAGACATTACTGCACAGCAGTAACAAGATACTGTGCAGTAGGGTCAGAAACAACCCATGCGCTGCCAGGGCTGTACAGTAATGGCAGTTATTGCACACTCAGGGGCATATGTAGATGTACCCAGTGATGCTCTTAGGTGAAAAATAAGTGTGTCACATAGGGAGCTAGTGCAGAATGCCTCTTCTGGTTATATTTTCTCAATAAGAAAAATCCTTATAGAATTCATTTGTTTCATAAATTCATCAATTTTGTTAGTGAAATAGAAACAATGCTGAACTCTAAAATTAATGTTTCAAATTAAAATGGATACACTTATGGGACTACAAGATAACATTTGGAATAGAAACTATACATGTCATATCACACAATCAGTAATCAAACATGCAGGTACACATTTTATATACTGTCTGTAAAGCACTACCCTTCAGTTTGCAACGCATATGGAGAAAAACAGCCCAAGAGAAATGATAAGTATCCAAACACATAGCTGATTGTTGGATGAATAGGGATCTTGCTTTGGGGGCATAGCTAAAGTAATGAAAGAGCTTTTCTCTTTTGCCTTTTTAAAAAAATCAAGTTTTTTCCCCAAAACCATCTGCCATGTAATCAGATTCTACGGTCACCACAGACAGATTCCGTAAAATCAAAGTACAGATGGTGGTTTATTACAAAATAACATAGGAAGCTTAGAATAGATGATACATTTGGTCATTTTTGCACAGAAACTCCTTGATTAAGTATGAAAAATGTGAACATTTGTTTATCTTGGAAAAACTGCTATTACTTGTCAAGCATGACCAATTAGGTATTTCTAAACTGTTATCCATATAATTAAGAAAAACAGCCATCTGTAAAGTCAGAAGTTTGCATCTCTCCTTTTTCTGATCCACATGTAAATGTAATTTCTCTAATCTGATTTACTCACAAGACAGTTACCAGGCAGAACACGGAGGCTGATGATTGCAACAGGTCTATTTTATTTTATTTTTTCTTTACTTTCCACTTACATTTTTCCTGTGGCAGATGTTGACTAGTAATAGAAGACGACAGAAGAAAATCTTCTCAAAATATTTATCACTTCATCCTCTACTGCACTTAAGGGATGAAGAAGACTGAGATAATACAACAAAGAAATAAAGTTTCTTTCAAATTATTATTCAGTGCAGCTCGACAGTTTTAGAATTCAGAAAGAGAAACAAATAAATGGCTTGGTTCATTTCTGAATTTGGTAACATTAAAGCAAAGTGTGGCTATGGAAATAGAGATATACTAAGCTGTCTATTTTAAACTGTGTTTAAGAGGTAAAAGCCTGAAAAAAATATTCAGGTGATAACATATAGCCAAGGGCTGTTTTAATCCTCAACCAATGGAGCAGGTGCAGGAGTGGAGTGGGGCCAAGATGCTCTGCACTAGCAGGAGTTATTAAAGGCAGTCTAACTCAGTCAGAAGTTCTCTCTGGGCATTTGTGGAAAATACAACAAAACAAGTGATGAGGTGCATGTGTTTTAGCAATTTCTGTGCACAGAAATTAGGACTTTAGATACAGAAGCTTCCATGTACAAAAAGCATATAAAATCCAGTTTCATGCACTTAAATGTCCAATTTAGCATTCACTGAAACTAGTAGGATTCTTCCCATTGACACTAATAGGAGCTGAACAAATACAGTGAGGTATAGAAAAGGCTTTGAAAGAATAGCGTGATTCCACTATGCAGGATTTGGTTAGGCCACATAAATATTGCAGTCAACTCTTGGTATTGGATGGCTGTTCAAATTTTGACTGTTTTGTTACCAAAATCTATGAAGAAGGTATTTGTCACCTTATAAATTTAAGTTTAATTTTAAATGCATATCTAATCTTGGTGAGATATGAGATCCTGTTAAAAGTTCTATGCAGAACTGAGCTTACATTTAAATTGTTTAATTTAAACTGCTTAATGTAATACATACATAACTTGTTTGTATGTATGCGATACATACATATATATAGATATCCAACTTCATGTAAACTTTGGATTGCTTGAGACATTATTAGGATTAAGGATATGTATTTTTCAATGAGTTCCTGCAAACCTTTAAAATTCATTAGAGAACTTCTGAAACTAAACTTAAAATATTAAAAATAAGCTATCCTAAGAAAAGCCATACCAGAGCAAACAATAAAACAAAACAAAATACACATGAAAGTAAATGAAGTCAATTACTTAACTAACAAACAAACAAAAAAACAAGTCTCATCCATACCCAAGTTGGAGGGACCACTTCAATCTCTGTGTCCAAATATCCCCACATTCGCACCATGAACAGATATTTTCCTTGAGGAAATAAAGGGGCACGTTATGGTTTCTCCTCATATTCCCAAGCAGTTCTATATCAACAAATAAAGATGGTACCATATGAGAGATGATTCTAACTTGAGGTTACAAAAAGAAAGTAAAACTACAGAATAGCATGTATCTGATCTAAGACTGAAGATCCAGTTTTGCAATTTTGGAAAGCCAACCAAGTCTTGGACAAGAGGCAGACAGTGACTGGCATCCACACAAAAACACATGAATACCCACAAAGCCTCACAGGGAGACTAATGAGAGAGAGGAGCCCAGATGAAGCTTAGGAGAAGGATAGCATTCTTACTTTGTAGCTTGACTAAGAACTTAAAAAAATAAACAAGATATACGACAGAAATGTAATTAACAGGTTAATTTTGCAATTAAGCTGAAACCAGGTATGCAGGCATAGTAGCTACTGCACCATAAAATGGTCCACCCAGCTATAAAGTTAGACCTCAGAAGTGTGTGCTAACTTTATAGCTGTTGGTTATCCAGATTTAATTTTCATGAGCAGAAGGATCTATAAGCTTTCTTATCTTAATAGGTGACTATGCATGTCAAATCCATTTGAACTCAATGTGATCAAGGGTTGATCCAAGGGAGGGAAACAGTGGTGCAGTGCACTATAACCCCTTTAGCTATACTGCATATCCACAGTAAGCACTGAACTCACCTGCTGGTCAGCACAGGCTGTTGCTTGAGTTCTGCATATGCAGTGAGCTTTATGAGCTCCTCAGCTGATCAAAATAAGTCCTGGGTCCGCCATCTTGACATGGCTCTAGAAGCCATGGATTGAGTACCACAACTGTTCACTCTCCTCCTCGCTCCTTGTTGAATTCTTCAGTGGCAAGGGAAAAAAGTGGATGAGCAAGAACAAAACTCACTGCTCTGGAGCTATGTAATGGTGGCTCTTGCAAAAGCCTACACCAACCAGCTGGTAAGCTCCTAGACCTCACTGTGCATGCAGAGCTCAAGTAGGAACATGCACTGATCAGATGATGGGTGCATAGCATATGCATGACACAGCCAAAAGGTTGTGGCAGCACACCCTTGCCTCCTCCTGGATGCGATAAACCTAACATAGTAAAGTATGAGAACAGGACACAGTATAGTGAATATGATTTTAAACAGTCTGAAGTTTGGATTTATACTCACAGCCAATTATTTCATCTCATCCCCAATCCAACAGATTTAAAGAAAACACTTCTAAAATAATAAAGTAGCCAATGAAAAGGTCTTCAGAATCAAATTCTGATTATTCTTAGAACAGTAAAATTACAGAGCATCAATGATGAAATACATTTTGGTCCTTGAAAATATTTTGTTTTATGGAAATCTGAGGACTGGATCCAGAAAGTCTTTTCTATCTGACACTGATATTCCTGTAACTGGGGGTTTGCAAATTTAAAACAGAACAGTAAAAAGAAAAAAAAAAGCAATATGATTTGGGAGCTACCATTTAATGCTGTAGTAGAAGTCTATGATAAACATCATTTGTTGCATAGAGTAGTATTACACCACATGTAAGAACAAAAAGGAAAAAGATAAGAGAAACTGAGTTTTGTTGTTTTGGCTGAGGAGGTCTTAGGGAACAATCACAAATTAAGAAAACCTTCAGAAAATGGACTTACTGTTCCTGGCACCAACAATACTGATATTTCATGGAAGATTTCTCCACCCAAGAAACAGCATAGAAAACACACACAAAGTTAACTAAGGGTCTTGTTACTTATGCATTTTAAGCTTCTCAAATGCTGATCAGTATTAATATTAGTTTGAGTTTAAAGTAGTGTCTTAAGGCTAAAGACCTTCTCTGACTGTGCCCGAACAGCACAGCTGTGACTTACCATTAGAGGGCTGGTGAGCAGAGGCCCAACTAGAAGCTATAGAATATGAGCTGGATAATATGGATCAGAGATAAACCTGCCTTGGAGTGGCATAAACTGAAGAGCTCCCTGAATTACCTAAAATTAATGTGGAATTAGTAGGATGGTTATAAGTTCTTGGAACTGTAATACTAAGTGCTGCTCTTTTAATTTCAGCTGATTAAATGTTTCCTGGGGAAGGAAGATGTAGTACTGGAAACTATATTTTTAAGTGGTTTAGCTGCAAAGTCAGGAAGGCCCAGATTCTACCCCATATACTAGGCATCTAAGTACATTCAGGCACTTACGGTATCTGTAGACATGCCAGGAGATAATTATAGCATGTTGGAGCAGACTAGATAATTGAGTCAGCTGAAGTGTGCTAATTAGTGTGTTTCAGCCAGCCTCCACATTTTGTATATAGCATCCCCACACTTCAAAATGGCAATGGGGGCACTTTAACTAAAACTTGTTTGGTGAGCTTTCATTAAAGCACCCCCACAACTATTTTGAAGTAATGGGACACAGATACATGAGGTGTTAAAGTGCTTTAATTAGAATGGCTCTTGGAGACACTCTAATTAAAGCTCTTCCCCCAACATACACAGCCACCCCTGAAGCACATGAAAAACTCCACAAAGGGCCTTCTTACACCATCATTTTGGGTGGGTACTGGAGCTCTTAACACCTGGACTGCCTGCATATTAACACCTGAAACTAGTTTTAAGCACTTTTTAGGTGGCTCAAGGTTATACCACTCCAGGACAGGGTTCTCTCTGATCCGTGTTACACAGTTTGTGTTACACTAAGGTATAGCCACACTAGGCTACACCTTAGTATAAATACCCGACCACCTCCCACAGCTGGTCCAGATCAGGCCCACTGCCCCTCCCTGGGCTCCCTAGAACAGCATATCTGCTTCTGATACCAGTGTCCATATCATTAATGAAGATGTTGAATAGTGTAGGCCCAAGGACAAAGCCTTGAGGGACCCCACTAGTCACAGGGCACCAAGACAATTGACTTCAATTAACCACCACCCTCTGGCTCCAAGGCAGAATCCAGAGGGTGGTGGTTGATGGAAGTCAATCGTTGTGGTGCCCTGTGACCAGTGGGGTCCCTCAAGGCTCTGTCCTTGGGCCTACATTATTCATCATCTTCATTAATGATGTGGACATTGGTATCAGAAATGAATTGTCCAAGTTCACCGATGACACCAAACTCTGGGGTAAAGTGTACACACATGAGGACAGGAGAGTGATCCAGGCTGACTGACAGGCTCAGGAAATGGGCAGACAAGAACCTGATGGCATTTAACACTGAAAAATACAAGGTTCTCCACCTTGGAAGGAAAAACCTGCAGCATCCTTATAGGCTTGGCAGTACACTGGCTAGTACTACAGGCAAAAGGTACTTGGGGGTCATGATTGACCACAATATGAACATGAGGCTTCCATATGATGCTGCACCTAGTAAAGCAAGCAAAACGCTGGCTTGCATCCATAGATGCTTCTCAAGCAAATCCCAGGATATCTTTCTCCCATTGTACTTGGCCTTGGTGAGGCTGCAGCTGGAGTACTGCATCCTGTTTTGGGCTCCACAATTCAAGAAGGATGTGGAGAAGCTTGTTGAGAGTGCAGAAGAGAGCCACACACATGATCAAGGGTCAGGAAAACAGACCTTATGATGAGAGGCAGAGAGTCATGGGACTCTTCAGCCTGGAAAAGCGCAGGCTCAGGGGCGATCTGGTGGCCACCTATAATTTTATCAAGGGTGCTCATCGGGATCTGGGGGAATATCTGTTCACCAGAGTGCCCCAAGGGGTGAAAAGGTTGAAGGGCCACAAACTGCTTCATGACTGTTTCAGGCTGGACATAATGAAGAACTTCTTTATTGTCTGAGCCCTTAAGATTTGGAATAGCCTGCCATAGGATGTGGTTCAAGTACTTACTTTGAACACCTTCAAGAGACAATTGGATATTTATTTTGCTGGGATCCTATGATCCCTGCTGACTTCCTGCCCCTGGGGCAGGGGGCTGGACTCAGTGATTTTCCAAGGTCCCTTCCAGCCCTGTCTATGAAATCCATGAAATATATTCGCTTACTGCCTCTCCCTCCCCAAAACCTGTCCCACACTTCCTTCTGGCTACCTGTGTTGTCTGTCTTGGGGGAGAAGACAAGGAAGGGCTCACCTGCCTGCCCAGCCACTACCACTGCTTCTGCTGCTCTCTAGTAGGCTGAGCCTGGAGAAGAGCAGCATCCTGGCAACAGCAAAAGTGGGGCCAGGCAGGCAGGCTAACCCTTCCCTAAATGCTTCCATGGGAAAGACAGCATGGACAGCCACAGGTAAGTGTGAACCCCAGAGGGCAGGGGGACAGGGGGAAGCCAGGAATGGGAATTACAGTGGTTCTTACCTTTCAATCCTCCAGGCCTCTCCTGGCCTGAAGTGTGACTGCTCTAAATTCAAGCTAGCGCTAACATCAGTCAACATATGTGTGGCTCATAGTGTTAGGTATACTGTGGCCCTAAGTGTGATTCTATTCTATACTGTTTATGTTCTGATAATCCAAACTGCATCTACTTTGGCATCACAGCAAAAGGGACTTTTATTACCCTTAAGACTGAGTCACAAAACAGCAACAAAGAAGAGAGAACCCACCCATCTTTTGCATAAACAGTCTTTCAAGGATTTGATTAGGATGGAATAGAATTGCTCTTAGGTATTTAAGTCTTCTTACAGGCCTAATAGGTAGAATAGAATGTGGTCTGAATCTGTCTGAAAAAGCCCACAGCCTGGGCTTTGCAATAAATAGTACTTGTTGATCAGTGCTTGAAACAAAAACATAGTTCAATTACAGCGGCCAGGAGTGTAAAGAAATGAATCTTATTGTTACATTATTAACAAAAAGCATTATATGAAACAGGGGGTATGGCTAACTATAACAGAAGAACATTTTAGCAGACTATGCTTAAAAAATATACCCAAGAACTTCAAATAGTTTGAATGAGAATCTAAATTTTTGGGATACTTGTGCCAGCCAATACTTTAAACTGATGAAAGTTTCTCTTTACTCTCCATAATTCTCTCACCTAAAGCTGCTCATCTATATAAGGTATATCCATGCAAAGATAATCTTGATTTTTGTAAAAGCTACCTTCCACGGACTACAAGAGAATACAGCACAGCCAGGTTGGGGGTCACACCTCCCTGGCCCATTCCTGGATCCAATGCTGATTGTAAATTTCCCTGAAAGTAGAGGACCAGTGGGAAGAATCAAACCAATGTGATTTTTTCAAACAGCACTGAAAACAATTAAACAAAAATATGTTGTACTCCTTCAAAACCTTTCTAGCTGAGTTGCCATCATTCAAAAGTATTGCCAAAATCCAGTATGCTGCACTGTCATAGACAAACACGATACTAAGTTCACTTGAAGATGTGCCGTTAAATCCCTGTACACTATATTGAAATACAGGGGTTAGAGTTTACAGTGTATTAAAAGCAGTTCACTAAGCAATCTAGAGTAATGACTTGGAGTTTTATTGGTAGCTTTTAGCAATACTGGCTGTGAAGCAGCTGCTTGATTTAATTGGCAAGCACGTGTTCATTTACAGGCAGAATTAGCACCTGTCCTTTTGCCAACAAGCTAAAGATTGTACCAGCTCTGAAATAAGCACTACTTAACCTGGTTCATAATTAATGCAGAAAAATCCCACCTCACACAGTTAGCTCAACCTGCTATGTATGCTTAAAACACAAAGGTAATTAAAACTCGATGAACATTTTTGGCTAGCAAGAAATGTGCAAGCCTGATTACCTTCTCTGTTCCCCATACTTTTTACTGTATTAAGTGCAGCAAATTCAACCCAGTTGATTTTAAAATAATTATAAGAAGTACAGTGGTAAAAGACAGTAAGATATTAGTACAGGAGATTTTAAGACATATCACAGATGCTAATTACACAGAGATTTTAAATAATAACCAATGCAAATCAAATAAATTGCGATACCCAAGAGTCAATATTTTTTATTAATTTATTTTTTACTTTTACCCTTTCTCCTTTAATCCCTGGTCCCTGCTATATTCCATAATACATCTTACTATATTTTCTTGGTGGTGGGTTTTGCTTTGCTTTATAGGTGACATTTTCCTTGCAACCAGTACATTAAAAGATAGGTTGTAAGCTAGACAAATTGAAGAAATTTAACAGACACTTGGTTGGGATGGTTTAGTCAGAGACAATCCAGCCTTGAGCAGGGGGCTTGACTAGATGACCTCATGAGATCTCTTCCAGCCGTAGTTTCCTATGAACCTGTGAAGCATAAAACTAATTTGTTTACCTGCGCTGTCAAAGGTGAGCATGTATGCCATTGCACGTTTGCAATCCAAAGAGAGCATTTCTTCCTGGTGCTTATAAGTAGTAACTGTTGTTTATAGGTAACATAAATTAAACTTTTAAGAATATACCAATAAAATATTGAAAGGAAAATAGTGGAGATAATTTTAATTTTACAACTCTATGTAATATTTGGTATCAAAATATTAATTTAAAGAGCAAGTAAGGCATGCTTTGCTACTCAATTATTTCCCTCATAGGTTTTTAAATATATAAAAATATTTAATTAATTGTTGAGTATATACTCAAAAACATTTTAAAATGTGGTGCTCAGAGTGTGGCCCATGGGCCAGATGCATCCTGTGGAGCTGTGACATCTAGCCCACGGCAACCCCCTACTGGAGGGGATGGTAATCAAAGATGCATATTGCACTTTCTCTGCCAAATTTCCAAGTCCTTTGGCTAGATGACATGGTCCTATGCATCCTGTGAGCGCAGGGTTGGGACTAGGGCCTGATTTGTTGAATTCAGGGTCAGAGCCAGGGCCTAATCTGGTGTGTGCAGGGCCAGGGAAAGGCCTAATGCAGTACATGCAGTGCCAGAACTGAAGTTAGGTGGTGGCCCCATCCTGGTGTATGAAGGGCCAGGGTAGTGAAGCTGCTTAGGTGCATGCAGGGCCTGATCTAGTGCACAGGATTGAAGTCCAATCCAGCGCACAAGGCTTCAGCCACTGCCAGAATGCACCCAAGTGTTGATCCTATGCTGGATCCTCTGTACAAGATCCAGCTCATGGATGTCATGACCTTCCCCTCCCCCACTCATTTACTCTGCAGCCCAGAAAGATTAAAATATTACTCTAATCGAAGATATTATTTAAGTGTGTACTTATTATCTGAGTCAGCCAAAATTTCATAGATTTCATAGATTTTCATAGACATCAGGGCTGGAAGGGACCTCGGGAGATCGAGTCCAGCCCCCTACCCAAAGGGCAGGAAGTCAGCTGGGGTCATAGGATCCCAGCAAGATAAGCATCCAATTTACTCTTGAAGGTGT
>NW_017728913.1:410939-450984 GCF_001723895.1 Crocodylus porosus
ATCCTGGTGGTCACCCCTGATAAACTTATAGGTGGCCATCAGGTCACCCCTGAGCCTACGCTTTTCCAGGCTAAAGAGTCCCATGTCTCTCGTCTTCTCCAGGCTAAAGAGTCCAGTGTCCCATGTCTCTCTCTTCTCATGAAAATTCCAATTTTTCATTTGTTTACCAATTGTCCAACATTTAAAGTTATCTTAATTGCATGGCAAATGAAAACAGTAGCAGTTTATATGCTTTGATTCAATAAGCCTGATAAAAATAAAGTCATATGAATTGTAATAACTAGTTTTCAGTTAAAAGAAAAGGTTCTTTCTTACAAAGACTTTACATAAAGTCAGTCATCACACTTCCTTTTAGTCACTCTGTTCAGGATAGAATTGTAGTCAGATATGATACTATTTAGAACACCTGAACCTGCATCTTCACTAAACTTCATTTAATTCAGAAGGAATTCTTGTTGCTGGTAGGAGTACATTCAGAGAAATACAGAGTTCTTCTAAAGAAATCAATGGCTAGAATACTTGAAGGACACAAACAAATCCAGGTAAGTTAAAAACTTTCAGTCCTGTATCACAGAAGGTACAATACTTCTTAGGGTAAATTTTTCAATTGAATTTGATGCAGAAAGGCTTGATATCTTGTCAAATAGGTGAGGGAATTAAGGAGGATTAAGAAGTCATGAAAAAAAGTTTTGAGCAACAAAAAATTGAATTTTGTTGCTGTTGCTGCAAGAAAAGCCTGGACACCACTGCCATCCAAATGTGAAATGAAGGGCAGTTACAGGGGTGGATTTTATAACTCTGTATTAACTCACCCTAAACTTTATTTTACAAATACTGAAAACAAGTAGTGAAAGTGCAAAAGGTATGTGACCCTCTCAGGCACTGAGCATGGAACATCTGTTAGTGACAAAAAACACCATGTCAGAGGAGACTGAACCCCCGCCCCCCATCCCATGCCCCTCAGGGGTTTACACATTTAAGACCAGCTGTCTGTATTCTACCTTGCAGTGTTCCCACTCAAGGCCCAGCATGAGACATACTGATCCACATTTTGTTGCAAGATGAAGTGTCCAACTTCAAATGTGACATGCACCTGGACCAGGAAGCAGAGGAGTTGAACAGTGTCATCAGAACCAGCCCCTGAGAGCTGGTTTCTGTGGGGTTTTTTGTTTGTTTCTTCTTTTTACCGTTTCCATCTTGGCCTGGCCCAACATAAAACTGGCAGAGAAGCTGACACTCCCATTGCCTACTCAGTATAAAATTCAGACAATGTACACAGTCTTAGAGGAGTCTGAGAGACAAGAGGCATGAGACAAGGAAAAGCCAAGGCATCCATGGGACATGGATGAGACAAGGAAAGCCATGAGACAAGGAAAGCCAAGGCATGCATGGAAATCAAGTTGGTGACTGATATTAAAGATAACAAAAAAGCTTTCTATAGGTACATAGTGAGCAAGAAAAAAAAAAAATCAAGATCCATTGTGGCACCCTGACTGAACACCGAGGGGAAGCCCACAGTTGACCCCCATGAAAAGGCAGAGCTCCTTTATAATTACTTTGCATCAGTTTTCCTGAAATCTGATGAGAACTTGTCACCAGACCAGGGGCACAGGGAATACAGCAATGACAGCAGTTGTCATGCAATCAGTCTAGGACAGGTAAAGACACTCTTAGATCATTTGGACATTTTCAAGTTGGTTTGTCCAGACAACCTTCACCCAGGAGTGCTGAAAGAGCTGGCTGAGCTCATAGTGGTGCCTCTGGCAAGGCTGTTTGAGCAGATGTGGAACTCACGAGTTGCCCTAATATGGTTCCCATCTTTAAGAAGGGAAAGAGGGACAACCCTGTTAACTGTAGACCAGTCAGTCTGACTTTGGTCCTGGGGAAGATCTTTGAAAAAAGTTGTTAAGGAGGCCATAAACTACAAGCTCACATCTGGGGTACTGAAAAGCAACCAGCATGGCTTTGTACAGGGGAGGTCATGCCTAAAAAAATCTGGTGTCCTTTTATGACCAGGTAACTAACCACCTGGACATGGGACAGGACATGGATGTCATCTACCTAGATTTCAGCAAAGTCTTTGATACTGTTTACCATTAAATCCTCTCAGTTAAGTTGGACAGTACTGGCCTAGACCAGGCTACAATGAGGTGGCTTGGGAACTGGCTACGTGGCCAATCCTAATGAGTTGTAATTGATGGGGTGGCATCATCCTGGAAGGCCATTTCCAGTAGTGTACCCCAGGGGTCAGTCCTCAGGCCTGTGGCTCTTCAACATCTTTATTAATGATGTGGATGTGGGAGAGAAAAGAGCAATGATTAAATTTGTGGATTATACCAAGCTGTGGGGACAAACTGGGTACATCAGAGGATGGGTCAAGGATTCAGGAGGGACTGACAGGCTGGTCCTATGGGATGAACAAAACCATATGAGCTTCAACAGGGACAAATGCCAGGTCTTTCATCTGGGTAGGAAGAACCCTTACTGTATCTATACAATGGGTGCTTGTCCTGGCATTGCATCCAAAAGGGGCCTGGGGTTGTCAACTGATCAGAGGATGAATATGAGCCACCGGTGTGATGATGTCACCGACAGAGCAAATAGGACTTTGGTGTGCATCAGCAGGTGTCTCACCAACAGATGCACAGAGGTGCTCCTCCCCTCTATTTGGCATTGGTGAGGCCACAGCTGGAGTACTCTGTCCAATTCTGGGCATCACATTTCAGGAAGAATGTGGACAATCTTGAAAGGGTTCAGAGAAGGGCCACCCACATGATCAAGGGCCTGGAGGACAGGCCCTATGAAGAGAGACTTTGGGATCTGGGTTTGTTCAGCCTGACCAAAAGAGGAATGAGAGTTGACTTGATACCCACCTATGAATGTGTCAAGGGAGAACACCAAGATCTAGGAGAACAATTTTTCAGAAAAGCCCCACCCGCTCCCCAGGAAGATGTGGACCAATAGACACAAGCTAGTCAAGGAAAAGTTTTGGCTGGACATAAGGAAAAACTTATTTTCCATAGGAGTAATTAGAATCTGGAACACACTTCCAACAGAGGTTGTACAGTTGTCATCTCTGGCAGCCTTTAAGAGGAGGCTGGACAAATATCTTGTTGAACTCATTTGAGCTCAATTATTCCTGACCATGGCAGGGGACCAGACCTGATAATCTTACAGGTCCCTTCCAGTCTTTCTTTCTATGACTCTATGAATCCAAGTCCAGTGTGCCAAAGAAGGTCATAAGGGAAGCAAAGAGCTCAGGGAACCTGAGGAAGGCATGGAAGATAAGGGACAGGCTGCAATTGCTGCTGGATCTAAATAGTGGACCCATGGCCAAGGCTCCATGCAGCAGCTGCCATTGGAGGTCACCAGTTCTCTTGGCAATAGATCACTTGTATATGGTGCGCCAAGACAGGAAGGCTTGCTTTGTGGTGTTGCTGCCATGAGGCACTGCCTTCAAATCCTGTCAGGGTGGTGAAGCCATAGGCATGATGCACTTAGACTGTCCACATATGGCATAAGGCAGATCCCACCACAATTTTGGTTGGGTATGGTGAGGGTCAGCAGAACTCCTAGCCTGCCACTGTCATTGATGTATACAGGCAGAAAAAAAGGCAGTGATTGGAGAGGGCTGTCTAGTGACCTGCAATTGAGGAGGGCTTGTCATGTGCAGAGCTGGTCTTTTAGGGCAGCAAGTGCATCCACACAGAGGGCAACTTTCAACTCAGCCAAGAGGTGCAAACATAATGGATAGAATGCAGCCCAGTTGGTCAGCCAGGGCTTCAGCTAGAGCCACGTGGAGCAAGTTGTATCAGACAGGTGGGTCTGCTTGATGATATGCAACTGGACCAAAGAAGCAATGAGGTTTCTGGAAGGGAGGCTTGGTATCCCTTACTGTGAGGCCAAGTTATGGACCAGAGGCTCCTGCTGCAGCTCTGGAAATTCCAGGTGACTGTCCTGGGGTCTCAATTGGAGGTAGGCTTTCCAGGCCCAGGTGAGGTTGCAGTAAAAGAGCATCTCAGCCAAGGTGATCAGGATCTGACAAACAGTTCCTGATGAAAGTTAAGTTCCCCCACCTGATGCAGGAAATTGAAGGACAGCTGTTACCAGGGAAGGTGTTCCCCAGCAAAAAGCAAGTGCTGAAGAGCTTTCAGGAAGAAGGTAGCTACCCTGCTTGTCAGTCAGTTATGACCTTGCTAGTGGACAGGTAGAGTCCACTGGAACCAGTGGTACTCTGTCCAGAGGAATTCCAGAAGTAGCTTCTGGAGCCTTTTGAGCAGGGTCACTGGTGGATCCAGAATGGCATACCTGTGCACAGATTACCAGCTGCCAGATTGTTGATGGTGAGGACCAGAATGTGGTAGAAGAAGCTGGGCAGGCGCTAGCACCACCGCTATAGGTGTCTCAGCCTATTCACAAAGGCCTTCCCAGTTGTTGGCTATATAATTTGGTGGGCAAAAGAAAGTGCCCAGGGCTTTGAAGGGATTACAACACCAGGACAGGCCTCCAGGCTCAGCAGAAATGTGTCACTTTTGTCCCAGTTGATACTGGCTGAGAAGGCATGCTCATAGGTCCACTGGCACTCTATGAGGGACTGGATGTCACCCTCAGTGCTCATGAAAACAGTCACATCATCAGAATACACAGTCACTTAAATGAGAGGCCAGCAGCTCATACTGTGACCAATAGGAAGGACAGGATTGCCAGGCAATGTTGCAGTGAATGGAGCAGTGATTCAATGGTTAGAGCATAGAGCATTCCACAGAAGTTAGCCCTGGGAACAAGGCACCATAGTTTTCCATTTACCTTCAGGAGGCTAGAGAAGTCTTGGTTTAAGAGTCAGATGGTTAAGATGAAGACAGGCCCAAAACCGAAGGCTTCCAGAGTATAGAATAAGAAGTTGTGGTTGACCTGGTCAAAAGCTTTTTCTTATTTGGGAATACAAGGTCCATGTTCAGGTCAAAGCATTCTATGGCTGCCAGCCAGTTATGTAGCAGGAACGGGGGATGTTTCTTTCAGGTATGCACTAGCTCTCTTCAGGGCCTGCAATGGAAGCCATGACCATTTTGAGATGACTGACCAGACTTTTGGTCAGGGTTTTGTAATTGGTACACAGGAGTGATACTGGTTCCAAGTTCTTAATGTTACTAAGATTCCCTTTCTTAGGCAGTAGCATAAGGACTGCTCACTGACTGGAAGGATCCCATCTTTGAGACTCTGCTAGAAGACATGCAGGAGATCTGGGTTGAGAAGGGCCAAAATTCAATGGGTAATCTGTTAAAACCTGGCACCTTTCCTGTGGTGAGGCCTTCAACAGCAGCACTCACTTCTTCCACGGATAGATCCCGTTCAAACTCTTCAGCTTCAGAAGTGAAGAGGCTCTTGTGCAGGTGCTCAGTGGCCTTTGGGCAGGCAGGTTCATCTGCAAACTTGTACCTTGGCTGAGGAAGAAATGAGTGGAGTTAGACTCAGGATATTCTTTCTTAAACTGCTTTGGTTTACACTATACAATTTAAACAGAGATGGCTAAAACCATCCAAGCAGGAAGAAAACAGACATAAGGTTTACCCTCATATTCACAGGTCTAGAAAATGGCTCTGTATTCAAGTTCCTGAGCTAAGCATTGAGCTATTAACCCTTCAATGAATAGATACAGCATCTCTCATTGTCTCAATATCTTTTATCACCTTTGTGGCATAGGCTCTTTTCCTTCTGTGTTTATATAGCATCTACCACAGGGAGGGGCTGGTTTATTACTAGCTTTCCCAGGTTCAATAGTAATAGAAATGAGCAACCACTCCAAGTTGTCTTGTGTCTCCCTAATGGTTGCCCATTTCTGAACCAATCCCTTGACAACACATACATGGTAACAGTTACCAGTATGCTCTGCATCTGTGAGGGTAGAAATGAAAAAGAAAGGACATCCTTGCTCACCATCTTAAAATTGAAAGTGAAATTCTGGGTTCATTTCTAAATAGAATTTACTGTGTAATTCAAGAATCACATTACATCTGCTGCTCCTGCTTTTATATGATCCCCAGTCTCCTGTCTGAGAGACAAGGGGTTAAATCTTCCTCTAGAACTGGCTGCAATCTTAATATGCCAAAAAGACAACTGGGAACCATGTAAATGTTGCATTTTCTTTTAAAAAGTGTTACATTGAAATGTTTGGAAAGGCATCTGTCTGTTATTCCTGTTAACATTACTACAGGCCTCAGTCTCACATACATCAAGAACACTGACATCTCAGCTGAAGGCTGTAGCGTATGCCAAAACTCAAATGCATGACTAAGGTTAGGGAAATATTTATTTTAACAAGAGTATCAAAATAATCAAACATTTTGGGTTTTTTTCCCCCTTTCAAATGTACAGAAAGCCTCTTGACATTGTAATTATTGCTCTAATTCTAGTGCATAGGACACTCTCGTAGGAGATGAAGAAACATGTATATTCCATTTCTCATGCTTCAAAGTAATCTACAGACAACTTCCTGCATCAATACTATTGTGTTTACAATTATTGTTTCAATAACTCTAAATCAAGTATAGTCATCTGTAAAAAAACAATAACTTAAGAATAAAAAGATTTCCAGTTTAACTGACCTGACAGATTGCACAGCAACTGCACATTGGACTGTACATTGGAATAGAATTCTAAACAGAATACTTGTAGGGGGATCATGAAAAATTAAAGGGCCTTTCCTTCAAAATGCAATTTATATATTTTACTTCAAATGCAGAAATTAACAATGGAAATGATCCTTTCCAACATACTGATAAGCATGAAGATCATAAAGATAGTTCTAATATGTTTGAATTAGAACCATATATATAAAACTTGTGTGTAATATTTATTATATTGCCTTAAAAGTATATAATAATTTCACTGAACATACAGAAAATAGAAAACAAATTTAACCACAGGGAAAAAAATAGACTCTCCTTATACTTAATGATAGACCCCATCATCCGATATCAGAGAATGTTGGGTGCAATATTTTCAATAAGATAAATAAATATCTATTGTATCATACATTGATATAATCTAGAAAATACATTCAGGTCACAATGATACCATCTTTTCTGTGCCAGCCAGGTTTTAATCTGCAAATGGTCCTACTGAAATCTCTTTAATGTTATTTAGATGAACTGTATATATACCAGCATTTGACTGGTAAATTTTCATTAAACTTCAAATGCTATCTAGGCTAAGGCAGTCAGAAAGTCTGTTTCCCACAGCTTCTTAGGTCATAGTGTGACATAGCTTGATTATGACCTCTTTCTATATTCTTTATTATTGTGTCTCATGCAATATAATTTGAGACCATTCTTCATGGCATTCTCACTTTTCAAATATACTTTGGAGCAAAATATTTTCCCATTGTACTTGTTCAAAAATATAATTATGAGCAGATTGAAATAATAAATTAATTTTAAATTATAGGAAGAAAAATCTCACCAATTTGTCTAAGAGTTACAAATACAATTTCTATTCCTTTGAGACTGGGATTGAGTTTGATAGACAGATGGAGGAATCTGAGAT
Organism: Crocodylus porosus; assembly: GCF_001723895.1. Classification (NCBI taxonomy): domain Eukaryota; kingdom Metazoa; phylum Chordata; order Crocodylia; family Crocodylidae; genus Crocodylus; species Crocodylus porosus. The sequence continues at coordinate 418,482 of NW_017728913.1, forward strand.
ATGGAGGTGGAGCGCAAGACGAGGCATTTATACATGGGCTCTAAGAGTGAACGGGTGAGCACTTTAATGAGAGCAGCTCTGAGAGCTGCCTTCTTTAAAATGCCCAGAATGTCACATCTAACAGTTAAAAATGTTAAAAATGGTGGCAACAAATGAGCTTTAAAGTAGCCCCACCACTATTTTTTCAATGTGGGGATGCTGATACATATGATGCTGAAGTCTGCTGGAGCACAGAAGAGTATGCTTCAGCAAACTCAATTAATCGAGTCTACTCAGACTTGAGAGGAAATCTAATCCACTCCTCTTCCATAAGGCAATATCGGTGATAAATAAAAAGGGAACTTATTTACACTTGCCAGGTGTCAAATAGGAAGTCAGTTAAAATCAGACCTTGATGCTATGAACAATTTGAAGGAGGGACTGTCTTCTTCATGGGAGACCACCAATTTACAAGCAGTAGGAGTTACTACAGGTAACCGCCATTGCACCAATAGACCTCTTCTTTCCATAGAAGTAAACCATTTCTGCCAACAGGAGGAAGGTTTCTTCTGCCATTTGTCAGCTGGATGATGGTACAAATAGACAAATATCCCAGCTTTCTGCCAACTGTTGTGGTCCCATCAGCAGCTGGTGCTTTCATGCTCTAGCAGCACAACTGTTGAGTTGTGTGAAAAGCTGCCAGAAACCATGCATTTGCATGTATTGTGGAAGTTCTTCAGTGGCAGATACCACCTGCTACTAGAACTTCTGGTGGCAAAAACCAGTGAATAGACAAGACCGCAATGATAATAAAAGCAGGATTTGAGGAGAGATTTTATTTTTTCCCCTAAGGCCTTGGAAAATCACAATCTCTGGCCTCCCCTTGCTTTGAAATATTGTCTTTCCACTCTGGGCTGAGTAATTTAGGCATTTAAAGAAGGGATTAAGAATTTCAATGGTGAGTTTAAAAGCATAATGAAAGAACAGTGATTGGAAGGAATTAAGTCCTTCTATTTTACTATTTGCAGTAAGCTGCCACAAGTTTTATTCAGTCGTAGCAGAGCAAAGAATTTAAGGAGAGGGTAGTATACATCATGAAAAATTGAAAAAGTAGTAACTGGCAACCACTATGTATTTCTTCTTCCCATTAATGGTTTTCAGCAACTCATAATGTTCATCTTTTCCATAGCAATATTCCTTTTCTAGTAATCCTCCTGCATCATCTGTGCAAATATATCTCCTAATAGTCTAAACAGGTCTCTGCACTGCAAACATTGAATATGTTACTCATTAAAGATATTTTATTTGTGCTGCTACTTATTTCAAAAGTTGAGATTCTGGAAGAATGAGTCATCTCTCCTAGTATTTATCTTTTTTTATCTTAGCATTTCCCATAACACCTATCACAAGTAAATTAGCACACGTAGCAAAGTCCTAGTGCAGGGATATTAACCTTGCATTTCAAAAAACTTCCCTCCCAGTAGCACTGATTCTATTTCCAACTTCTTTTGCAAAAATAGTTAGGAGCATATTGATGCTTAAAAGACGATTAATGGGAAATCTTGTGTCTGTTTCTTTACGTTCAGCTTATTTATTTCATCCAAAAAAATCTTGGAAGCAAAAATGTTTTGCATAAATTGTGATTTTTTTGTCATTGCATTTAGAGAAATACACAACCATGGATCTCCTTGATTAATTCCCTAATGATGCTTTTTCTATCCTCCTTGTATTATTTATGCAATATTTTAAGTGTATGCATTAGTAAAGTATTTATTCCTCACAGATATCTCCTTCAAGTGTCTTCCTTCCCTGATTAGTAATTATAGATTTTCTTTTCTTTGTGTAGGTCAAAAACTTTTAATACAAATTTTTAATGCATAGGACAGAATAACTAACTCCAGCAAAAACTGGGGAGATAAATCCATTAGCTTCATAACATTTGGCCTATAGACTCTAAATTAGTATTTAGTAGAATATTTTATTCCTTTAAAAACATTGTTGACATTGATAATGAAATGAAAAATGTGGTCAATATGTCTTGAATCAGGTCAATTTTCCTGCAGGATAAGAATGTGAATAGCAAGAGAAAGACATGGATAGTGACACAAAATAATAAGCATGTCTCTATTGATTGGTAGATTAAATGCATGAGGCTATCAGGCTAATATAGCGAATCACTTTCCTAGAAAATAACTTATATCTTTGAAGCAAAAAGAAACTTAATAAAGGTTAATATGTTACAAAGCAACAAGCATTTGTCCTTAACAATGCAGATGTAGATCTACTGATTACAAAGTGGAAAAGGCAATGTCTTGAAAAAGTACCATACAAGACAAGAGATATATTAATAGGACTTACCTTCTTAATGGGCACTAGGGCCAGACAGACTCCAGATTTCTTAGTTTTTTTGGGAAGTATTAACAAAAAAAATCCTTTCCACTCATATTTCCTGGACCATCCTGGCTACAAGTTCATTCTAATTCTAGTATATATGATGGATAACAAAATTCTCTCTTTTTATTGGAAAGCCCAATCTGAAGAAGGATAATTAGGCCTGAAAGCTTACCTAACCTCTCTCCCAACAAAACAATTGGTCCAATAAAAGATATAACTCTCCCTATCTCTTCCCCTCCCCCAAATCATTACTTTTAATTTGTTCACATTTTTTTTTTAAATTAATTTTGAAGAGTTTTTGTTCCTGTTGAGAAGGAAAACAGGTTTCAGATAAACACAAGTTTACAAAAGTACATTTTGGATCAATTGAAAAAAAAATCCATTTGCACAAAATCTAAACTTTTTGCTTGAATTTGAGTTTTAATTTTTTTGATGTTTTATTTAATATGAAATCCAAAGGAAAATCCCAAACAAAAAGCCACTGCAAATCAAATATTTTGCTTTGATTTAGCATCATTAAAAAAATGCTGGAACTGCCTAGCTTTTGTTTCTATGTTCTTAATAATCCTTAAAGTGTGTGTGTGTGTGTGTGTGTGTGTGTGTGTGTGTGTGTGTGTGTGTGTGTGTGTGTGTGTGTGTGTGTGTGTGTGTGTGTTGATTTTGCTGTTTTCTTGTCCAAAAAGTGTTCTATGGAGAAAATTTGCCTAACTTATGCAAACTGAGTAACCACTCTTTTTTAGTCCTATTTTCAGAACTGGTGCAAGATTAAGTCCCTTGTTTCTGAGAATTATAGTATTCTTAATATTTCCCCGGGAACAAGTATTTGTCTTAGTGGTACAGAAAGCAAGGTAGATATGCACCTTAAGACCTTGTTATACCTTACACTGCAAGCCACACAAATGTTGATTGGTGTTCATGCTAGCTGGAGTTTGGAGCAGTCATAATTTAGGCCAGCAGTGGCCCAGGGGACCAAAAGGCAAGAATTTCTTTCCCCCATTCCAGATTTCCCACCTGCCACCAGGGCTCCCCCTGGTGCCTTTGGGTTCCTTCCCACCCCCAGGGTCTGGCCCCCACCACTTACTTGTGGCTGCCCATGCCGTGTGTCCTGGGGAGTAGCCAGAAAAGGGTTAACCTGCCTGCCCAGCCCCCATTGCAAGGATGCTGCTCTTCTTCAAGCTGAGCTCACCCTATAAAGCAGCAGCAGTGGCAGCAGCCAGGATGGCTGGTTAACCCTTCCCTGCCTAAACCCCTGGGACAAGTAAGTGGAAGTGGGGAGCATGAGTGGGGATCTGGGGTGCTGGCAAGGGCAGCAGGGGGCAGTGGGCCCAATCCAGGTCAGCAGGACAGGAGGGATGAGTGGAGTGTTTAAGGTGTAGCCTGGAAAGGCACATTAACAAGTGTGTGAACTCAAGTTCACTTCAGCAGATTCTGTGAAAGGACAATATAGGGCAGTATATAAAGCAGAGTAAGTGATCTCAGTACAAAGATGGAAAAAGGAAGGGAGAAGAAGTGGGGGGAAGGGGCAGAGAGACAGTTCATTGTATAAAACAGTTTCAGAATCCAGGTTTCCCCTGCTTTACATTGTATATGCATTTCTGGAAAACAGTGCACAACTCAAATTCACATAGAGGGAACCTACTAATGTAACAAATAGGGATATATTCCAAGACCTCAACTATACTGACCCCCAGACCCATTTCTACCAATTTTACAAGGCAATTTTGGTACTCACCAGCAGCAGACAGCACAGGGTGGTGGTGAATGTTATTGTAACAAGGATGGCAACTACAGAAACAGGTGTGATGGACGAGTGAGGAGCACAGACCCACACAGGAGACTATATTTTGGTGTGCATTACTCCCACAATCCACTGCACAAACCAGCTGACTGCAGGATCCCACCACACCAATCACATAAGAATGAATTTACCTCGCATATAATGAATTTTTGGTATAAAAGGGTCATCGTATAAGAGTGAATTTGCACATACAAAACCTGCATCCAGTGAAGGAAACCTGTATGTCTCTTTATCAAACCTTTATTTTCTATGTATAACTTTTTCAGGACACTAGGACTAGTGTCTGAACTGGAGATTCATTGCATACCTTTAATAGCCTCATAGGCTTAGTATCCCAATCAACAGAGACGTTTTGTTGTAAATTTCACTTGACTCTGTCAATTGCTACTGACATACAGATGAGGCTCATGAAGAAAGTCTACAAAAGGAAATGGGTTTGACTTACACTTTTTAATGCTTCTTGAAAGTGCTTTTTACCTTAGTGAGGAACATCCTTAATGACCCAATAGTGTCAACAGACTCATGTTTTAATTAACTGAAAGTCATCCATCTCTCTTAGACCTGAGTTTAAATGTTCTGCATTGAGAAGCAAGTTCATTAAGTCTCTATGCCATCTTTTCAGTCATCACTGCCACACACAGTTGTGGGAGTAGAATTTAATGGTATAATTCATTACAGATTTTTTTGTTTAAATACATTTAAATCTTATGTGGAGGGGTCTATGTGAAAATTAAATGCATGAAATTTCCCTTTAAATTGTTATTAAAATTGTCATTAGGAACAAAAAAAGTACAAGAACAAATGAAGGAATAAACAGTATAGAACTTGAAATATACATACCAAAATGCCAGGTTAATAAAATTAGGTACAGGAAACAAAATCCCTGCTCCCTCACAAAAAATAAATAAATAAAAAATAGATGACTAGTTGGAATGATAGATTCATATTTAATTATTAATAATAGTTTAACAGCTATTAAATGACTGTTTGGAAAACTGAAGTCAGTGTAAACTGAGGGCATTAAACACTTAAGAAAGAAAAAAAGGAATACACCTCTTCCTTTACATGCTGTACCTAAGAACAAGGAAGAGGAGTCATCTTTGCTTTGCAACTTCCAGAGTCATTTATATAAGAGGACAAACAGAATATGTTCCCAAACCATAATTCTTCACTAATAGGTTTTGATAACTTTACAAAGGTGTGAATAAGAACAAGGTACAGAATATAAGAAATTCAGGTCCAGAATCCCTGTGTATTAAGAATTCATCTGCTGCTTTGTTTCTCTTACACTTCTGGTTGCAACATCATAACAGTTTCCTACAAAAAACTGCAATAACGTAAGTTATGGTCGGGGAGTAAAAAAACAAAATGAAAACCCAAACCAAAAATAACAAAGTGCCACATCAAATTTTGCGAATGACTTTACAAGTTGAAAGAAACCCTAACAAAATATAAAATATAGAAAATATGACCCTGTATCTAAGCAGGGTGTTTATAAAGACAGTCTTTTGCAGTCTCATCCACTGTCCCTCAGCTGATAATGATAAATTACGTATATGCCATGATAAGTAATAATAATCAATATTTTTTTAAACGCAAATAAATAATAGCATTAGCAACAGACATTAAAATAGTCTCTTTTTTAGGCTAAATGCCAATATATGACAGATGTTATCTGAACAATACTTTAGAAGAAAAATGGAATTAAATATCACCTACAGGTATATTTCGTAGGATGATTTCCTTTTTGTTGTTGTTGCCTTTTAAAGGCAGACAATGTATTTTTAAAATTGACTAAACAACCAGCAAGACTCATTGTTTGTCATGCTGCATGTCAGTCAGTGAGAAGAAAAGGACTCCAACAAATCCATTTTTCTTTTTTAGTGATGTAAAAGAATATGTATTATGCAGCAAGTTCATCTGTTAGCTGCATTGACTGGTTGGTCAGCATTCATTTTCAAAACAATTTGTATAGTAGTAGATATAGCATATACTCTGTAATAATAGAGAGTGAAAGAGTGGGTATGAAAAAGTAGATGCAGGAAATGGATACTTCCACTCAAAAGACATATGTGGAAATGGAGAACTGAAAAACCTTAAACAATTTGTGATGAACTGTAAGTACAGTATTCAGAAGATATCCCACATAATCTCCCTATCTTAAAAAGGAACAGTAGGAAGTAATTTATTCACAACAATATGTGTGGCAGTATGTTATGATCTCTTCTTTTGGTAGCAGTTAAATAAAACCATCCAAAGTAACCACCATGTGCATTAAGAAAGGAGATATTTGAAAGAAACTAACAAGTTCTCTGTTGCTGAAACAACACATGACCCTGCAACAACTTCCAACACAGCATCTAAATTTCAGAGAAAAGAAAAGCCTACTGATATAGGAGCAAGGATGGCTGCACTGAAGAAAAGATGTCCCCCCTCAAAAAAACAAACAAACAAAAAAACCCCACCAAAGTTGAGTGTTAGAGAAGGATGCTTCGATTTGGTTATATTTTTGTCACACAATTCTGAAGAATCTTTTCTATATCACTTATCTCAGTAATTAATATTCTGAAACTCAATAGCAGATAATGGGAATGGTGTCTACGTTATACTTAGGGTATGTCTGCTACTACAGTATGTCATTAAACTCAAAAAATGTAATTTGGTAGAGCATGAATATATCTATAAATTCAGCACCAAAGTTTGAATGTCTCTCACTGTCTACTTTAATTTTATGGATCTGGATTCTGTCTTTCCCTTTATTCCATATACTTCAAGTATTTTCATCAAAAATACAGTACTGTGAGATCAGTTAGACCATAGCAGGAATTCATCAGTTCAGTTGCAAAATTAATGCTTTCTTCTGTTTCTTATCTGAGTTGTTTACCGGACAAAATATCACATTTATACCTGTTCTTAGCAGAGACTAAAGCAGGGAACAAAATATATTTTAAAAAATGTCCATGAGGTATTACACCGTAAAGAACAGTGTCTCTCCTTTCATGTTGTCCAATACCTGTACCTCTTTTCCCACAGACCCGTTCCTAAAGTGCCCTAGGCCTTTTATCCTGAAGAATTATACCACTCATTCAACATGGCTAGTTCTTTTATTCAGATAAAAAAGTTAACCTTTTTTTTTTTTACCCCACTCTATAAATATACATTCTATTAGTCAACAGCTGATTGTGCTCTTATAATTATCACTTGGTATCCTTGGTATTGGGGATTTTAATTTTGTGCTGTTAGATAAATGTTAAATCAAAAACTATGTAACACCAAGATGGGATCCTTAGTTTGAAACACAAAGTCAAATATTTTCTATTCAAATAGAATATTCTAAAATATTTTTAAATGAAAATTTGTTGTACAGTTAATGTCTTCACCATTTAGTTTTAAATATTAATCTCAATGGGTGTGTCTACACATGATGCTATGTTGCCATGGCAATATGCTATGGTGATGTAGCTCATCACTATGGCAACAATGTCGGCTGGCAGAAACCACGATACTGACACTACATCACCATACCAATGATAGCGCATCATATCGCTACACAGATGTAGCTGCTAAAAATAAGCATGTGCCGCAAGGATGGCAACATCTTTACTGAGCCATCATTTAGTACTTTCTAAAGCAAGTACTAAATGATGGCACAGTAACAACTGTACTATGGGGGGGTGGGGAGGTGTAGACGCATCCAAAGTTAGCCAGTCACTTGAGAAATGGAAGATCATGTATTTTAGAATTTCCCAGATTTTTTAAAATAATTCATTGATTTTTTTTCATTTTTCTTTTCTTTTTCTTTTTTTAATTTAGGACACTTAATCCTGTGTACAATTATGAGTTCTGTAAAGATTTAAGGAAGGATATATGGATTCAAGAATCTTTAGCTGTTTTTCAAACAGCACATACCAAAAAAGACAGGTTGTCAATGTTGTATAGGTAAAATTAGATGCAAGATTTTACACTGTTTATAGCAGTAGCTCTTAATGAAACCACTATTCTTAAAGTAATGTATTAAAATAAATAGCCTAAATTATAACTATGATTTTTCAAGATGGCATCACTGGTGTGTGAGAATAACAGTGCTGGAAATAAGTGTTATAGCAAATTCACATGCTGTTGTGATCAATATTCCATTCTGTTACATGAGGGATTGTGACCTACAAACTCACATAAGCTATGAATTAACACAGAAATTAGAGTAAGTGGAACTATATTGCACACCATGAACTTAAGTAATTTGAATTTTATTTTGTATTTTTTGTGCTTCTTGCATTTGTTGTGCTTCACAGTTACTGCAGAATAATTTACCTTGGACTTTACAGTATATTTGCTCTGTAGTAAGGAGCAGATGCCCAATCATCTTTACTGTGCTGGCTACCAAACGTAAGCATGATTACAATGTCTGGCCATTGCAGGAGAGGAGCATATAATGAGGCATATAGGTTGACCTATTTACTATGTGTATATTCAAACATAGTAAGCAGATAGAAAACTTAAAGCTGATCAAAATATGGAGGTTTTGTTCTGTGGGAAGTGCTGTTCTTTTAAAAGAGTTTTCATTCCAACTGAGAAAGAAAACTAGACATTTTGACTTTTGCTATGTGAAGGACTTTGACTTTTTAATTACTTTATTCAGGGGTTCAGGGATTCAAAAAAAGTGTCACCCGCTTACAAAGCAAAGAAACAAACAAATTACTATCAAACCAAGAATACCATATCATTGCATTCAACACATCACACCGTGACAGACACCCTCGCTACATGCCACGTCATGCCTTACATGCTAGTTATGTGGTTGGAGTGCCAGCCACACGGTCATAACTATAAATAAACAATTCGTACCCTGCTCCACCCAATCATACACATAACAAAAACTTTCAACTTCCCACATAAAAAGAAAGCAAAAAAGCAGCCTGGTGAGGGCCCAGGATGTGGCACGAGCTGGAAGTCATAGTCCGACGCTGAGCCAGCCCAGTCGCTCCAACCAGTCATGACATCACAGCACATATTTGAGATGGCCGTCCTCCACATGGCACAGTGCTCCCTCAAGGGCCCAGCGTGTCACAAAGGCGGACACCGCCCACCAGAGCACAACATGCTCAAACTCCAGCAAGAGGCGAGCTTGCACCAGGAGGCGAAAAAGCCACAGGGCATCATCTGAGCTGGTTCCAACAAGCTGGTTTCATTGGCTCTTGAGGATGCCCAACTTGGCCTGACCCAGTAAGAAGTTGGCCAGACAGATGGGGCCCTTCTCAGCCACCCAGTATGGGTAGGGCACACATAGGTGGCCTCCAAAAAGCTCCTGCCCAGTGCCTGCAGTAGCAGCCCGAGGATGACAAAGAGCAGCTGCAGGCGGGGATAGTCAAGGAAGGCATGAAAGGGGGTCTCCTCAATACCCTCCCAGGCAGAAGGAACAGGCTGTCAAGGCGGCTGGGTCAAAGTGGGACGCAAACGTGCCAGGGGCTAGGATGCCGTGCAGCAACCACCACTGCACGTTGCCAGTCTTCCTGGCAGTTGGCAGTTTATACAATGTGCACCACTCCGGGTGGACTGGTGGGGAATCTGGCAGCCCCAGGCCCTGTCGCCAGGGTGCATCAGGGTAGCCCGCCAGCACTTGGGCATGACAGACATGAACCACCCAGGCATATAGACTTCTACACAACAGAAAAGCAAAGGGGCAACCCATGTCACTGTCAGGAGGCACAGGGAGCATCAGCAAGGTGCCAGGGCAACGGGTCAGCTAGCCGGCCATGGCTGGGGTGACTGGTAAAGCAGGAAAAACCTCACTCGGGGCATCCTCAGTGCAGGGGACCTGGCTCGCCCGGAGATGGTCGTCCAGGGTGGCTGCTGCCTCCAATGGGAGGACAGCCCAGATGTCACATAGGAGATGGCCCACGCTGAGGACAGAGAGCATGCCCAGCTGGGTGGTCAAGTCCTCAGGTGAGAGCCAGGCTGACCGAGTGGGGTCAAGGAGATGGCTTAGGCGGAGAACACGCACCTGAATGAGAATGGCTGTGAGACTGGCAGAGGCCAGGCTTGGCACGGGGCGCCTCAGAGCTCGGTTGTGCACTAGGCATTCCCTCAGGAACTGCAGGTGGACTGGAGGTAGAAAGTGGTTTGCCAGGCTTGTACCATACCACAGTAAAAAGCTGGAAGCACCGCCCAGTTTAAAAGCATAAAGGTCCAACAGGAAGAGCTCCTGGTCAAAGCTGAGGGCCCCCACCCTCTGTAGAAACCAACATGCCAATTGTTGCCATGGTAGGTGCTTCTCACTGTACAGGAGACATTGAAGGGCCTGCAAGTGGAAGGCAACCACCTTGCTCACAAGGTCAACCAAACTCTGGTCCCCCTCAGCTACAGGTAGATAAGGTACAGCTTGTGGGAGCCAATGGCACCCATCTGAGAAAAAAAAAAATCAACCAGGAGGCGCTGGAGTCTCTCAAGTAGGTCCTCTGGCAGATTGAGTATGGTGCACCGGTGCCACAAGGTTGCTGCCACTAAGTTGTTCACTATGAGGACGCGTCCACGGTAGAAGAGGCTGGGCAGGCGCCACTGCCAACTTTGTAGGCGGGCCTCCACTCCTTCCTCGAGGCCATCTCAGTTGTGTGCCATGAAGATCGATGGCCCTAGGAACATGCCCAGGATCTTAAGGCCCTTGTGGCGCCAGGTGAGGCCCCCTGGCAAATCTGGAGGGGCCATGGTGATCCATGCACCAAGCAACAGGGTATCACTCTTGGCCCAGTTTATACAGGCCAAAGAGGCACATTCATAGGCTCACTCGCAGGCTGTCAGGGCCTCCACGTCTTCCTGGGTGTTAAGGAAGATGGTCACATTGTCTGCATATGCTGATAGCTGGAATGGAGGGGCAACGGACAGGCCCATGGCTGGTGGCAAGGTCACACCGCTCAGGCAGCACCACAGTGCATGCATCAGTGGCTCAATGGTCAGGCCATAGAGCATGCCCGACAGGTGACAGCCCTGATGGATGCCTCTTCTTGCGGGGAATGGGGCACAGAGCACCCATTCATCTTGAGCAGGCTGGAAGTGTCTCGATAGAAGACCCAGAGGGCCCTGGTGAAAAGGGGGCCAAAACCAAAGGCCTCCAGGGTCTGGAAGAGGTAGGCATGGTCCAACCGGTCAAAGGTTTTCTCCTGATCCAGGGAGATAAGGCCAATGTCTAGGCCAAAGAGTTCACTGGCTGTGAATAGGTTGTGCAGCAGAAACAGGTTGTCTTGAATGGTTCTGCCCAGCACGCAGTTCCTCTGCTCAGGCCCAGTGATGGAGGCCATGACAGTGTGGAGGCAGGTGGCCAGTGCTTTGGCCAAAATCTTGTAATCTGCACACAGCAGGGAGACCGGCCAGCAGTTCTTAATGCAGCCAAGGTCTCCTTTCTTGGGCAGCAGTGTGAGCACTGCACAGCAGCAACTAATCAGCAAGACCTTGTTGGCAAGACTCTTCTGGAAAACATGCAGGAGACAGGGGCCAAGAAGAGGCCAGAAAGTCTTGTAGAACTCAGCAGGTAACCCGTCAAGGCCTGGGGCTTTGCCGGAAATGAGGCCAGCTGCGGCCGCTGCCAGCTCTGCCAGAGACAATTCCTGCTCAAGCTCGCTGTCCTCCAGGGCACCAAGGCATGGCAGGACTGCATGGAGTTCCCACATGGCCTCAGGGCAAGACGGCTCAGCTGCAAACAGGTCACGATAGAAGGCAACAGAATGCTCATGTACTTCACCTGGGTCAGTGATTACCTGGCCCTCAGGGGTCTTGAGGTGATCTAAGACTTTGCTCACTGACCACTGTTGCTTCAGGTTGAAGAAGAAGCAGTTTGGGGCACCTGTTTCAGCCAGCTCTTGGCAGCGGGCACGGATCCTCGCTCCACGGGCCACACTCTCTGCCAAGTCATGCAAGCACTTCCTACGGAACCAGAGGCTGTCGCGTAGCACCGCATCACTGCCAGCAAGGCAGCCTCGAGCTCTACCACATCTTCTTCCAGCTCTCTGATATGGTGATGCAGTTCATTTGTGGCCAGCTGAGTGTACTGCTGGCAAAAAGCCCAGATCTGTACCTTGCTCACATGCCACCATAGCTTCCAGGAGGAGTAATTCAGGCTTGTGGCCTCCCAGCCCTGCCAAAAGTTGGCAAAGCAGTCCCAGAAGTAACAGTCTTGAAGCAGGCTGACGTTGAAACACTAATAGGGTGATGGTGCGCAGGTTCTCCCTGGCAGGCTGAATTCACAGCAAGCCAGTCCATGATCTGACAGGCCCGAAGAAATGATGCGGCCGCTGCATAGGAGTGGCAGGTGGTGCCTGGTGACATAAATGTGGTTGAGGCAGGCCACAGTGAGACCCCCGGCACTCATCCTGGCCCAGGTGTACTGGCATGCGTCAGGGTGCAGGGTTTGCCAAACGTCAATGAGGCCTGCAGTCTCCAAGATGACCTGCAGCTTGCGGGCTGAGGGCAGGTGAGGCTCAGGCCCCGTATGGTCAAGAGGGGTGTCAGTGGTACAATTAAAGTCCCCAACTACAAGAAGCAGGTCATCATCCTCACTAACATTGCACAAAAGAGCAGCCAAGGTCTTGAAGAAAGGGACCCTCTTCTGGCCATCAGTAGGTGCATAGATGTTGACAAGTAGCAGGTGGTGTTGTGCTAGGGTGATGCAGACCGTCAGCAGGTGTCCAGGGACAAATCTCCCATGCCACCTCCATGTCATGCTGTAGTTGTGATAATAGAAGAGTCACAACCCCGGCACTAAGGTTGGTGCCATGACTCAAGAACAACTGGCCTTGCCAGGCAGCATGCCAAGCCAACTGGTTGAACCTGTCGGAATGCGTCTCCTGGAGGAAGGCAACAGCCAGCTGCTTCTGACACAGGAGCTCCAGGACAGCCTCTCGTTTCACTGGATCTTGAAAGCTGTTGATATTAAAAGTGCCACTGGGTGTGGCTGCCATGGGTGTGGGTATGGGAGGGGAAGAGCGAGGTAAGGTGTAGATAAAAGAGCAAGCCCCCAAGAGCAGAGCAAAAGGCAGAGACAGGTTGGAAAAGGCCTATTGTGCCCTACTCTACTCCAAGGACCCTGCCAGGCCCCACTCGTCTCTCACCCACTGTGCAAGCTTCTCCAGATAAGCCATCTGCCTAGTGCCTAGATCTTGCTGCATAAGTTTGGCCACAGCTCTGGCAGCCTTGATAAAAAATTTAGGGTCTGCGCATCATTAGGTGATGCACCCCGCTATGTTCTTCTGTCCCTTCATCTGTTTCAAAAAGGTCAGAAGCCCCCCATAGTCAGGACCGACCGGGGGGGGGGGCTGCCAACATGGGCTGTACATTTCCAACAGACGCATGGCAAGGCTTCACCGTAGTTGGGAGCTCAGCATCTACACCCTCAATATCTAAATCCATCAACCTCCTCTGATCGTCCAGGTCAAAGTCTGGCTCTCGAAGAGCAATCCCCACCTTCTTGGGGGGAGAGGGTCATCCCACTCTCAAGATCACTTGCGACACTCAGAAAAATTGGTTTCCAACTCACTAGACTCCTCATCTAGTTCAGTAGCCTGGGATGTGACCGAGACATCAGCAGACTCCTCTGCTGCCCCCTGGGTCTGACCTCCAGAAGACAGACAGTGTGCATAGGTCTTACTGCCACCCGTTTCCAAAAGCTGGGAGATAGGCGAGGGGTTAGTGACCCCTGCCTTCGCCTCCCCCACCTCCAAGCTGTCCTCATCCCCAATCAACAGGGTCATTGACATGACACCTGGAGCAGAGCCAGGTTCTCCAGCAGGGACCTCCCCTGCACCAGCTGAGGAAGGTCTCAGTGGAGATGGGGAGTCCCGAGTGGTCCCTTTCACTTTCTTCTCTTTGTTCTTCTTCTTCTTCTGTGTGGAAGATGGCCCATCCTTCATAGTGGATGGGCCAGACTGATTCTGGCCTGCCTCCCCAGGGCAGCCACCTCAGACAAAGCCATGGTGGAGGGCAACTGGCAGGAGGCCTGAGTCCCATCATCCGACGGGGCCTTGGTGCCACAATCGCTGACCACCCCAACCACCTCTGTCGAGTGGTCAGGGCAGGCAGGGGGGAAGCGGAGGCATCAACCTCTTCACCTGGTGGCGTCTCTGTTCTGGTGGAGGTGGGCACTATAGGTGGAGTGAGTGGGGGGGGAGGGTTGGGGCCTAGTCCCAGCCCCTCTGCCGGATGGCAATTCTCACACCAAAGACTCCAGCCCTTTCAGATGGAATAGGGGTAGAAGGAGGTCGGGAAAAGTTCCTGGCCTCACTAGGTGGGGCCTGCATCCCAGAAGTGGATGCGCCGTCCATTGGTGCCACTGTAGTCGCCAGTGTTTTGGCCGATCTCCCCCGTGGGCACTGAGCTGCTAGGTGGGAAGAGCTACCACACTGAAAACACGTAGCCTCCCCAAAAGAAAAATAGATCACAAACCTCCACCCGTTGAACATGAGGCTCAAGGACTGAGACAGAGACTGTGGGCCCTCCCTGATAAGCATGAAAACCTGCCTTCGAAAAGACAGGACATGCCTCAGTTTGGGGTTTTTACTCCCTATGGTCTATTGGCGAAAGGGACTCGTAAGAACCTCATAGGGCTAGAGTTCCTTGGCCAGCTCCTGATTGGTCACATGTGGGGGCACATTAGAAATCACCACCTTCACTGCTGGGCATGACAAAATAATGTGCGCCTGCGATGTCCAGGCCCTCTGCGCACATCCTGTTAACTAGGGTGGAATCACTCAAATAAATCATTGGGACCGTGTTGACATGACCCGCATAATGTATGTTACACTGTCCCAGGAGACTAGCAAGGGCATCTATGCAGACCTCAACCCTGATGTAGGGAGGGTGTGAAACCTCAAATCACGGGTAATGGGGAGGTTCTGGGAGTCATCCTCATGCCAACTGCTGAGTGTAGGAGCAGCCATTCCTGTTAGAAATGGGTTAATTTCCAAAACTAAGCAAAAAGAAAAAAAAAAAAGTTTATACTAACTAAAAAAAAATAGTGTCTGGGAATGCAGCCACAAAACTCTAGATAGGAGGGGGAAAGGGGATTGAATCAGTGGGAAAAAAAGAAAAAGAGGGTGGGGCAGAAGGGGCATTAAGAGCACCCCTCGGAAGGCAAGCTAATGGCAAAGATTACTCCCCGCAACAAGCAAACAGAAGAGCAAGAGAGAAAGAAAGGAAAAGAGACAATAAGAAAGACAGTTGTAAAGACAAAGAAACCAGAAGTACAGGGGGATGGGACAAAGAGGAGAGAAAAGGGGGAAAAAAACTGCAAACATGCAAGAAAAGAATCAGAAAGTGAAATAAACTGAGGCTAGAGACCTTTAGACAGGTGGGAGTCAGAAAAGAAAAGAGATAGAAAGCCGGGGAGTCTTACTCAGTCTTGCTCAGGATCGCCTCACGCAGCTCCAAGCAAGCCTGGTCCGGTGCATCCAAAGTGGAAGGAAGGAAGGAAGGAACTCATTTAGTAAAAGTTGAACCAACCTATTTTATAGTGGGAAAAATCAAACTAGAGCATTAGCGGGTATGTCTCACACACACTTTTTTCTATTTTGACTCCGGGGAATTAGGCCTACCCCCACTCCCTTGCACAAATAGTTCCCTGCCTCAATTTCCCAGGTTTGTAAGAGTGCCAGACTCTGCCCATTAATGAGATGTCTTCCATGAAACAGCACAGAGGCACCAATAGGTTAAAAAAATAGGATCTCAGAAGTTTTAATAGCTGGAAGTGGTCACAACTTGTAATTAGCATCAAATACATTTGAATGGTGAAAGTCACAGTTCCCAGATACAAATAAAAGTCAGGATTGATCTGGTAGGCTCCCTGCCTAAAGGAGGAAAAGTTCCAGTATCACAGGTCCGACCTTTCCTGTGGAGTCAGGCTAAAAATAGTTATTGGTTGGTTATATAGCTTGTGCACTTTTTAACAGGTACGAGAAACAATTAAATCCCTGGCATGAGAGAGAACGGAGGTACGTTGTTAATAATATTGTCCCAGGCCACTTAAATCCATCCTCCCTTTCTGTTATACCTTCACCAGCATGTTTCGTTTAAAGTGTGCATTTGCTCCTCATCAAAATCATCTGTTGTTGACTAGTCTGACTGCCCTATGGTTCATGCATACCAGATTTTTCAAAATATGCAGGCAATTCCATCTTTAAACACCTGATGTATCACGACAAATCCATTTTTCACTCATCTGAATCTAAGATTTCCTGTAATCAGTCTTGTAAAATTGGGGAAAATATTCCATGTTTATAGTTTTGTTTTTAGTTTTTCCCTGTAGAAAAGTGTCCTTAATAACATTAGCACGTGCCCCTGTAAGACAATGATACCAGCACTTTTAATGTTGTCACCATTTAAAATATTTATCCCACAGCTCTCATTTTGGAACAATAGTGTTCTTATATTTTTCTTTGAACAAATCGATGATTTATTTCAATATAAAATTGGTTTTGTTTTTTCTCCCCTAAAGAGAGCTATCTGTATTTTATTCCATGAGTTTATAGCCTACCTTTGTGCTGAATTCCCTAAGCAGAAAGGACAAGAGGGCAATGCATTTTGATTGTTATACCATAATTAAAAATTGAAACTTTTTTTGGTAAACTGGTAATAAATGCACTGCAATATTTATCTTGAAAACAACAGACTTAGGTTGTGGTTTTTCTCATCTCATTACAGTCTCTCATGAATATGCAGCCTCAGATTTTGATTAGCTCATGTATTAACTGTGGTTGTCGTCTGCTATTTTTAGGATGTAACAATCTGTTGGGCTATTCCTTCCCACTCTCCACATCCCTTTCCATGCATACACTTAAGGTTTTAATAGCTAGTTGCCATGTTTTCCAGATGTTGAGAAGAGCTATTCCTTGATATGAGTATCAGTTTAGATCAGTGGGAGAAGCAGAATGAGGAGTTGATCAAAATAAGAGGGAATCCAGTGAAAACAAAATATTCCCCCTTCAACTCCAGTGGATATCAAATATAAGGGCAGATGAAGGAGCAACTAGCTGTTTGGTATCCACAGGCCTTCCTTGTTCTTGCAATTCCTAGCAGATGTGCAAGTTCAAACAGTAGCTCTGGTGCCCAGTCTCACACGGAACCTGGGGCAAAGTGGAAGAAGTAACTTCCAATTTGTGATCGTAATGTGGCTACCAGCAGCAACTGCTTTCCTGCACCCCCAAGCTGGCACCTGGATGGATGCCTTTACTGCATGCCCCCCCCCCAGTTATACCACTGATCCCATATTCTGTGTTCCTGCAGGACTCCTTCAATTTGGGTGGCCCTGACCCTGAAGCAACAAATAGCTTTCTCAAAAAGAGACTGGAAAACATCTTGGAGGAAAAGGGCATCGTTAGCTATTGAGAATGGAAGTTAGAGATACAGCTGCAGAATCATAACTTCCTAGACTTTATGGGCATGTTACACGGGATGGACCTCTGATCCAATATGTGCCAATTAACATGAATTGGAACAAAGTCAGTTCATAGAATCATAGAAAAGAAGGGTCATTAGGAGATCATCTACTCCAACCCCCTGCTCAAAGCAGGACCATCCCCAACTAGATCATCTCAGGCAAATCTTTGTCTAGACAGGTCTTGAAAACCTCCAAAGATGGAGATTCTGCCACCTCTCTGGGTAACTTATTCCACTGTTTTACTACCCTCCTAGTAAGAAAATTCTCCCTAATATCTAATTTCAACTTCCCTTGCTGCAACTTGAAACCATTGTTCCTTCTTCTGTCATCTGCCACCACTGAGAACAGTCTAGTTCCATCCTCTGTTAAACCCCCCCTTCAGGTAGTTGAAGGCTGCTATTAAATCCCCTCCCAGTCTTCTCTAGACTAAATAATCCCGGATCCCTCAACCTGTTCTCATAAGCCATGTGCCCCAGCACCCTCACCATTTTTGTTGCCCTCCACTGGACTCTCTCCAATTTATTCACATCCTTTCTGTAGTGAGGGGCCAAAAACTGAACACAGTACTCCAGATGTGGCCTCACCAATGCTAAACAGAGAGGAACAATCACATGTGTGTTACCTAGCAATGCAGTCCAGTATGCCATTAGCCTTCTTGGCAACAATAGCATATTGCTGGATCATATTCAGCTTATTGTCAACTGCAACCGCTAGGTCCTGTTCTGCTTAGCTGCTGCCCAGGCAATCAGCCCCCAGCCTGTGCATGGGATTTTTCTGTCGTAAGTGCAGGACTTTGCTCTTGTCCTTATTGAACCTCATGGGATTTCTATTGGCCCAATCCTCCAATGTGTCTAGGTCACTCTGAATCCTAGCCCTACACTCCAGCATATCTACTGCTCCCCCAACTTAGTGACATCTGCAAACTTGCTAACAGTGT
Organism: Crocodylus porosus; assembly: GCF_001723895.1. Classification (NCBI taxonomy): domain Eukaryota; kingdom Metazoa; phylum Chordata; order Crocodylia; family Crocodylidae; genus Crocodylus; species Crocodylus porosus. The sequence goes on from NW_017728913.1 coordinate 437,007, forward strand.
ACTCTATGTCATTTTCCAGGGCATTAATGAAGACATTGAACAAAACTGGCCCCAGGACCAACTCCTGGGGCATTCTACTTGATACCAGCTGCCAACTAGACATCAAGCCATTAAATACTAACCCTTTGAACCTGATGTTCCTACCAGTTTTCCATCCACCTTCCAGTCCTTCCTTAGCTTGCCTGCAAGAATGTTGTGGGAGATCATATCAAAAGCCTTGCTAAAATCAAGGTATACCACATCCACTGGTCTCCCCACATTCACAGAGCCAGGCACTTCATCATAGAAGGCAATCAGGTTGGTCAGGCATGACTTGCCCCTGGTAAATCTGTGCTGACTGTTCCTAATCACCTTTTTGTCTTTCAAGTGCTTAGAAATGGATCTGCTCCATGATTTTTCCAGGGATCGAGGTGAGACTGACTGGTCTGTAGTTCCCTAGATAGTATTTTTTCCTTTCTTAAAAATGGGCACTACATTGTTTGCCCTTTTCCAATCAACTTTTTCTATGACACTGAATTGTAGCATATTTCTGTGCACTCCCTGGCAGACTGGAAGTGGACCAAAGTGCTCCAGCAGCCTCCACAATGTATTCAGTGTATTCAGTGTTCCTGCATTTGAAAATGGCAATGGAGTTGCTTTATATAAAGCTTATTGAATGAAGTTTAGTTAAAGTTTTCCTGCTGCCATTTTGAAGCACAGGGCACTGAATACACGTGAGGCTGCAGGCACTTTAATTAGAGCCACTTTCAGAGCAACACTAATTAAAGTGCCCGCTCCCCACTTCTAACCCAGAGCACACATATTGACACCCTAAATGTTGGCGGCTGAGATTGAGAGGAACAATGGGAAATAAACCCTGGTCATACCCAGTTCACTCTCCATTTCAGCATCCACTCTCTGCTACTGTGACACAGGATACTGGGCAAGATAAGACTTATGATCTGACTTAGTATATGGCAGGTCTTATGTTCTTAAGAGTGAGGGAATGGAAAAAAGGTTCTGAGTTATCAGAGAGAAGCAGGAGAAATATCAACAGAAATTAAATAAAAAAATCAAGTAGGAAACTAAAAGTGGTTAGAAAAGACAGAAGCAATAGCAAAATGAAGACAAGAAAACAGCAGTAATTACTGTGCGAGAACGTTTCAGTCATTATTTCAGAACACGTTGCAAAAGGTAGAGGAGGGAGAGTGGACATCTTCTAGTGCATCTCGAAGGGTAGTTTGAGAAAAGAAGAGAACCAAACCGTTCCACTTGCTCAAGAATAAAACAGTACCACTGCCTCTCATATCCAAAATAATCAAAAGACTTGTACAACAGCTGGCTTTCACAAATGTGTGTGGAACTTATATTTTATTCAACTACCCCCAAAATATTCTAATATATCATATGCAGACATACTGGCTAGCATTCTGCAAAGTAACTCCTTCAGTAAAAGTATGTTTTTTGCTACATTTACTGTCTTCTGAGAAACAGCTGCTTCAGCTTGTTTCACTGACACTTGGACAATGGGTCAAAGGGCAGCACTTGGTTTTTTACTCTAAAAGCTAATAATGCACAGCATCTATCTTGAAAGGATGGAACAGCTGCTGCAGAAGACCGCTAATTGCTAGTTGCTCTCATATCACTGGAGCTGTGAATGGTGGGGGGGGAAGACATGGATTAGGAACAAATAAGCTGCAATGAGTCAATGACCTAGAATGCTTAATCAGGAAATGTTTGAAGGGGAGAAACTCAGATGTAAATTGAGACAGATGGATTTTTACTGATTTTATCAAAATAAATATGTTTGAAGGAAAGAACAAAAAATAAAAAAAAAACATGAAATGTGCAAAATTATTTGATTGGCATAGAAATGTGACATTGGAAGGAATGGAGAGAAAATGTATCTAAGCACAGTTATTGGGAATAACTGAATTCTGCTTCCTGATCCCTGCACTTGCTTCACACTGTTGAGGGACAGGCAAGTCACTTCAGTTTCCTTTGCAACTGGACAAATTGTGAAAGGTAATATGTGTAAATGTATTTTTTACTACAATGATGCTAGTTTGAAACAAAACCAAACACATGCTCTGGTAAACTCAACATCTGATTTGTCCAGGGTATCTGATGTGTAGTATTTATCAAACAGACACTAGTGAACTGAACACACATTTGTAAAAGTGTAAGGTCTGTACTAGTCTAGTAATTTTCTACAGAAAATAATGGCTTTTAATTAGCATATTCAAGTTTGCTCTGTTTTGTTAGTACCAAACTTCTATACATTATGCTGGATATTTTCTTATTCCATGCATATAATTATTCTCTATATATAGAAACAACAATCTCTTATATTTTAAATTTTTTAATAAGATTGGAAAATTAAAATGCTTTAATTCCACTTTTATTCATTACTTAAAACTCTTAAGGCTCTTTCTATATGGCCTTCCAATAACCTCTTAGCTCCACCCCCACCTTTGATGATTTGTTTTACATTGAGTATACTTCACATTTTTCCAATCCATTTCTCAATATGTTTTTGAGGCCCATCCCAATACCTTTGCTCCTATTAATGTGGAAACAGTTAAAACTCTCCCCAGCACCCTCCCACCCATATTTCCTACTCATCACTTCTCTCGCCTAGCAAATATCAGTTACGTGATATTTATTGATTTATTGTTACTATAGTTATGCAAACAGAATTCAATATCTCAAAAGTCTTTCCATGGTTTTTCTTTTTTCCCATGGAAACATTGCCCATTGTTGCCAAACAAGCTGCATTTTTATTTACGGTCTTAACGGTGATATTTTACAAAAACAGCTGGAGGGAAGAAGTGGAGCAGGGGACTAGAGAAGAAAGCCAAAGTTTGAACACACTGTCAAATAGTAGGAATGGCACTCCACTCCTTCATACTGTATCATATTCCCACTCTGGTGTGTATAATAAGTAATACACTTTTCAGAAATAAAGAAAAAAATCACCAAATGTAAAGTTGGAACAAAACAACTGAAACAGGCTTGAAGGGGAAAAAAAATAGATGCATTAAACAAGATGAAAGGAAAATGGTCGTATATAATATGTCCCTTAATATTTTCTCTTTATTTTCATTAGCATCTACTTTTTAAAATGGGCAAAAGAAGTGCATACAACATTACAGGTATGCCTTTTTTTTCCAATAAATTTCAAATTGAAGAGCTACACTAGAATGGCCTCATTGGCATGCTTATTGATAAGGTTTCAGTATACTTTGCCCTTTTGCCTCACAGGGTGCATGCATCCAGACAACCATGGATGTTTGGTACCCCAAGGATAATTTGGTACATGTCCCTGTGGAACGCCTGTGCCATGCATGGTTTCCCATGTGGCAAGTTACTCCAGATGCAGTAGGGAGAGCTGAGGCCAGCACTGTGCTGGCCCCAGCAACCTTACCTGGGATCCTGGGGGCCTCCTGGGGATGCAGCCACAGCGTTCCTGCCAGGCAGAGCTGCTGCAGCATGGTTCTGAGTGGTCTGACTCTGCTTTTCAGCAGTGTACACTATTCTGGGGGGTTTACCCTGGATACCAGAGGTAAAAAAAAAAATACCTGTGGAAAAACAAACAAACAAACAAAAATGGAGCAGCACATGCACAGGCAGCATGCCCTTGCAGCACGGAGAAACCCCAACTGTTCATATGTGGTGCTGCAAAGCATCATACATTGCACAGCCATGCTCATCTGGATGCACTCACAGAGTATGTGATAGCAATAGCTAACACATACCCTACAGTCCCTTAGTTTTGTGTGAGAAGTAGAAACTTTTGAAACTCTTGGATGCTTGTACACATGATGAAAATTGTTTGGTTTTGCAGTTTGTGTCACAATGTACATGTAGAGAGGGTTTTTGTCATTTAAATGAGTTAGTGTGCAAGCCACTGGTGGGCTGAGCAGCTCCTCAGCTGTGGGGGCTCTGGTTCTTCCCTCCATGGTAGTAGTGCCCCCTGGGGCTGCCCAAGCAGGCTGCTAGAGGGTAGGTGCTGCCTCAGCTCAGGCTCAGGGAAAAGTTGGATTGAGCTGGGGCCATACTTGCCCACTAGCCACTGGCCCATGGAGCCCTGGAGGGTGCCACCACCATAAAGGGAAGGACCAAGGCCCCCCATAGGTCAGGGCCTGCCAGCAGTTCTCCCCACAGCCATGGAAGAGGCAGGCAGACTCCATGAAAAAAAAAAAAAAAAAAGGAGCAGTTCCCTTGCAGCTTTTTTTTTTCCCAGTGAAGCCTGCCTGCATGAGCTGCAGGGGACCACACAGCCCCTCAGCACTGGAGACATCTGGTCATTCCCTCTGTGGTGGTAGCACTCCCCTGGGCTGCCTGAGCAGGAAGCTAGCAGGTGAATCCAGCTCTTCTCCAGTCTGGAAGCTGTACCAGTTGGATCCAACTCTTCCCCAAACCCTCTGGAGCTCTCAGTGCCACATGCACCATCCCTGCCACCTTCCCACTGCCTAGGAACAGGTTGGCTTGCCCTTGGGGTAGTGCAGGGAAGTGGAAGGAGGGTGGCTGCATGTGCTGGCATCCAGAGCAGGTGGTAGGGATGGTGCATGTGATGCTGGAAGCCTCGGAGGACTCAGGGAAGAGTTGTAACTAGCAAGTACTCCCTCCAAGCTGGAGCAGCACCCACCCGCTAGCTGCCTACCAGCATGGCCCTTGGGGATGCTGTTGCCAGGGAGGGAAGGGCTGCCCCACCCCAGCCACTCAGGGGCTGTGTAGCCCACCCACAGCTCACATGGGTGGGCTCTGCCAGAAAAAATAGAGTGCCAAGGTACCCAATCCTTTTTTTTTTCCCCCTCCATGGAGCCTCCCCACCTCTCCTGTAGCTGGCGGGGTGAACTGTCAGCAGACCCTGACCTATGGGGACCCCAGTCTTTTCCTCCATGACAGTAGCATACCCTGGGGCCACATGTGAAGGGGGCTTGAGGGTGAATGCTAATCCAGCTTGGAGAAAACACCCAGCCTGATGCAACTGTTCCCTGAGTCCAAGCTGGGGCAACACCCACCCACTAACAGCTCACTAAGGTGTCCCCAAGGGGTGCCACCACGGTGGAGGGAAGGACCAGGGCCCCCTGCTGCTGTGGAGCCACTCAGCCCACTGGCAGCCCACACCCTGGATGCAGGAGAGGTGGGCATGCTTCTTGAAAAAAACAAAACCAAATAAAAAGATCAGGCCCCTTACTGTAACAGAAACAGAAGCCCCTAAATTGAAATGGTGGGTTTTTGATTTTCACAATTAAAAACTCACCATTTCAATTCAGGGGACTAAACCTGCATTGCATATATAAGTACCCCTAGGCAAATTGTGTCCAAACGTGTCCAAAAGGCACATTTAAATACCTAGAAAGACATTTGGTCTGAAAGCTTGAACAAAGGGTTGGGAGGCAGAAATCCCTGGATTCTAATCTCAAGCTATTTGTTTTAGCAACTCAGCAAACAACCTTGAGCAAATCATAGGCTATTTCTTAGTACCAAACTTAGCCTAGAGAGAGGTAAAGCCATATGAACATGTGAGTCCTTATATGATACAAGCTTCTTCTTTTTCCTCTTCTTTCTCTTTCCCTTTGCCTCAAACCTTAGGACAAATTCTGCCTTCTAAAGCACATCTGAAGTTAAGTAGAAGTTGTACAAGTATATGGACAAAAATCAACAAGTCTTCCTATTCCAAAATACTGGAATCTACCTCTTTTCCTATGTTATCTTCTTGTGCATGACTGAATACAGTGTGAAGGGGCTTAGAGGAATGGTAAATCATTAAAAGCCTACTAATTCACTAAAATAATTGCTTTCATATAAATTCTGTGAAATATACTTGCATGACTGAAACATTTTTTTCAGGAATAAATCCTTAATCTCCCTTAGCAGTATGGTACATTCTACACAGTCCAATTATGCATTTGCATTGCTCATGCAATTTTTAACTAATTAGATTGCAACTAGATTCATCTTTTTCATACTTGTTAAACTTCAATAATTATTCTTTCAACAATCAATACACAATTAATTAATGGGCAAATAATTGGCTTATTAAATTAAAGTTACTTTTCCATGTTTTGCTGAGTGCATGGATTAAACTGCCATTCCCTTCACACTTTACAAATATGTTTAAATTTAGAGATGAAGAATCAGAAATGTCATGTCATTTTGCAGGTTTTTAAACCAAAGGCAATTTTGCATAAAAAGGGAATACAAAGTTAGGTGTTAAATAGCCACTGTACATCTGAAGTTTATTTTTGTAATTGTTTAGTAAATTGGTAAAGCTTTTGTAATGGATAATAGCAAATAAACATACAGTATGGATCCAACTGGATCCTTCAGAGTTATGTAATATAAATAGAATATATTTTAACATCCAACTTGCTACACGTTTTAAACAATCTTTTAAGCTACATGCTGGTTGCCCCCTAACTTAGACAACTTTAATGCTGCAAAGAGCGTTATGGATCCCATAAGCAGGTAGTATTTCAATGTTTACTCACTTTGGATATGTCTCCACATGCAGTTGCCTCAGCAAAAATAGCTGCAACATATGAGGTTGGTGCAGGCAAATTGCCCGGGTTCGGTAGGGGAGGCTGGAGCCAGCACTTGTCCTGGCCCCAGCAGCCTTACCTGGGGTCCTGGGGACCTCCCAGGGTAGTAGCAATGGTGATCAAGCTGCTCAGGGCCTGGCTAGTAGCCAGAGAGTGGCTTTGGCTGGCCAGGCTCCCTTTCTTGTGGCACATGCTGTGCTGTTTAAAGCAGCTTGTTTGTTTGGTTTTTTTACACTGGGATCTCCTGGGGTCAAAAACCCACCACACTGAAAATTATAGTGCATTGAATGGGTGCACATGTACCACATATGGTTTGTGACATCTCAAACTGCTCTGAGGTGCCACAAATTGCACATTCACACTCATGGGGATGCACCCTTGGCCACGTCCACACTAGCGTGGATGTTTATTTCCACAGGGAGAAGCAAGTGTGTGGTGGTGAGAGTCATGTGTGTCTGCTCAGCCCCCCAAGGGTCTCATTGGGCCCCAAGAGAAGTAGGTGGGGAATGATGAGGGATCTGTGAAACTTACCCACAGGACAGGGGGAGCCCAGACCGGCACAGCATGTGGCACCATGGTACCATTGTTTCAGTGTGCTGTCCGTCCGGCTGGATGGCACCTGGCCAATTATGTCGGCTCCATGTGCTGCTGTATGGAGTTTAAAAGGCACTGGAGGAGTGCCAGGAGGCAGGCAGAGAAGAAGCAGGCATTGGGCAGAATGAGCCTGGCAGTGTTAGACACAGCTAGGCATTGGAGCTGTGTGTCACCCACAACAGCTGGGTCCCCACCGGGACAGAGACAGGGGAGATAAGGGTTCCCTGATTACCCCGCCCCCATCCCTGATAGAAAGACAGGAGGACAGGCAGTCCAGTCCTTTTTGTTTGTTTTTTCTATTTTCCTTTTTTCTTGTTCTCTCCTTTTCTTTTCCAATTTTTTTGTTGTTGAGACCACCCAGGTCAAGGAGTCAGAGCTGCTTCCCTAGCAAAGCAAGGCCTGAAGAAATGAGCCCATAGAAAGGGTATGAAAACTGATAGCAGGGAAGATGCCAGACATGCCCAGACTACATCAATAGGTAAACAAGCGCGGGGTCAGACTGTGTATCTTCAACTGACTTAGAACAAGCTTGGCCAGTGAGCTAAGTCAGTGACAGAAGTTGGAGAAGTGCTGACACCAATGGCAGGCAAGTGGATGGGGATGTTGGGGAGGTGGAGCCCTCAGTCAACCACAGTGGTAATGTGAGTACCCTTATGGGGGCCCATCACGTATACCACTGAATGCCCCCATAATCTGAAGTACCATCAAAACATGGCAGACAAGTAGGGGAGGGCCCATCCCAGGAACTTGTGTGGTTATTCATCAACAAAAACAGAGGCTTGGCACAGTGGTACATCTTGTACAGCTCCTACTTGTCCCTGAGGAATGCCTGTGCCACACACCCTATGGTGCATGGCAGGTTACCTCAGGTGGGGCAGGGGAGGCTGGTGCCAACACTGGGCTGGCTCCAGCAGCCATACCTGGAGTCTTGGGAGTCTCCTGGGGTAACAGCAGTGATGATACTGCTGCTTGGAGCCTGGCTAGCAGCCACAACATGGCTCCAGCCAGCCAGGCTCAAATTTTAGGTAGTGTGCATTACCTGCACATGCACCACTCTCCTTTTTTTGCATAGGTATTTTTGATCCCATTGACCCTGGGATCTCCTGGGGTCAACACCCCTCCCTCCCCCATGCTGCTACCTTGCAGTGTGGAAAACAGCTGAGTGTGTGGTATGTGGCACTGTAGATACATCTGTGGTGTCACATACCACACAGCCATGCTTGTCTGGATGTGGCCCTTGGGTTACTCATGTTCATTGGGTATCCAAAATGAGAGTAGCTACATTTGATGCATTTGTGCTCTCACATAAGGGTTACAGCTGGATGTGAACACTGTAGAAGTAGGAAATACACTTTTTTATCACATTTGTTTGCATCTGCTCTTATGGTCACGTGAAAATACTAGCACCAAGTACTCTTCCATGCATTGTCTTCATGACATTTGCTGCATCTTCTGAAAAACTAGTTAATACACATGAGTGTTTATCTAGTTCTGTGGGGATTGATGTCATAATCACTTATGAATATTGAAATGACAAAAGAGAATCAGTAGATACACTAGGAATAAAAATAATTCAGGTTGTCTGAGTCTCACACACAGAAAAATGTGAGCTTTAGCTAATACCCTTTTAATATAGTGTTTCAATATATTATGGATTAAAACTTAAGGGTGCCTATACTCATGCAGTGAGGATACTCCAATGCATTGTAATTACAGTGCATCAGAGCAGACACAGTTAACAAAGTCGGCTGGAGCATGGTAATTACTATGCTCCAGAAGACTCCAGCCTCACATGTATCAGCATCCCCACACTGTGAAATGACAGCAGGTGCACTTGAACTAAGGCTCATTTGATGAGCTTTAGTTAAGGCACCCCCAACACCATTTTTCAGTGTGGGGATGCTAATACATGTGACACTGGAGTCTGCTGATACACGTGATCCACTACCCACTGCCGGGGCATGTGTATAAATGACCTAAGTGCTATTTGAATGTTTTTAAATTGCCAAAAAAGAAAGTTATGTTAGATATTAGGAAGGGCTTCCCTCAGGTGGCTATATATCAGATTACCTAGAAAGCAGGAAGTTTTTAACTCTTCACTATGGTACTTCAAACAGGAATGATCCCTTCTTGAGCAGAGGCTTTCATTAGACCTCCTAAGGTCCCCAGCCTTATCTTTAAACGATTCTACAGTCTTTATGAAACATGAAATCTCTCAGTGAAATCTTTCCATATTTATTGAGGCTGATTATTGAGCAAGTGCATTCAACCTAAGCCATTTGCTTATGAATAGACAAAAAACTAATTTTCTGAAATGATTTTATGAATTAAACCTCATCTTCAACCCTCTTCTCTACACCAGTGAGCATCTCCACTTGCCTCACCACAACCTCTGTTAGGGCTCTGTTGATCACAGCACCGTGGGTCTTTTGCTTTTTATAGGAAAAATCTGTCCTGCCTTCTTTCCAGACAGCCTACAGCTGCTGCATTTTCAGCTTTTTTAAGTTCAACGCCCATCAGGTGCAGTGGGCAAGATTAACTGATTCAAGCAAGCCAACCTTCTCATCCTTAAAGGAATGTGCTGCCCCATTTCATAGACCTTTTCTTAAAATCAGTAAAGCTTCAACACAAAGCTGCAGCATTTTCTAAGATTAAGTATTTAAATAAAACATTGCAAACAGTAATTAAAGAGCAGCAAGCATAAACTACGTTCTGGCTAACTCAGCTTTGACCTGGAAAAATACTTTCAGATCTGTTAATCACGCAATGAAAACATGATTTAGGGAAGGTTATTCAACATATAGAAATATTTTTTAAAATGCTAAGTTCTGTGGGCTCATCTAGACATGCATTTACTTGAGCCTAGATTTACTGTGCAGTAAGCTACTGTGCAGTAAGTGATTTTGGTTAGGTGTCTACACGTGCAGAGACTTGGCAGAAAATTTGCTGCCAGGTCCCTCCAACCTTACTATGCACCCCTGTGGCCACTGGGGGAGCTCCAGTTTCTGGCCCCAACTGCTATCTTTTCCAACCAGTTCCTGTGCCCAAAGGAGCAGTATGGCATGACCAGAGGTAGCACATGACAAGAGCCGTGTTCATGCCCTTTGTGCCTCCCTGCACTATGGCTGCCCCAGTCTTTGGCCCTGGATGTGAGGAATAGAGAGTCCAAGGATCGTGCTGGCTGCCTTGGTTGCCCTGCTGGCCCAACATACTGACAGTCACCTGACACATGGCCATCTCACACCACCCAGGTCCCCTGCATTCAGTGACTGCCTGCTTGCCCACAACATGCCCCTCCTCCACCCCAGGGTCCCCGGCACAGCACAGCTGCTGCCACCAAGGATGTCAAAGAGGGGCTCCATCAGGCCACTTGCAGGGCTACCATTGCTCTCCTGGGCCTCCAGCCCCACTACCTCTGGGCCCGATCCCCCAGCCAGCACTAGTGGCAGCATCTTGTGCAGCAGAACTGGGACAATGAGCAGTGGCTGGATACTGTCTGGCTCACCCAGACCACCCTCAGGGATCTGCTCCACTGGAGCACCAGGACATTGGCATGTGCCCTTCCCTCCCTGCTGACACCTGTCTGGCCCTGCTGCTGCTCAAGCTGGCCATGCCACACTCTCCAGTATGCAGGGTACCTGTTCAGCATGGGCAAAGTCACAACTGGGGAGGCCATCCTGGAGGTCCGCATGCCCTCCAGGACATGCTTATGGACACTGTCCTCTGTGTCTGTGACCCTCAAGTGGTGGTGAAAGGATTCCATGCACTGGGGATCCCCCAGTGTATCAGAGCCCTGGATGGGATCCACATACCAGTCACCAGGCTGCCCTACAGACTGTCCTATGATAGCTGTAGCTGATTTCACTCCATGGTCCTGCAGGACACTGTAGACTACCAGGGAACATTCATACACACGAGCACCAGCTGGGAAGACAGCACACATGATGCCCACATCTTCTGAAATTCTGGACTGGCTGTACTGGTGGAGAGTGGGTGCTTCACAGCAGGCAGACCTGTAGCTGAGCAGGGGTGAGACAATGACACTGCCCATGGGTGACCCTGCCTATCCACTCCTGCCCTGGCTGATGAGGCCCTACACTGGCCACTGGAACCCTGCCAGGCCCACTTTAAGTAGTGCCTGGGCCAAACCCAAATGCTGGTCTGGCCTTTGGCCACCTCAAGGGTTGCTGGTGTTCCCTCACTGCCCACCTTGAAGTCACCATAGACATTAGGGCTGGAAGGGACCTTGGAAGAACATTCAGTCCAGCCCCCTACCCAAGGAGCAGGAAGTCAGCTGGGGTCATAGGATCCCAGCAAGATAAGCATCTAAATTTCTCTTGAAGGTGTTCAATGTGCCTGCTTAAACCATCTCCAATGGCAGGCTATTCCAGACCTTGGGGCCTTGGACAGTAAACAAATTCTTCCTTATGTCCAGCCTGAAATGGTCTTGCTGGAGTTGTTCAACCTTGTTATCTCTTAGGTGAACAATCGTTCCCTCAGATCCTGGTGAACACCCCTGATAAACATATAGGTGGCCATCAGATCACCCCTGAGCCTGTTGCTCTCTTTCAGGATAAAGAGCAACATAGCTCTCAGCCTGTTGTCGTAAGGTCTGTTTTCCTGACCTCTAATCATGTGTGTGGCTCTTTTCTGGACTCTCTCAAGCTTCCCCACATCCTTTTTGAATTGTGGAGCCCAAAACTGGATGCAAAACTGTAGCTGTGGCATCACTAAGGCTGTGTAAAATAGGAGAATGATGTCCCATGATTTTCTTGTGAAGCATCTATGGATACAAGCCAGCGTTTTGCTCACTTTACTAGCCACAGCATCACATTGAAGGCTCAAGTTCATCTTGTGGTCAATGATGACCCCCAAGTCCTTTTCATCCATAGTGCTAGCCAGCGTAGCACTGCCAAGCCTATAAGGATGCTGCAGGTTTTTCTTCCTAAGGTGGAGAACCTTGCATTTTTCAGTGTTAAACACCATCAGGTTCTCATCCACCCATTTGCTGAGCCTGTCCCGGTCAGCCTGGATTGCCCTCCTGTCTTGTGGTGTGGATGTTTTGCCCCACAGTTTGGTGTCATCAGTGAACTTGGCCAGCCTGATTCTGACTCCAATGTCCACATCATTACTGAAGATGTTGAACAATATGGGTCCAAGGACAGAGCCTTGGGGGACCCCACTAGTCACAGGGCACCATGATGAGTGACTTCCACCAATTACCACCCTCTGGGTCTGATCACAGAGCCAATTTCCCAGCCAGCAAATTGTGGTGGGCCCAAGGCCACATATGGCCAGTTTTGCCAAGAGGTGATCTTGGGATACCAGATCAAAGGCTTTTTTGAAGTCAAGATATACAACATCAATCTTTTCTCCCTGTCCAGGTGATAGGTCACCTGGTCATAGAAGGAAGACCTACTTGCAAGAAACCCATGCTGGGTATCCCTCAGGATACTGCTGTCAGCTAGTCTGTTAAGGATGCCGTCCTTGATAATTTTTTCCAAGACCTTGCCCAAGATAGAGGTCAGGCTGGTCAGCCTGTAGTTTACTAGATCCACTTTCCTCCCTTTCTTAAAGATGGGCACCACATTGGCCTTCTTTCAATCTTCGGGCACTACAGCAGCGTGCCAGGAGTTCTCAAAGATCCATGCCAGGGGCTGGGCTATGATGCTAGCCAGATCCCTGAGTACCTTTGGGTGTAGATTGTCAGGGCTGGCTGACTTGAAGGTGTCCAGCCTCTCAAGGTGTTACTTCACAAGGTCAGCATTAATGGAGGGCAGGGAATCTTCCTCACCTGGGCCTCCCTTTCCCATAGAGGGCATGGGCATCCATGGGACTGATGAAAGACCCATTAATAGGTTGGCTTTTTCTTGGGCATTGGTTGTCAGTTTTCCCATCTGGTTTAGCAGGGGTCCAATGTTGCCCTTGCTTTTACTCCAACTCCCCACATATCTGAAAAAAGGACTGTTGTTCTTGATACTTGTAGCTAGCTGGAGTTCTGTCACAGCCTTGGCTCTCCTGTTTCACTCCCTGCAGGACTGGACCAGTGCAGAATATTCCTCCTTGGAGGTGGATCCCATCCTCCAGCCTTTGTAGGCATTTCTTTTTAGCCACAGGAGGTCCGCTAGTGTAGTCCACCCTTTTGCTACCTTTGCTCTGAGATGAAATAGCCTGAGCTTGCGCATCAAGGTTCACTCCCTTGAGGAGCAACCACTCTTGCTGAACTCCCCTTAGGGTCAGGGTCCATTAAGGCCTCACCGACAAGCCTCCTGAGCTTGTCAAAGTCAGGTTTCCTAAAGTTAAGGATTTCTGTATTGCTGATTGACTTGCTGATCACCTTCACCATCCACTGTAAATCTGGCTTGTGATCACTGTCACCCAGCTTCCCAATCATTAGGTTGTTGATTCGGTTGTCCCCAGTTGCCAGTACTAGGTTGAACAATGCTTTCTCTCTCATTGGCATGAGAGGAAGCTTTTTGACCACTTGGATTAAGCCGAGCACTCTTCCCATAAGATGTCTGGGTGGTTGAAGTCTCCCATGACAACCATAGGCCAGGAGCATGTGGCCTTAGCCAATTCCCTGGCAAACTCCTGGTCAAGCTCTTGACTTTAGGTGGGAGGTCTATAATAGACTCCCACCATCATGTCCCCTGTGACATGTTCCCCATGGATTTTAACCCAGAGCATCTCCAGCCATCCACCCTGGTTATCAACATGGGTTTGCATAGCTCTCCTTAACATAGAGAACTACACCCCCACCCCTTTTGTCTACACTCTCTCTCTCCTGTATAAGGTATAACCATCTATACCCATGGTCCAGTCATGGGTGGAGTCCCACCAGGTCTCCGCTATCC
>NW_017728913.1:451174-456549 GCF_001723895.1 Crocodylus porosus
TCTCACCAAAGAGCAGGCTGTGGTCATGGAAGCCAAAGCCTTCCTGATGACACCAGCACCGCAGTCTTTGGTTCACTACCTGGATCCTCCTCTCCCTCCTCAGCCCATAGCCCGAGACTGGGAGGATCGAGGAAAACACCACCTGCACCCCCAGATCCTTTAGCCCAGCTCCCAAATTCCTGTAGCATCTCATGAACTGGCTGGGAGTGCTCCAAGCCATGCCATTGGTGCCCACATGGATAAGGAGTATGGGATAGTGGTCAGTGGGCTAGAGCAGTTTTGGAATCTTCTCCACAAAGTCTCAGATGCAGGCTTCTGGAAAGCAGCAAACATCCTGGGCTAAGGGGTCAGAACAGCAGATTGCCCCCTCAGTCATCCTCAGAATGGAATCCCTCATAACAAACACTCTGCATTTGGTCTTGGGGAAAGTGGGGGCAGTAGCTACAGTAGAGCATGTTGCCTGCAGGAACTGGCAACTCAGCAGACTCTGCTGGGGCTTCAAGAGGTCACCTGTTGCTGATCTCCAGCAGGGCAGGGGCCTTGGTGTGGCGGGCCTTGGGGCCCTTGGCCACCTTGGTCCAACCCCTTGGCTGGACAGAAGTAGAGGTCCCCAAGTCCTTCCTTGTCCCAGACAGAGACCGTGGTCTACCCTCCATCTCCCGGGGGAGAAGGGCCTGGCAGTAGGCGTCTATCTCTTGCTCACAGTCCCCGATTGCATGCAGTCTCTGGACTGCAGCTTGAAGCTCCTCCAGCTGGCATGACAGAGACCCCAAAAGGGACCAGACCTCGCAAAGGGAGGTGGCCATGGTCCCAGGCCCCAGAGCCTGAAAAAATGGCATGCAGCCCCCACAGCCAAGAGCGTGGGGCTCTGTCTGCATGGAGCCCAGAACCATGGGCTCCATCTGGGTGGAGGCCTCTGAGGAGCCAGAGGGGAGGGGCGCAGACCCCAAGGAGATCTGAGGGTTGTGGCACATGCCCATGCATGGCATGCCGCTGGTGAGCTGGCTATGGTTGGAACTGGCTTCACCATACCTACAGGCTGGGGAACTCCCTTCTCATCAGTGCAGATGCAGAAAAGGATCTTGGAGTCATCATTAATGCCAAGATGAATATGGGCAAGCAGTGTGGGGATGCAGTCAGGAAGGCCAACCACACTTTGTCATGCATCCATAGATGCATCTCAAGCAGGTCCAAGGAGGTGATCCTCCCCCTCTATGTGACATTGGTCAGGCTGCAGTTGGAGTACTGTGTCTAGTTCTGGGTGCTGCACTTCAGGATGGATATGGATGGCATCGAGAGGGTTCAGAGGAGGGCCACTCACATGATCAGGGGCAGCAGTGCAGTACCTGAATCTGCTCAGCCTCCACAAGAGAAGGCTGAGAGGGGATCTGGTGGCCATCTATAAACTGGCCAAGGGGGACCAGCAGGCAATAGCAGAGTCTCTGTTCCCCCAAGCACTACCAGGAGTAACAAGGAATAACGGCCATAAGTTGACGGAGAGTAGATTCAGGCTGGACATCAGGAGGTACTACTTCACAGTCAGGGTGGCTAGGATCTGTAACCAACTTCTAAGGGAAACAGTGCTCACTCGTACCCTGGGGGTCTTCAAAAGGAGGCTAGATAGTCACCTAGCCAGGTTTGTTTGACCCCAGGCATTATTTCCTGCCCATGGCAGGGGGTCGGACTTGATGATCTACTCAGGTCCCTCTTGACCATACCAACTATGAAACTGCAAATGGAGCCATCTTAGTTTGTCATAAATGTAACATTCACTTCATTATTTACACCATGATAGAGTGTTATTTGCTATACTAAGCCTTTAGGAAGCACACAGTGACATATAAATATGCTGACAAGTTTCATTGGCTAAATGTGATATCATTTGTTAAATCAACTAAATACTTGGAAAAATTGTTCTTTACAAGCTTCTGGGCACAAACGTCCTTTTTCAGGCATAGGGAGAGTCTGCTGTTGTTGTGCGTTCTCCTGGATAGAATAGCCAATATGCAAAATGCAGATATGTGAAAATGCAAATGCATGGCAATGAAGATCAGAGGCCAAGGAAAAGAATAAGTGTAAGACAGGCTGGCCGGGCGGGGGTGGGAAATGTTGACCTGGTGCTAGAATGTAGCTGGTAAAGTGTAGAGAGGTTACCTGGGATTATGAGGTGGCAGGAAGGTTATGAAGTGCCATAAATCCAGTGTCTATATTTAGTCCATGATTGTTTGTATCCAGTAGATTTATGAAGTGAAGTTTGTAGGCTCAACTATGAAAGGTGTTTTGTAAATTCCCTTTGAGGATCAGAACTGAAAGATTGGAGAGAGAGTGGCCATCTTGCGAGAAGTGTGCACCCATGGGTAATTGGGTATTTTTGTCTTGATAGATCTCCAGTGTGTGTTCATTCTGGTACATGGTTGTTGATCAGGTTTTCCTGAATATTTTCCATCAGGGCATTTAACGCACTAGATGAGATGTATTCAGTTTCTGGAGGTGCAGGCGTAAGACCCAGGAATGGGTATGGTTCTGTTGTGGGGTGTAGTTATTGTGCAAATGGTGCAGATGTGTTGGCAAATATAAATATGTTGGCATTCAACTTTTGACATTGTAAGAATTACTTTGATCCACATCTCAGCTGTTCAGCTAGGCAGCTTCTTTGATAATGCTATGGACAAAGTGGTGTGCGTGTGCACTAGTGTCCTAAATTAGAAAGAGGTAGTTTATAGAAGTCCTTTATTATCCTCCATGTTCAAAAGGAAGCTGTATTTCTGTACTCATCTCACCAGACCAGATGCAAAAATTTATAAGCCTATAAAAGACATGTAGCCACTTAGGTACCTAAATACCTTTAATAATTTGCCTCTAATTCTCATTGACTTAAAATATTTTCAAGCTACAGGAGCTATTGTGGAGACCCTAAGACAGTTGGGCTTTAAGGTCCCACTTTTGTGAAGGTTTAAGAAAACCTGTGCCTAGGAAGTATTTTGGAGAGGCTGAAGAAGGAAACAGCTTGATGAGTATGCAGAGAAATATCCAGAGGCTATGGCACACAATCACCTTAAAAGTATTTCAGAAAGATGATAGAATTAGAAAATAACAATGTTTGAGATTAGAAGTATATCCCATACAATCAATTACCAGTGATAGAGGATGCAGACATTTGTAGTTTAGTCTCATCTGGCCTTCTGACCAAATTTGCAGATGACAGAAAACTGGGAATGACACTGAAGGACAATGAGCACATCAGAGCATAGAAGCACAAATCTTGATAGATGGGAAAGCTGAGCTAGAGCTAACACAATGATGTTCAATGCTAGCAAATACAAGATGCTATACCTCAGGAAGAATAATAAAACATCCAAACACAAAATGGGTGATAACATCTGAGGATTTACCAGGGTCTTGGCCTCTGGCCCAACTGCAGCCTCAGGTGTCTGTAGACTTACCTTGGTCTTTCTGCCCCCTCCCTATGGCTTCTACTTATGCCCTCAGACTAGGACATTCCCCTTGTGCCCTCTTCCTAGGGTCTCCTACTTAACTTATCACATTTGTGGGGGTGACCCATGTGCAGGCCTTCAGGTCACCCCTGCAACCCTACTCTGCATGACTCAAATGCAGCCCGTCAGGCCCACTTCAGCACACACTGCTCTACAACCTTCACACAAAGTCCTACAGGCCACCACTGCACACCTAATCTGTGCAGGCCTCTACATATATTTCTGAGTGGCCTCTCACTGGGGCCACTCTCCTGCCCCTTCTCACTGGGGCCCCCAGGGTCTTGTACCCCATGGGGCTCAGATGCCTCGACCTAGGCCCCCGTGCATTTCCCTAAATCTGGATTACCCACCTAGTTGTGGGGACTGGGGCTTTAAAGTGCCCCATCTTCACCTTTCACAAGGAAGTCAACTGGTTTGGCATTTCCTGGGGACCACCCCAGACTATGCCATGAGCAGACCCACCACAACATCCTACCTTAGCAGGGTGTAGTTTTTGGTCATGTCCCAGGACCAGGAGCCTCCTGCCATCCCCATAGCTCCTGCCCTTACCTCCAAGGATGTAGTAAGCAGCAGCTCCAGGTGGGTGATCCTCTTGCTATGGCTGCAGCCAGCAAAACTGCTGGCTCCCCTACTTTTAATGCCAGCCTGCTCTTATTGCCAGCAGCTGAGCCCTCTTCCCCAGTCAGGAAATCTCCTGCTGGTCACGTGACTCCTGATTGGGAAGTTCAGTTTATCTGCAGGCTGTTCTGCTGCTAGCTCTCAGCCTATAAAGTGTCAGGAACCAAAGGTGCTCTGCCACAGACACCAAGCTGGGGGGTATAGTAGATAAACTGGAGGGTAGAGCTAGGATTCAGAATGACCTAGACAAATTGGAGGGTTTGACCAAATGAAATCTCATGTGGTTCAATAAGGACAAAAGTAAAGTTATGCATTTAGGACAGAAGAATCCCATAAACAGCTACAACTTGGGGACAGACAGCTGGTTAGCAGCTCTGCAGAAAAACACCTGGGAATTACAGTGGATGATAAGATAGATATGAGTCAGCAGTGTGCCCTTGTTGCCAAGAAGGCTAACATCATACTAACATGATACTGGGCTTCATTAATAGGGACATTACTAGGAGATTGAGGAAAGTAATTATTCCCCTTTATTCTCCGCTGATGAGGCCACATATGGAGTGCTGTGTCCAGTTTTGCACCCCCCCACACACACACACACTATAGAAGGGATGTGTACAAGTTGCAGAGAGTCCAGTGGAGGGCAGCAATAATGGTTAGGGGGCTGGGTACATTACATAGCAGAAGCTGAGGAAACTGGGCTTATTTAGTTTGCAGAAGTGAAGACTGAGGGGGATTTGACAGGTGCCTTTAACAGAATGACTAATCTGAAGTGGACAGTTGACTGGTCTGTCATGAACTGAACAGCTGAGATACAACTTTCCCAGACAGAGTTTTACAAACTCCTAAAAGATGACCTTACAACACAATACTAGAAGGAAGTAAATTATTTTTGAATGAAAATACCTCATGAAACAGGAAAAAATGCTTCCTTCTCCCAAGAAGCCAGGCCAAGCAACTATTACTTATTACCCAAGATTTGCCAACATGACAATCCAGGATGTACCATTGTCTCTGGCATTGGTACCATCCTGGAGGGAGTTTCTGGCTGCAATGTCTCCATCCTATTCACCTATGAAGCTGCAAGTTGATACCATGGATTTTTTAAAGAAACTAGGTTCTACTGACAAGCTTCTAAAAAGTGCTATATTAGCTACAATGAATATTATGTCTCTATACACCAACATCCCCCATCAGATGGAATAAAATTCACAAATAATATTATCCCTGAGAGAGACACTACTTCTATTTGAATTGCATTTT
>NW_017728913.1:456704-457934 GCF_001723895.1 Crocodylus porosus
GCCCTTTCATGACTATGATCTGCCATATCAGTGACATCTTCACAATATGAGATATGTGGGAAGGAATCTCTAGAGAAATTTCACCAGGACTTTAACAACATCCACCACTCCATCAAACTAACTTGGGAGTATTTCACCCAGGAATATAATTACCTAGACACTACAGGAAGGTTTGCAATGGCCCCATTGACACTGCATCATATCAGAAACCCACTGTCTGCTACAGCTACCTTCATGCCTCCATGAAGCACAAAGCACAAAACTTGATCTGTCATTTGAAGTGTAGCACTATGTTACAACTGTATCTGCTCTGATCCCAATGACCAAGGTGCACATGTAAAGGACCCAGAGTGGGGATTTCTACAATTATGATATAATCCCAAAACTGTACTGACTCAAATCAACAATGCCTGACTCAGACCTCATGGTGATCTGCTACAATACCAGCCCCAAGACAAGGGAAACAGAATCCCTCTGGTTGTCACCTACAGCCCCCAGTTTCAGCACCTTAAACTCATTATCAGTTTCCTCCAACAGTTCATGGAAAATTATGACAAACTCGAGGAAGCCACAGGAGACAAGCCTGTCCTGGCTTATGGACAGGCACTCAACCTCAAATGGAATTGTTAAATCCCAAAATTACCTAATAATCTGCTGGACTGCACTCCTGGCCCCATGCATGCTGAGGTTGTATGCACGCATGGAGCATTTATCAGCCACTCCTATTCCCACAGAGCCACCATGCCTTGCAATGGACCCAGATAGAAATTGTTCCCCCTCGTCAATAGAGACCACTTAATCACTGGACCAAATAACACAGATTATGACATCCAAGTTTCATTCACATGCACATCTATGAACATCATATAAGCTGTCACCTGCTTACAGTGCCCCTCTGATGTGTATGTTAAAAAGAAAGCAATCTCTACATGTAAAAAATGAATGAACACCAAGCTGGCATCAGCTGCAGAAAGACAATCAGGCCTGTGGCAGAACACTTTAATCTCTTTGGACATTCCATCGCTGACCTCAGAGTAACTGTTATTAAAACACAGAAACTTTAAAAACCAATTTGAACGCAAAATTGTGGAACAAGTAATCATCCATGGATTGTATTGTATTAAGTGTGATCTAAACAGGGACTACAGATTCTTATCACATTACTTGGATTAGCTTTTGTGATACCTTTACTTGTTTGCCCCTCTCCTTTCCCTCCCCTCGCCCCCCCCC
>NW_017728913.1:458061-485351 GCF_001723895.1 Crocodylus porosus
CTCTCTTCCTGCCTTTTGTATTCAAATCATTTACTCTATCTGAGACTGCCGTGTGCATGTCCTTTTCAAGCATCTGGTGAAAGGATCTTGGGCTCATAAAAGCATACGCATCTCTGATTTAGGTATTCTGTAAGGTGTTTCTCTACCCTGCCTTCTCTCTCTCTTCTAAAATAAAATCTGCACTGTGGCTTTACTACCAAAAATATTTTAATTATTTTTTAATGTGGTAACATTTCAAGTGGATGAATGGAGCTTTTTCCTTCTTGTGGAGTAAAAGAAAAGCTTCAGTTAAAATGTGGAAAATAGCAGGCACCAACAAGTAAGGGGGACTTAACACACTGTAGTTTAGTTTCAGCTCAGTATGCATTTAGGCTCCAGCAGCTCAGTTTACTCTGGATTCCCAAGACAAATCATCTCACCTAGGTTACAGTGGAATAGCACCTTTCTAATTCATATAAGCATGGTAATTATTTCCTGATATCCACTAAGGATTTTAAAATAAATAACCCAATTATCCAGAATTGTAAGAAACTTGGCCTATGGCCTAAACAATGTTCAACATGAAAAAATCAAGTTATTCAGTGAGGTTTGCAGTTGCAGTATTTCCTAGATGAAAACTGAAACACCAAAAACAAAAACAGAAACCTTTTTTCTTCCTTTACTTCAGTGGACAATAAAAATGAATGCTGTATGTTTTTAAACTTTATTTGCACCATTATTTCAAGTCCTTTGAATATCTTCAGGTAGCCTTTCAAAGTAATATTATGTCAATATCTGCAATTTACAGATTGGTATCCACTGGTAATCCTGCCCAGTCTGCTGCACAGCAGGATTTCTTAGCCAGTCCAAGAATTAGGAAATTATATACTAAAGACAAGACCTCAAAAATGAGGTTAATCTAAACTATGGGGGCATGGGTAGTGCAGATGCTAAAGCACACAATTGACAGCCCAGAGGTTGCAAGGTCGAGGCTATAGCAAAAGCGCTTATAGCACGGCCCTGTCAGATTCTAATGAAATCTGCAAATTCTGCTAAATACCTTGTCACAGAAGAACATGAGAAACGAAGGATCTAAACTTTGGGTGCAAGAGTGACCTTATCAACTCATTCTCCAAGATAAACAGCAGTTAAGTAATGAGTGTAGCAATCTGAATTAAACTTGAAAAGAGAAGTACAGGTTGCAAGAGCAAAACTTTTGGAGGAACCACTAGAAGGCTAGTCAGACTAATATGCCCACAGTGGCAGCTGCCCTTCCCCACACAGATCTGGAGGCACCCCTCCATGACCTCCCTCTCCCTGTGTCCGTGGTTCCATCCCATGTCCAACTCCACCCCAGCCCCTGCCCCAGCACCACCAGCAGCTCCACTCCCTTCTGCAATAGGCTTACCAGCTGGACACAGGTCTCCAGGCTGCTGGACTGCACTCCTGGCCCCATCCATGCTGCGGTTGTATGCATGCATGGGGCATTTATCAGCTCGCATCAGGGGAAAAAAGCTGATTTCTGATATAATCAATTTTCTTTATATTAGTGCTGATCTGATATCAGAGTAATGTATCATTGTAATTCTAAAAAATGGGGACTTGGCAGAGTGGACAGAGAGATTATGAGGGCCTGTTCTATGTGTTAGCAGGATCATTTTTTTGGAAAAGGCCAGTCAGAAGTCGAAGAAAAAACCTAATCTGCAGTCAAGAAAATGGTATCTATTAACAGGTGTCATACTTGAAAAGGGAAGATATTTTTCATTTGTTGGCATGTCAGGAAATGAAGGTCTTGGTTCTATTAATTAAAATATTAAAGTAGTAAAAATATAAAGCAACTCTAGTGGGAATTATCACATTTCATTATTTATGTAAAACCAGAATTTCATAAATATAAAATTGCAATGGTTGGAGGCCATATGTCAGGGTTTTTATTCAGCTCAATAATCACCAATTATTACTAGTATTATATGTAATCTATTTTGGATTTTAGCAATGCGCAAAGATATTTATACCAAAATTTAGAGGATCATATGAAAGCAGCAGTGGAAGTTTAATCTAATCCAGCCCCTTGCTCAAAGGAGGATAGTCCATGAGTAAAACATCTCATCCAAATGGGTGTCTAACCTGCTTTAGGAACCTTCCAGCGATGAAGATTTCACAGTTACTCTATGTAGCCTGTTCCAATGCCTGATGGCCCTCATAATCAGAATGTT
This sequence comes from Crocodylus porosus, assembly GCF_001723895.1. Lineage (NCBI taxonomy): Eukaryota > Metazoa > Chordata > Crocodylia > Crocodylidae > Crocodylus > Crocodylus porosus. The sequence continues at coordinate 460,257 of NW_017728913.1, forward strand.
CCTTCTAACATCCAATTGTAGGCAGTTGCATCTCTGAGGTGGCAGTGCAGCTGCTGGCATAAGCCAGCAGGTACAAGCCAACTCTGGAGACTTGGGACAGCTGTTAAGGATAATTAACTCACCAGTGGAAGTTAAAAAGTGTTATGCACATACAAGAAGAGAAACTGGGTGAGGGAGAGAAGGGAACACCATACCAAGTATCAGGGTGCTTCCGTTCCAGAATTTGCAAAGGGACAAACAGAAGGCAAAACCAAAGGGCTGAGAGGCTGAGGATAGCAGTCCAAGGCAGGAGACTCTCCCTGGGTTTGAGGGAAACTAAGAAACTGGGAGTATTGGAATGGAATAGACCGAGAGCAAGGAGGTCAGAGTTAGCAGAGGCAGCACCAGCTGAGACATTATAGCTAGTCTGAGAAGACTACAGGGGGGGAGGTAACACTTCAGTCTTTTACTCTTTCTTTTGGTCTTTCTTCAGAAGTCATAATTTCTATGTTCCTAATCACTTTCGTTGCTTCAGCTGAACTTTATGCAATCTGTGCATAACTTCTTGAAGTGTGGGATCCCAAAACTGGACATAGTACTTCAGGTGAGTCCTCGCTAGTATTGGACAGAGCAGAACATTCATTTTTCTTGATTTGCAAGTGACACTCCTGTTAATACAACCCAGGATGTTATTGCCCCCCCCAGAGCACACTGTTGGCTCATATTCAGCTTACGGTTCCTGTTAGCCCCCAGGTCCTTCTCTGCAGAACTGCAGCTTATTCAGTTTGTCACAGGGACATAAGCATGGGCAAGTGGGAGACCATGCCCGCAGAGAAACCCAAAGTGAAAAAAAAAGAAAAACATTCACAATTTGCAGGATGCCAGAGAGAGATGCAGGCACGGCTCATCAACCACACCCATCTGCAGCTGGGGCTGGCTGAATTCAGCAAGACACGCTGCCTGGTGAAGATAAAAGCTGGTCCTAAAATTGTGGGAAGAGGGATCTGGGAGCAGGAGAAATGGTGGGGGACCGCTGTGATGAAGGCATCTGGCAGTGGCAGGGAAATGAAGAGATGGCATGGAGAAAAACAGCGGCTGCAGCAGGGCTGCAGGAGATCCCCATGCCAGGGATGACCAGTGGGGATCAGAGGAGCCAGCAGAGAGGCCAGCAGTGGCAGCAGCAAGAGCCTTTGGAGGAACTTCTACCAGTCGCATCCAGCACCAAGACACTGGACCAGATGTGGATCCAGGAGGAGACAAAGAAAACCCCAGCTGGGGTGAAAGCATGGGTCCCAACACAGGGAACCCGCTAGCTTAGGGGCAGTTGGTGCGAGGGGAACAGAGGGCCCTCAGCTCCACAGTTGCCCCTCCTCTTTTTTTTTCACTTTTCTTTTCTTCCTCTGACCTTTCTTTTTTCTTCTTTGCCTCGAGTCATTCCTGATGTGTGTGGTGTTGTTGGTGTGGGTCTTTTCTTTTTCCTTTGTCTGTTTTTAGTTCCCTGCCTAGAGCAGGTTAACTCAGCACACCTTACCAGGTATTGGGGAGCTAGAAGCCCCGTTTGAAGACAAAAGACAACGTGTGAACATGGCAACAGCCGACAGCATCTGTTGTAGAATGCTCAGAGCATCAGAGGGGACATCCCCGAAGGCAGAGTACCCTCAGACCCTCTGGGTCTAGTTGGAGCTCAAGGCATCCATCTGCAAAGGAGGAAGCATAGGAACCGAGGAAGACACCATCTAAGGGCTAACTGCAAAAGATCCTGAGGCTCATCTCAAAGGTTGGCGTATAGCTGGGGTGTAGGGGAGGTGGAGCCCTGTGTACATCCACCAAGAGATGTGATAACTCTGGAGGCCTCCTCAGCGGGGACCCCCTTCACTGAAGATCCATCTGAAGTTGTAGCAGGCAAGTTTGGGGGCTTCTCTGGAAGTGATCAAGGACCCCTCTGGAATTCACGAGTCTACTTGGTGCACTAGACCAGGCATCCATGCCCAGGCAGTGCGAAAGCAGGTCATCGAAAAGAAGTGGGTACGCAGTTATTACCCAGTCTATATTTGTGCATGTGGTTTCCATCCCAAGTGCAGGGACTTTGAATTTCTAGTTGAATTTCATCTGGTTAATTGTGGACCACTTTTCCAGTTTTTCCAAGTCATTCTGGATTCTAGTCCTACACTCCAGAGTATCTGCAACTCCATTCAACTTGATTCCCTTCACAAATTTATGTGTACACTCAATCCCATCATACAAATAATAAAATAAAGAAACTTTTACACATGCCGCGGATAGAAGAGGTAGTGCTTTAATTAGAGTGGTTCCAAGAGCACGTAGAAGGAAACTAGATCAGGAAGAGCCAGCTCATGGAGCCACTCTAATTAAAGCACCACCATGTTCCTGTATCAGCATCCCCATGCTTAAAAATGGTGGTGGGGGCACTTGACCTAAAGCTCATTTCACAAAGTTCAAGTGCCCCCACCCCTATTTTTAAGCATGGGGACACTAACACATGAGATGCAGGAGGCTTCTGGAGCATGGCAATTGCCACACTTCAGCAGCCTCGGTACTCATGTATAGGTGCCCTGAGATGTTAAATAACACTGAATTCAAGACAGAACCCTATGGAACTCAACTTGATACCTCTTCCTCCCTAGACACAAGCCACTTATAATTGTTTACTGAGTGCAAAGATCCAACCAATTACAATTCTTTCATACCTTACAGTTCATTCTTTTGGTCTGTATTTCCCTCGTTTTTTAACTAGATTACCATGGGAGGCAACGGCAAAAGCCTTGCTAAAGTTAAGGTATATAACAGCTACTGCTGTCTCATCATCCATGCAGATGATTTTATAGAAGGAAATGAAGTTAGTCAGGCATGACTGGCTCTTGATATATCCATGAAAGCTCTTCCTGATCTTGTTTCCTTCTAGGTGCTTCAAAATAGATTTTATAGGTCACAATCTTTCAATATATTTATATTACAGTTACTGATCTGTAAGTCCTTCAGGAGGCAGGTAGAGCTGAGACATTGTAGGTCAGGAAGCAATGGATGACTTTTGGAGCATCTTAGTCTATTCTTAGTGGCTAAGCAGCAGAGTGAAGTTTGCAGCTGAAGGGTGCCCCTGAACTTGTGAGAAAACCCCAGGAGTATGTCTCAGAGGCATATAGGAATGTCTCCGGGGTCACAGTGTGATACATTCTTTCTCAAAGAAGGGTACTGTATTTGCTCTTTCGCAATCATCTAGGACCTCATCCAATCACCGCAATTTCTCAAGAGGATAGCCAAAGGCTCTGAAATTACCTCAATGAATACCTTCTGTATTCTAGGGTGTATCCCATTCAGTCCTGCCAACTTGAATGGATCTAAATTCTATAGGCTACTTAACCTATTCTTCCTAATTTTGTCTCTGCATATCCATGCAATACTCTTATACTCTTTCCCTAGTAATATGATCAAGTTTTTACTTTCTGTAGAAATACTTTTTGAGTTTCAACTCCTGAAAGATACTGCTGTCTAGCCAGGATGTTCACCTGTTGCACTTCCCATTCTTAAATTGCACTAAGAATAAATACAACAGGATGGATTCATATTCTTTGTGCAACTGGCAGCACTGGAAGCACAGGAACTGCTGGCAAAAATACTCACCCATAAGGCATGCACATGAATGTCCTGATTCTGTCCTCCCTCAGATTCCTCAAGCTAAGAGAATGTTTAGGTTATGGCTTCAGTTCAGTGGGTATCAATTGTTGCATAAATGTTGTTTCACTCAAAATCATCCTATGAAGTAAAGTTGACTTGTGTTGGGCCCCCACAAATGATCTCTCCTGAACTGATTCCAGCCCATTTTTGTTATGCTTCAGATGGGCCCAAGTCATGCCTCTGTGTCTGTATGAAAATTTCCTTCAGCCACTGTGCTTATCGTAGTAGGGATTTTTGTGTTGGTAATCACCTAAATTTAATAGATCATGGTTCCCCAGGAGCAAAACTGTGCTTGAAAGCATTACCAGTAGTACCTCAGTCTTGAGAGTGTTAATAGTTCAGCATCTACATCATGCTTCAGTCCCAATGGGACCCATAAACTAGAAATATTTCTGCCTATGTTATCTGTTAGGCATGCTCTGGGCATGCCTAACAGATCATGCTCTGCACAAAGTACTGCTGGAGGAAAGGGAAGTTCCCTTTTATCCAGTAGTTAGAGCACTCATGCAGAATATAGGTTATTTTAGTTTAATTCTCACCTTACCCTGAGGAGATTCAAAACCTCATCTCTCAGGTACTTTATTCAATGTCTGCCAAATAGAAAATACATAAACTCTTATAAAAACATAATAAATGTCATACTGGGTCAGACCAAAGGTCCATCAAGCCCAGTATACTGCATTTCACAGTGGCCAAGAGCATGTGCTAAGGAAAAGAGTTCTGATGCAGGGCTTACTCAGCCCTGATCTGTTTCCTGACTCTCTTCACTAACAGCTTTTGGCAGTCAGGGGCTTAGGAAGTCCTACTTTGGAGCTTATGGCCCAATAATTATCCTGTTTATTGATCACTAATGGACCTATCTAACATGAATGTGTCCAATACTCTTTTGAACTAGGTTAGGTTATCAGTCTCTACAATATCTTGTGGCGGTGAGTTCCAGGACCAAGTACATTCCATCAAAAAACCCAATGCTGAATCAATTCAATCTTCACAGGTTAGTCTAAGTTGCGTAGATTGAACCAATAAGCAAGTGAACAGACTTCATTTTTTATTCTGAAAATGAAACCACATACTTGTAGTGGCCCAGGCCAGAAGCCATGGGGTGCTAGATCATGCCTCACTGCTCAGCTGGAGTAGATCGCTTAGGCCAACATTAACCTGCCCACCCAGAAAGTGGGGTTTGTGGGGGAGGTTATGTGGAATCCTGGGAGACTGTGAGTTAACTTGAATCTGGAGGGAATCTGGGACAGAAATTCAATAAATTGATTTAATCTTAATTTGTTAAATTTTATACTAAATACATCCAGATTTATCTTAAACTGGTTTTGGACATTTTAAACAAAGTGGTTCATGTGCACTGAACTTCTGTTGTGTTACAGATTTGAACCAGTTTCCAATCACTTATACTGGTTTATGTGTATAAACATTGTATAAACCTAAATGTGTATAAACCTAACCGTTGTTGTGTTTTTTTCTAAGCTGAAAAGTCCTAGCCTATTTAGCCTCTCCTTATAAGGAATCTTCTCCATACCCCTGATCATCCTTACTGCTATTCTCTGTACCGTTACTCAATGTCTGTTTACTATGAAATACATAAACTGTCATAAAAGCATATGTCAAATCACCAGTCCATCTAGCCCAGTATCCAGTACATCACAGTGAAAAAGAGTGGATACTAAGGGAAAGTCAATGAAATACAACCTGGAAACTAAGTTTCTCCTTCCCATGTAAATAGTGTAATCTCTGAGAGACACTGTCATGCTCATGCTTTTTTTGCATGTTTGTTTATTTGTTTGTTTGTTTGTTTTTCTCTCTTTTTGTCCCAAAGGCTGTTTAAGTATTCCATACAAAATAATAATAAAAAAAATACTTCAACAGGAGAGGCTGAAAGTATCCCTCAGTCCTTTAACAGCTGATGGTTGGGCAAGGCAGGAATATGAGTCCTATGTAGAAGGTTACACCTTTCTGCAGGCTGGAGGAAGAGCATGATTTAATATATTTCCACCCTGCTCAGAATTTCCCATCATTTGTCTTAGCTCTTCCCAACCAAGGATGAAGCTGGCTATTGTAAATCCCATTCTGAAGCACTTAATTCTTCCATGATCCACACAGGGAACTCAAGACTGAATTCATTCACATGGATTCTCTCTTAAAAGATAGGTACCAAAGTACTGAATGTTGCAGCATGTAAGTACCTTTATGGACATAATACACTGTGTTCAACTCATTCCAACTAGAATGGTGACACTGATAATTCCTTTCCTCAGATAAAGATGGACTCCTTCCTAACCAATATACAATAAGTATATGGTGCTCTCCCCTACCTTGGGAGCCTTTAAGAGAAGGCTGGATAGGCATCTGGCTGGGGTCTTCTGACCCCAGTGGTCTTTCCTGCCTAGGCAGGAGGACAGACTAGATGATCTCTTAAGGCACCTTCCAACCCTAGCATCTATGAATCTATGACGTTAACTGCAAAGCTACAGTAAAGTATACTATATGAATCATCACTTTTATTCTAGAATGGGAGGGCCATTAAAACAAAACAAAAAAAATCCCAAACAACACCACCCCGTGTATTAGAGATTTTTCTCCCCCTCTCCTGACCCCAACACACACACACACACACATTGTGCATTTTATCCTTTTTCCTTTCAATGTTTCTACCTTAATTGCTCAGTATTTTATGGTAATAGTTCTAAATTCTGTAAATGTAATACCTGATCCAATCACAATCTGGTACTCTAGTACTAAAAAGTTATTATTTTATAATAATTTACTGACTGATTATAAAACTAAAGCATCTAAGAACTTTTGATACTTGAAGAAACTGGGAAATTCACTATCTTATGTTTAGTATTTAGGAAGCTTCTACCTAGCTCTAGCTGAAGAGAAGGAAAATGCTTTAGGACTATGTAGTACTATTAAAGACTGACTCATTTTCAGGTAAAATTAACACAGGTTTTTCTCCCTCTTTTTTTTCCCTCCTCTGCGATTAAAACTCAAGCTTTGTCTATAGTCTCAGTTTTCCCAACTGTTAAAAAACTCAGGGAATATTTCCAAATTCTGACAGCAGCTTCTTTAATTAAACTTGTCAACCAAAATGTGAACCCTTATGAGAGACAGATCCAGTTCTTATCCATTTATTCAAGGTTAACAGTTTTTTAACCTCCCTTGGAGCCAGTCATTTTACTGGTACTGGCCTCCAGAATTTTTAAGTAAGGTCTTATTAGGATTGATGAATTGCTTTAGTGAAACCCCTTTTGTTTAAAAACACTTGAAAGGCATCCAAGGGGAAAAATAGCATGAGAATAGTGATGTATTATTCCTTTTTCTTCACCTAGGAACAAGACATGGGAAAGGTTCCTTAAGAAAATAGTGGGGCTGAGAAAGAACAAAACCAACTATTCTTAGTTATTTAAAACAGAGGGGAGAAACAGTGACATTTCTCAGGAAACTTGAATGAACCTAAGTTTAGAGAAGAAAAACTTAGCAGACACTAATGGTTTTATATATTTTTGATAAACTTCCCAGCCCACTAGCAGTGTCTTCAAAGTGTCTAAACCCCACAGCAAAACCATCAGAATCCCTAGATCTAACTTTATCCAGTGCTCCGGATTCTCTCACAGTAATGACAGATGGACCTAAAAAACTGTTTTGGCCCTGAACAAACTCCTATAGAAATACAATAAAGGATTGAAATACCCCGTCACTGGGGTTCACTTTTCACAAAACAACTACTCCATCTCTGACCTCATAGTCCATCTGCTTACAGGAAACTTGTATACCTGCTTTGGAAGATAGGCATAGAAACAAAAATGCATACATTTACTTGACATTAAAAGCCACAGACTTAACACAGGCAGTGGTTTTATGGCCATTTGTAACTTACCCAATAGTTCTCAAATCAAGGAAAGTGATTTTACCACTCTATTCAGCACTGGTAAGAACTCACCTGGAGTACTGTGTCCAGTATTGAACCCAACATTTCAAGAAACATGAGGTCAGATTGGAAAAATTCCTGCACTAAGTGACAAAAATTATTAGGGACTGGGGAAGCAAGACTTAATGAGGAACAGCTGAAAGAATTAAGTTCATTTAATATGGAAAACAGAAGATTTAGGAGAGATTTGATAACATCCAATTATAAAGAGGATAGAAATATTTTTTTTCTGTGGTTGTGAGGACTAGGACTAGCAGAAGTGGCCTTAAACTGTGGCAGAGGAAATTTAGGCTAGCCAGACAAGTTTAGGAGACAACCTGAGTGTAACAGTTCAGGCAGCTTGAGAAAACTCTGATGACAAGAAGGGAATTTGTACAGTTTTTTGTCCTGCTGCATGCCCAAGGTCCGCTGCTTCAGAGCAGACTCAATTAATTGAGTCCAGTCCACATGTGAGCTGATTCACACTGTGCTGTGCCACATGCAGTTGTATAAGTGGCAAAATGCATGTCAGCATGCAGAAAATGGCAGAAGGGCACTTTTGAACTAAAGCACCTCCAAGGTATTTTAGTTCAAATGCATGCAGACACCATTTTTTCAGAGCCGACATGCATTTTGCCACTTGTACAACTGCATGTGGTGCAGTGCCAGGTGCTTTTCAAAGTGCTCAGCACTGCGGTGCTTACACATGCAAAAATGCCCAAAAAGTCTTTTTTCTGTAGCAGTGGCATAACCAACCAGGCCATTCCTCTGCACTCCCTGTCTACCCAGTTCTCCAGACATGATCCAGCCATGAAGCCATCTGTGACAATATTTGGATGTATCTGTGACCATTCTCAAAACCTGGTTTCTGGCATGTGTCACAGAGTACCTTCCAGCATATTCTTATTCAGGATCACTATGACCTTGTCTGGTCTCTTGAAGAGGCTTGGCTTCTGGAGGTTCCTTTCCACCCTGAGAGCCTGGTCTTCACTCTGTCACATTCCTGGTACTCCATGATCCTGACTCAAGAAGTGAGCATCCAGTTCTGGTCCTGAGAGAAGGGCTTTACTTACTATTGAGGGGACTGAGGACAATCCGAAGACCCAAGCAGCAAACTGTGTCCTCAGTAAAGTCATTTACTGGGGAATGGACCACTCAACCAAAAGTTCTCTGTCCCCTCCAAAGCAACCCCTCTGTCACCAATTTAGCCTACAAAGCCCTCAACACCCAAGTTACTCAGCTGTTCCCTTTCCAGTATTTCCAGTTTCCCAGAGCTCTTCCATTTGTCTCTATCCCCAGACTCTCCTGGCCAGGATCTGACAGGCTGCTTCACTCCCAGCCTATACTCCCAATGCCATGTTTAACTCCTCTGAACACCTCCTTGATGTTGCTGCATATCAAAAAGGTAAGGTGCCCAAAGCCATTCAAGACTGCTGAATGCTAAAAGTCCATCTTGTCACGTTCTGCATATAGCCAGCCCTGGCACTTAACCCTTTATTCTCTGTACACAGGCTAAGGAGGTAGACTGAGTCATGTAACAATGTGACCACAGTCAATGCAGAAATATCACAATAAAACTTGTTATGAGTCACAGCATACTTGAGGTTGTCCCAGCCGCCTGCAGAGGGTTCAGGATTGAAAGTACGGTCAGGGGTAGAAAGGTAAGAAAGGTTTATTGACTTAAAAAAAACACAACTACATGTAGCAACAAGACAAACAACGACAGACAAAAATAATTTGCACTGGCAATTTATCAGCAGTCCCTTCTGATGCCTGATGTACAACAAGCTTCTCTTTCCACAAAGCTCAGCGAAATCTGGCATCCTCGATCAGTGCTGTCCGAGAGATACCAGGAAGGACCCTGGTATTTAGTTCTTGGGCTCCTTGAGATCCACGGGCCCACTGATCCAGGTCAACAGCTAACTAATCCTTTTCACAGAGCTGTATTTTCCTTCAGAATGATTTCTGGATGTTTAGCCAATTTATAGCTTCTGAACGGTACCGATAAAGCACAACCACTCATATTCCTTTTACTTCAACTGTTCTTAGATTGACCAATAGTAGTACAAGTCTTGCATTCCTTTGATAAGGTTAATTTTAACTATGCCACAGGGCCTTACTACTTCAAGTCTTTGCTAAATTTACTAGGCCTTACTTTATACAAGCCCTTACTACATCTGAAACTTTAATTAGGCTCTTAGCAACAACATACAGCTTAGTATCTAAAGAAATACAGAAAAACACTTGGTCTAATCTTCATAGAGTCTTCAGAAAGCACCTTTATCACACAGACATAATTTTCAGCTGTCGCAGAGGTCAGCTGGTAGGCATAGCCCTGGAGCAACCTCACCATCATACACCCAGGTTTGGAGTGAGAGTGGGCATGGATAGGTAGGACATGCTCAGAAATGGTCCACCTGAGATTCACAACTGCCATGATGTAGGCAAGATCTAAGATTACTGCAACAGGCTGGGTTGTCATTTAGAGGGGAGCAAATAGGTCCAGCTGTGTACAATTCACTACTCAAAGAGTATCCTCAAGCAGTTGAAAATATGAGCAGTGGCTAAGAGCTGGTGGAGAAGAAGTGGTCCAGGAGCAGGAACCAAGGAGCTTGACACCAGAAAGGGGCCAGAGAAAAGGGCCTCTCACTGCAATCAGTGTTTGTGAGTGTGAGAGTGTGTGAGTGGGGACTGTGTTTTCCATTTAAAAGGACTGGCTAAAGTGCTCCCCTTGGGACAAAGCCAGGCTGCAAGGAAGAAGTAGACTCACTAACTTGATTATGATTACACTATAGATATTACTAATACTGCTTGCTGATGACTGCAGGATATCTTGCAGAAGAAGGTAAAGGCCTTTATCAAGGCCTTAACATGTCTGGAATACTTTAAGAAAGGATGATCCTGCCTTGCACAGGGAGCTGGGCTAGATGAGTTCATGAGGTCCCTTCCAGCCCTACTTTCCTATGATCAAAACAAAATATACTGTAGCAACATATTTTTAATGCATTGGTTATTAAAATTGCATGCGCTGATTCCTCTATCATGTAGACTCTGTTCCAGCAAACAATTAAATGTATACATAGTTTACTCACATAAATAGTCTTATTAAAGATAAATATCCTACATCCAAGTGAAGTTATACCTGCTTTTAAGCATTTTCAAGATCACGGTCATAGAAAGTCAGGGAATACTCTAGAAAAATCTGTGTGAGATTAGAATGAGACCCTGAATTCAATGTAGAGTCAGTGGGAGATGACATAGGCACATTTTTACTTCCATAAGTTGCACTAAAAGAATACTTTTTCTCCCCACCTAAAATGCAGCCAGCTATTGGAATGTAACACAAAAGTATTGTACCCAGTCCTACTCTGACTGAATGACAATGCTTCACTGCTCCATCTAAAATAATGAAATCAATGAGAATGCTATTGGGTCCCATATTGAAGCATCTTTGCTGAATTATATTTTTTTCTCTGCATGTAACTCCTTGTCACAGGGAGCCAAATAGTAAATGAGACTTACCGGCAGAACTTGATGACGAGCACACGACGCCGAAGGAAAGACCCACGCAGCGCGTCAGCCGCCTTCTTGTACAGACATGCCCAGCCAGTGACATCATAGATAGACACCAGCCGGCAAAGTTAAAAGCGGCAGCTGCAGCCACGGAGGGGGAGGATAGCCCCAAGAGAGAGCAGCTGCCGGCTCCACTAGTGAGAGGGGCGGATAGCCCCAAGAAAGAGCAGTCACCGGGTCCGCCTGTGAAAGAGGTGGTGACTGTGACAGCTGAAAAGGTAGAAGAGGCTCCAAAGAGGCGAAGACAGACCGCATGGGAGGAGGTTGCTCAGGACAGGGAAGGAGTGGGAAGCGCAGCCACGGAGGGCATGACAGAGCACAAGCCAGCATGACCCACAGGTGGAGTGCCGGAGCAATGCTGCATAGGCTCAACCACACAAAGGGGGAGAAACCCCTGGAGAGCCCCAAGAGGGTGCAGCTGGGCGGGTATTGCCGTTGAGCCATGGTGCAGTGAATTGAGGGAGGCACCAGGGAAGCTGGGGCCAAGGACAGCCCAGAAGGACCGGAGAGGTCCAGATAGAAAGCTCAGCAGGTTGAGGGGTTGAGTAGAGGGTTTAGGTTTGTTGTTGTATGGGATGTCCTCGGTTGGAGAGAGAGAGCTAAGGTAGCATCCCTATAGAAAGGGGGTTGATGGTGTCTTAGTGAGGCCAGAACCTGTGCAGAGACCCCGTCCAGGGTCAAACAGGGAGGAGGCCAGAGGGACTGTGGGCCAAGCTTACTGACGAGCACCACGATAGGGGCAGGCTAAGTGGGGAATATTACTCTACAGCTGGGGACCTGGACCCATGGAAGAAGAACGCACTAAAGGTGGTGTGAGGCCGGGGTGCAGGGGTGGTAGAGCCTTGTGATGTGACCGCCGAGGAATCCTGGGCCATGGAGTGTATCACGAACCAACCTTGACACTGAAGAACATCAAGTCGTGGTGGGCGAGAACAAGGTCGGGAACTTGGGCAAGAGAGAATTGCTCTGATACTGAAGTGATCCCAAGAGGGGGGTGTCATCTACCTACAGAACTAGAACCACCCGAGAGCGGGGAATCGAAACCCGGCGGTCATACTCCTGAACATATTTTCAAAGAAATTATGACAATGTAGGAAGACTGAAGGCATAATAACAAAAGCTACTTCCAGATGTTAAACTACCCCCCAACCCCATATGGTGCTTTACTTCAAACTTGGCATGCTCCTGTGGTGAGCCCAGCACACACCTAGAAGAGGCAGCGTGTAGATTGGACCCAGTTCACCTGATGTCTGTATAGATCGGATGTTTTAATGGGGCTTTTTTGGGGGCTTTTATCTAATAGCTGATTGAATCAACTAGTATTTAAAAAGTGTGAAAAAGCCCTTCTGAAGCACCCAATGTATACAGACACTGCAATGGGGTCCAACTAACGTGCTGCCTCTTCTGGCAATGAGTGGGTTTGTTGCTTTTTTTGTTGTTTTTTTTTTTAAATATCTGCAAGCATCCAAACTGTTTTAAAACCAAAAGGGGGGGGGGGACTTCAGATACATCAGGTTCCAAAATGGTATTTTAAAAAAATGTCTATTCCACTGAGAATGCTAATATTTCAACTTTTCATCAAAATTTGGGACAAAGATAGCTTGTGGGTTGCAAATTCTGGTTTTTTAATCTGCTTTCATATAAAATCATGGAAGTTTTTCATTATTTCAGTTCTGATGAATGACCTACACTGGGACACATTTTCCAGAAAGTCACCAACATTTCAATAGCAGACACTTCAGCCCAGAACATCCAAGGTCTGTACAAAAAGTTAGTAAAATGGCGTGATTATTTAGACAATTTAATGCAGATTTTTTTTAATTTACATTTAAATATCTTACATTTTTTAAAATTAAAATTTGGGAAGTAAATGTAACAATGTGTTGAGACTCATAGTCATACCTACAAAGTGACACAGATGAATGAACTCATTAGCAGTCAGGTTGCAATCTGAAAGTCACTATTTTATGTTTATATTTTATTTTTGCTCACCTCTTAAATTTTACACAGTCTTCACCATGCTCAATTTTCATGGTAGAACAGCAATATTAGAATTTGGAGTCAATTTTTGGAGTCAGTTTCCTCAGGGTGCCCACCAGTAGATAAAATAATTTCAATGAAATGTTCAAGCTGTTGTAGCATTTTAATGTGCACTCCTAGAAATGGCCAAAATAGATATTGTAGGTTTGTAAATTTCTAACATGCATAGGCAGTAGTTACTTTATAAAATGTTAGGAATGCTAATTCCCTATACACTTCAAGGGGCTTGCAGATGTCACAACAATCACTTCATATTGACAATAAAAGTCTATTGAGAACACATATTACAATGTCAGGATAAAATGAAGCAATGTCAATGCACATCTATAGAGAATTGCTCTTACTATATAAAATTACTGTGACAAAATTAGCTCAATACAATTCTGTGCAAGCTACTTAAAAAAACACAGGTTTTACCACTTCTCTACTCTATCAAAACTGGGCCACAATAATATAAGAATATGTAAACTTCCAAAATCAAGGAAATGTTATGACTATCACCAAATTCTAGTCTTCTTCTTCTTATATGAGCATGTATTTCTTGATGAGTAAATAAAATTCTACAACAACTGAAAAAATGTTTAAAAAATAATCAACCAATAATAAGAATGTATTTTATTTCCTATACACATACTTGTTACTTTAATATAGACTAAGTTTAAAGAAGCCGACACTTTCATATTAAAGAGCGAGATCTTTTTTAGGTTTCCTCCATTTTAAAAAACATTTTTTATCCATACCTTTACACAAATGGTCCATCCTGTCACTATAGATACTTACCTTTCTTGGAAAAAAACCACTGAATTGCTGAATGTTTATTCTGCATATTTCAGATATAGATTTGGATTCAAACTCTTCTGTTTGTAACAGGTAAGGTTCTTTGAGTAGACATGATATATTTTGTTACACCAACTGTGTAGTTGGAAAAACGTTTATTAGCAAGCTTTAGGTTTTCATCTTCCACATACTTCCCAGTTTCTCCACTGTAACTCCATCAATGTCAGTGGAGTTACAAAAGTAGGATTTGATCCAGGGTTTCAAAATTCTGTTAACTTGTCAAAGCTATCCCTTTTCAAACCCTTGATGTAGGTGACATCAGTGATTTAGGAAGGTCACACGAACAGGTTGAATGCCATCTTCAAGAGTAACTGGAGAATACAACTCATGCATACAACCTTCTTGTTTGTTTGTTTCCCTAAATAGGCAGTGAAAAAAGGAGTGGTTCCACTAATGGCTGTAAGTTATCCTCTGAACTGCTGGGTGGGGCAGTGGGGTTTAGGTACACCCTAAACACTGGAGAGATAGTATATAAATCCTTAACTTCCTTAGCATGAATTTAGGGATCACAAATGGTGGGAGAGATCAGACAGATTGTCAAAAAAAAAAATAAATGTATATAGGAGAGAGTCCCACTACTATAAGAGACTGAGGAACCTAGAATTTGCCATATCAAAACAGTATAGCAGTACAGCATTAGACTATATTTGCATAGTGTTACCATTCTTTTCTTTTCTTTTTCCCCACAGGTGAGTGATTTTCCTGGAAAAAAAAAGGATGTCAGAAATTACATATGGTTGTGGTTGTCCTAGTCTGTTCACTAAGGACTAGATTTGGTAAACACTTTTCACTATTTCCTTCAGGATCACATGGAGGATTTACAAGAATTTATGACTGGGTGAGCAGCTAAAATACCATGCCTTTGGCCCATGTGTATATAACATGTTTCTCATAGTCTCAGTGGTTCGATGGTCTCAGTTGGTCTGGATAAAAGCAAAGGAATGGATCATGAGAGCCAATGTTTGGTTCTGTGGATGCTTGGTCTTCAGAAGGGCTATCAATTTCACTGAATGTGCGTAGCTCATCTTAGGAGAGAAAGCAAATATAAGTTGATCTGGAAGGAAGGCATGCATGAGTGCCATCTGAAACTCCTCAGGACTCAGAGATTTAAGGAAAATTTAGGACCTTTTTCTTTTAAATTGATCTGAAGTGCTGCAGTATAGGACATGACAGGGAACCACTAGGCACTATGGCTGCTTGTACACATAATGCAGGTTTAGTCCTTCAGCGGTACATATATCCATAATTGTTAATGGATTTAGGGGAAGGAATTCTCTAAAGAACCTGGGTAAGGAATAAAGGCTTCCAATATCTGGTAGATAAAGGAGAAACACCTTTTCTGTGGTCTTGGATCATTATATAAGTGAAATTCTTCCAGAAGTTTGGAGATCAGATGAAAGAAAAAAGGAATGGATGGCAGCCATCTAGCTGGTGAAAATGGTTAAGGAAGGAATCATAACCTACAGAAGCCACCAGCTGGGCATCCTGAACATGCTCACTCAGACCACCATTGTGCCTACCGTGTGTGTGTGTGCACATGTGTGTGCATGCGTGCATGCACCTTCCCCCTTAAAAAACACACACACGGCCACACACAATTTTAATGCAAATGCTTCCACACTCACCTAAATAGGAATGTTATATTTAAGGCTTTAACCCTTCTTTAGGTAAAAGTGATTTTTGAATGAATGAGGTAAGTCCAGAGACTTTTTGGTTTTGATTTAAGAACTAGCCTAAGTCTCAGGCAAACACAAACTTGATTTGAACAAGACACTGTTTACATCAGAACCTCACAAAATACTCCTGAGTGTAGCAGCTGCTTACTGTATTAGATGCATCTGAAATCACTTTGGAAAATGCAGGGTGGTAAGAACAGATATTATGGATTGTAGGTACCAAAGCCAAGAAATACAAATTACTTTTTATTTCCCTACCCCCACAAAAGCCTTCAGATGAAGAAAGTGGAGTACTATTAAAATATTTCAGGAAAGATTTTACTTTCTAATCTGCACCCACACACGTAACTTGCTCGTATTTTCTTTTCTTTACAGGCGTATCGAGCTCAGCAGCTTTATCTAATAACCTTTCATTAGCTTCATTCACCTCTGAATGTACTGTCTTCACTCTTCTCCTTCCCCCCCAACTGTAGAATTTTTGCATTCTTGTAGTTGATCTTAATAATTACCCAGCTAGGGAAGTGATTTTCCCCAGATCAGGCAATTTCTGTGTTGCATTGCAAGGAGAGAAAGCAAGAGCAGGCTAGAGATGTATCTTATAGAGTAAACAGTACAGTACAAAGTCCCAATCCTATTCCATTTGAAATCAAGGGAAAATTGCCTCAATTTCAGACTTAAGTGTTACTACATTTCAAAAACTTCCATGGGACTGAAGGACTGTGTGATAAACTTAACCTTCCTCCTTTCCCAAAGGTCATTGCATTATCCATTAGACCACTTCAGAAGACACATACTTGGAAGTGCAACTGCCCTGAGTGAAAACTTTCAATGCCTTTTAAAACTTTTGAACAATTTCTTGGTAAACAGTGTATCATCCTAGGCCACAGGATCATGGCTCCACTGCCAGGGTTGTCCTGCAAACACACAATGCCTCTGATCGCCTAGAAATGTTAGGGCATCAGCTATTTAGGCCATTCAAAAGAGAACTGATGGATTACTGGCACCGTACCAAGTATCTGGTAATTCTAAACAATCCCTTCTGGGGCATGAGTTGGAAAATGGGGCAACTTCGCTGGCCCTAGATGCAGCATCCCCATTATGTGTAGTGAACTTTTGAGGTCTGCAGGACCATGACCAACTTTTAGCATTTGGATATGTGCAGTCAGCCATATTATGTAACCCACGTGTGGTGGGAAATTTGCCAATTTTGGGTAATGTTACCTGAGGTAACTGACCCTTGGATTAGTCAGTGAGATGACTGGCATATGACTGACAACCTTTCTGTCTGTATGATTGGTTGAATGGAAGATTGACAGGAGTGGAGTGATCAAGAGGGTTAGATTGGAATGATTAGAGGAGTTGTGTATATGGTTGGCTGGCTGGCTGTGTGGGTGTGAGTTTGACCTGCCTGAAGGGTGTTTGATGTGGGTCAATGATTTGTTCACTTGCTTGTTTGTATGTTGCTGGTGCTGAGAATTGTTGAAAGTTGTTATTCTGTGTGGTTGAGTGTGACATCTGCTGTCTGAGGTGTGGTCTGTAGCTGTGTCTCCTCAAGACTGGTTAGAGCAGAAGTTCCCTGCCCCTGCGCCACGGCCTGGTACTAGGCCATGAAGTGTTGGCTGCCAGTCCACAGGACAGTTGGTTGCCAGATTGCAAGTCTGGAAGTGACCAGCACACTGCTGACCAGCAGGAAACCCTTTTTTATACTCAGTATAAATGCTTTTCACCCTATCCCCAGTACTCAGCATAAAAAGGGATGGCTGCCAGACCAGTCACTTCTGGTCTGCAGTGTGCTGGTCTGCAATTTGCCAGTCCATGGTCTAAAAAGGTTGGGAACCACTGAGTTAGTCTCAGCACCATGGACTACATGGTCAGATTGGCAAGCAACCTTGAAGAATATTGAGGTTAAAGTATCACTCCCTCGTTTAAGGACTGAGCCTAGGGACTGAGGGAAGTTCTGGTGGAAGCAAGGTTTGGAGGATTGTATTGGTGGGCACAGAGACAGTCTGTGTTCAGCGTTCATATTAAGCTGGTTAGTACCTGTGACAACTAGTAACAATTACTGTTGCAAGTCTGAGAACAGAGCTCTACTTTGCTTTCTGATCTGTTCCCCTAACCTATGTATATGGTAAATTCCACTGTATATAACTATGTTAGTCATTTCTTTATACTTATCAGTTATCTCTGTATTTCCCCATTCAGATTGTTCAATATAGTTTGTTGTTGGATTGCTCATTTGAGTCTGTGGTTTCCTAGTTAATACTTAGTATTTGAGCAGCTACAGCCAGGCTATAAGTTTATGGATGGCATTGTGACAAGCTCCCACCATTCAAAGAAAGGAAGAGAAGTTGCACATTTTGCATAATTAGAGTCTCTCTCTCAACAACCTGGCTGCTCCCACTCACTAGAGCTTCAGGAGAGGGACCCATTTTGCCTCATGATTTCCAAAATTCTGTACAGATTTTAGGGAATCTATTGGATTCACCAGGGAAAATCAAATCACTTCTTCTTTTGCAGGCTGCCGATTGGGAAGGCACGAAAAGACTGTCTTCTCCTCCCATTGTAGAGTGTAAGGTGTTTCCTAAGGAGTATATCATAGAGACTGAATGTATTTACATGTGTGATTTACTGCAGAGTTGACTAATTAACTCTGTAGTAAAGTGTCACTGTCTACAAATAAGCTAGTATTAGGGCACAGTAAATTAATTAACTCTGACATACAGTTATAATGTAGGGAACAGTACTATTGCACAGCAGAGTAACTGCACTGAAATACACATGTAAGTGGCAACAGGGGCTGCCTAGGACATGAGCATGCTGAAGTGTGGCAGCTCCCTGCTGCCAAGCAACATGGCTCCAATGGTTCTGTACCCTTGTGACTCAGGCAGCCTCTCCACTGCCTAGTGCGACCACCCAGAGCCTGGAACTGACCTCCAGTGCCCCCTGCCAGTGCAGGGCTGCTCAGCCCTGGCTCAAAGTGCTGTGGTCCTAGGCACACATATAGTTGCTGAGCCTGGGAGCTGTTAACTCAGGGGCAAACAGTTCCGGAGTTTATTGCATCACATTAATTTCACATGTAGATGCACACACTGCATCCCAGAGAGGTTGTTTTTCTTTTTTTATTGATGAGTTTCTGTAAAAAAAGGAACACTACTTTAAGGCTAGCAAGACTGAAGGATATTATCATTCAGAAAGTCAGGAAAAGCGATAACTGAACAATGGAAATTAATAAGACAATTTGGGAGCTTGACAAAAAAGCTAGCTGCCCTGCACATATCTATGGGATTCCCAGCAGCATACCTCAAACTCTGTAACAGACTGTCTGAACCAGCTTTCTATCATGTGCACATGGTTCCAAACCATTACTTGAGTGACCAGAATTATTAGAAATTGACTTTAAGACATGAGAACAGAGACTCACTCTCCACTTCTTTAGGGACCATTGAATGCATCCATGATTTTTGGAATTACATGTCTATGAGCTGGACTTTTGGATTTCTGGGCCTGTATCTTGTACTGAGCATAAGCAGTGTAAGTGGTTCTCACAATCTACATCTCTGGCATGCATTCGATTTCCCTAGATAAGTCAGAAAGTGAAGCTACATATTAATATGCATAGGTATGTGGATGATCAGTTTGGGCATGTTTAAGTACATTTTTTACTTCCATTAGGGAATTTGCCCACTGCCGGAAATCAGTGAAGATGAATCAGTTTTTTTAAGACAGGTTAACTGTGAAAAGAGGAAAAATAGCAGCAAACTCACATTCAGTACTTGTTCACCTGCACCCACGACAAAAAGCAATAGGAAAAGTTCAGCAATAAGCAGTTTTCTTTGTGTGGATAGATCTATGCTATCCAAAGGGAGTATGCGGGCAGGCCTGGGGACAGAGGTTTTGTTGACTCTTGTCAGTGACAACCTGGGGGTGGGGCTGGCCTAGTGCTTGGGCAGAGGAGTTGAGCTGTGGCCAGGGCTAGAGTGCAGCCCTGCAAGGGGAGTTGAGTGGGGTGCCATAGGTTGCTGGCATAATGCGACATACCATGAGTTGTGATGGGATCTGGTACAGATGTTCTTCATGTTGCGCTAACCTACAGGGCTGAAGTCTTATACCACAACCATCCAGGGTTATCTTACAGTAGGATCCACTATTTTTACAGTGGTCTATGTGCCCTGATCATGTGTTTGGTTATAACTGTAGATTGCCTCTTGTGTACCTACTGCACATGTGTAACCTCCATACCTGGCTTAGGGTTCTCATCTTTGGAGGAAGAAGTACTTAAAGGCAGGGTTCCCAGCTAAAGATACCCAACTAATGTGTAATCATGAAGAGCTATATTAGTAAGCCATCAAAATGGCTGTTTGGCCTGACCATAGTACCAAGTGAGAAGGTAGGGCCCTTCTTCTTCTGAGTCTAACAAAGTCTAAGAGTGCTGTTCCAGAGACACTCATCTTTGTCTTGTCCTCTCACCATTGGCAACTAACAAAGAACAGGAAGGAGAGAGGCCATAATTCATGCAAACATCAGAAGCAGAAAGTTGGGACATCTATTTGGTCTACCTGAAAAGCAGCAGAGACATCAAAAAGTGGGGTCCCTTCGCATTCCAACAGGTAAATCAATAACTGAATTAGTGATCACAAATGTACATAGAGGGGAAATATACCAGAAAATGGCAATAAAGTTACAACACTCTTAAATACTAATTATGTGTAACTTTTTAATTATGTTAGGAGTACAGAGAAAATGCATCTGCTGGTGGGTGAGATGGATTCTATTCTGGCTCCCACTTGAATGACAAAATTGTTAAACTTAGCTCTGACTGCTGAGCCTTTATTTCTGTTGAGGATACTTAACCCAGAAACAACACAGTTTTTCTTCAGATCCCAGGTGAATTTACAGGATTATCAGTTAGGAGAACAATCTTTTCTTTTATAAATTAAGTAAATTAGATCTGGGAATCATCGGGAGATAATAAACATAGACCTGTATTATGCATTATTAGGGAAAGGTGGGTTTTTTTTTCTTTTTTTGGAATAGAACTTTACATCACGCTACCAAGAAAACTTGAAAGATGTAAAGGACAAACTTGTCCATACTGGATTACCAAGTAAATGCCCAAGGTTAATAGATAGCAATTATATTGAGCCTTATTTTGAGGGTGATTTGCTTGTTGCTTATTCTAATATAATGTTTATGGCCTGATTTTGCATTCCTGAGGCCAAATATTAAAAAAACCCAAACAGACAAAAAAACAATTCTTCATCCAATATGACTGAGAGGTTCTGTTTTCAAGATCTGAATTAAGCAAAGATGCAACAATGCATCTGGGTGCCTGGGGCAGCTGTACCACATGAGGCTGCTGCTGTGCCAGTGGCATGTGGCAGCCTTTCCCCTCTCCTCCTTGGAACAGTTCATAGATTTCATAGACATCAGGGCTGGAAGGGACCTCGGAAGATCATCGAGTCCAGCCCCCTGCCCAAAGGGCAGGAAGTCAGCTGGGGTCATAGGATCCCAGCAAGATAAGCATCCAATTTACTCTTGAAGGTGTTCAATGTAGGTGCTTGAACCACCTCTGATGGCAGGCTGCTCCAGACCTTGGGGGCTCGGACAGTAAAGAAATTCTTCCTTATGTCCAGCCTGAAATGGTCTTGTAGTAGTTTATGACTGTTCGAACTCGTCATCTCTTGGGGCGCTCTGGTAAACAAACGTTCAGTTCCGATCCGCCCATTTGCTGAGCCTGTCCAGGTCAGTCTGGATCACCTGCCTGTCTTCTGGTGTGTATGCTTTGCCTCAAAGTTTGGTGTCATCAGTGAACTTGGCCAGTCCACTTCTGACTCCAATGTCCACATCATTAATGAAGATGGTGAACAATATGGGTCCAAGGACAGACCCTTGGGGGACCCCACTGGTCACAGGATACCATGATGATTGAGTTGTCCTGGCTACCCCATCCTACTTATGCTACTTAGTTCCAAGTTAGATCTGTAAGTACTCTTACTGAATTCAGGAGAATCTAATCACACTAGTCCAGATTCTTCAACAAAAGTGCTGGAAAATATCCTCACTCTGATTATTTTATGGCCTACAGGGTTGTGCACTCTTCTAAGAAGATAGAGTTGTGGACTGAAATCCACTTAGCATATGGAGGGCCTAGGATCCAGCCCCCTGATTACCTAGGCAAGTGTTCTAATATTGGAACTTTAAAGCAAAACATGGGTAGCAGTAATAGTTCAGCACTCCTACCTTAAAAAGCAAGACAATGTATTCTGGTTCAAAAATGAAACAAAGAATCTAACATGCAGCCTGACTTTAGAGAGTGGGAGAAGTTCAACCTTATCTCTGTGCTTACTGTTTTTTACTGGCCAGTTTTGGCAATTCCAGGCTCTCTGAGTTATTGTTTGGATCTGTCTCCCTTGCCCACTCTCTTCACACAGTGCCTACATGCCTAGATCTGTTTAGATTACACTTTGAAAATTGCTAACCCTCCCCTTTGACTCTCCTATGCACCAAATCCAGTCAATCTGAATCAATTTCTTGCAGGAATGCAGTTAACTTGGTCCTTGATCTTATTTCAGAATGTTGTATTTTGCATTTATTTTTTATTTCCTTTTTTTGTGCACACTTTTTTCAATTGTAGTATTAAGGGCCAATATTGTAAGTATATATATATATTTTCACTGTCCATAGAATTAAGTGCAACAACCCTTCAAAGTAAACATAGAGCATTTGTGTAGTTGCAGCAATGGGTTTTTATGTTGCATGAGTATTGTTTGGGTGACCACCAATTGGACTGTTGGGAAGCATTGAATCTGCAGCTGGAATAAGACTTTGATCTGTGTCCCAGCAAAGCTGTTGGTCACAAGGCGAAATGATGCATTAAAATAACCTTGCAGATACTTAGGCAAGTAGTTTTAACCATATAATAGAATTATTGTGGTACATATCTATATCTATATATCTATATGTATCTTTTATATATATAAGATTTGTTGGTATTAAGTAACCATTTTTTGCTGTGGTAACTATTTTTTGTAGAAAAAGCAGCAATTAAGTCTGTGTGCTGTGAACCAACTACAGCAAGGAACAAGATAAGATACAGGGGCCCAAAAAGGATGGGGATGGCACAACATGGCATAGAAAACAGATTGGAATGTGGAAGATAACATGTAACCAAGATGAACATATGCAAAAGAGTAGATGGTGATTAGTAAAGAAACCTCCAGAGTCTACCCATTGCCCGAAAGAAGGGGGTTTATGGCCTTAGACAAGCGCTCACAGCAAAAAGGCATGTAAATGAATGAAATGCATAGGCGATTCCATGCTAATGAAGCAAACCGTAAACAGAGGCGGCACTTGAGATAGGAGACGAAATGTATGGAACAGAAGGCGGGACGAAGGAAGAGTGAATGTTAATGAGTATAAACCAAAGTGTATAAATGTAGGAAGAATCTATTGTTCTGAATAAAGCTGTTGCAAGCAATGTGTGCTGGTGTTTGCTCCCTGCTCTGGTCTGGCTAACAGGATCCATGGGTAATTGGACCGTCATCACCCTAGTCGTTGGGTGCCGCATGGAATTGGGGTCTAACAAGTATATTCTTAGAAATCTTAAGAACATGTACATATTTTATTCAAAACTGAATAAAATGTTGAAAAAAATCAAGGGCATCAAGTCCTGCTATTTTTTATTATTAATTGCAAGAAATCTTTCAAAATCTGTCTCTGTAAATAATGTAATTTTTATAGAAAATAAATTCATAAGAATAAGTATCAGTGAGATTTACAAATTTATCTTGAAAATATTGCATGCAGTAAGCATATTGCTTTTTTGTTATAAATAGATTTTTTTAGACCAAATAGGTGAACTCTAATTTGTTAAATATGCCCACACAGGGCAATGCTTTAAAGGTGTTAATTGTATTTATATTTAAACACTGATGATAACCTCAATTCCTTATTTTCCCCTAGGAAAGAAAGAAGAAACATCTAAGACATACCGGAAGAATGACAAATCTGGGAAAAATAAAAAATAAAAACCTGAAATGAATTAGCAGAACTGGATTTAAAATGAACGAAGTGCTTTACAAAGTACAACAAAAAGATTTCAGTGTGTTCAAAATTACATTATGATAAGACAAAATTACGTTTGCAAAAACAGACTATATACAGAATGTTAAAAACCCCTTAAAGTCTTATAGATATATTGTTGAAATAATGCAGTTAAAGAAAAAATATTGTCAAATAAAAAGACTACCACACTCTGGGATAAATATACAGAAGAAGAAAAAAAGGTCTTTTACCTTTCTAATTTATATTCATTGTTTGTAAACTTTTCTCCAAATATTGATTCCTGGAAAACAAAAATAAATCTTAATTTTACCTTACATCATGAATACCCAATGGTTTGCATACAGACAATTGTACTTCCTCTCCTTTCTCCTATATCTCACCAACTTCTTGTTGTATTGAACTTAGATAAATAATCTATTAATAGAATTTAAATTTACAAAGGCCTGCAAAGAAAAGAAAAGAAAAATAGAACAAGAAAAAGAAAACCCAAACAGGGAAAATTATCTTTCAGTATATCATTTGATATGTTAAAATGTTCCACACACAGATTTGGATATTAAGTTTGTGTCAGATTTTATTGCTTCCAGGTGCATTATTTGCACATGTATCTGGGACCACAGCACTTTGAAAATTTGAAAAATTGACCCCAGGGGTCAGCCTGCCAGCCCACAGATGTTCTAGCATGGTTCAATGTGCTGCGGAGGGGCTGGCTGGGGCATGAGGGTGCTTTGGTACAGGGCAGACCAGCAATCAGTCCCCACACTCATTCCTCCAGCAGCTGGGTCAGCATCTACATATATATTGCAGTGGAGTAAATAACTCCATCATAGGATATTACTTGTGTTTACAAGTACTATCCTATGACTGAGTTAATTAGGAGCTAGAGACCCACTCCTGTTCAATCAGCTGACCAAAAGGGGCAGGGCTGACTCCTATAAAGCACAGGCCGGAGGCCGAGAGTGGGGTTCTCTGCTGGCAGCCAAAGGGAAGGAGTGCTGCCCTAAATAAGCAAAGAGGAAAACCTGGTATGGGAGCAGTTTGTTATGCTGGTGTGGGATGGAGCACTCATGGAGTAGGACTCAAAGGAGTTAGCCAAGTGGTTTAGATTTGTGTTATAGCCCAGGTGCTTGTGCCTTTGTTTGCTGTTGTTATTTGGGGGGCCGGGTGAGGCTACAAGTGATGGAGGAGGTCTCATAGGGGAACCCAGACAACGTGGGAGCCCCAGCCCAGAGAGTCTTCTGCCATACTGGTTAGTCTTCCTGTGTAACAGGATGGTTCATTCCTGAGCCCTCAGTAAGTTTTCTTTAAAATACA
>NW_017728913.1:492361-497552 GCF_001723895.1 Crocodylus porosus
CGGACTAGATGATCTACCTAGGTCCCTTCCGACTCTAGCTACTATGAAACTATGAACTATGTATGAAGTGGCCATCCACTACTACATTTCCCACCATTTCTTCCCTACAGAGAAAACCTGAGCAGGGTGCAGGGCCTGGGGCAAATCAGCCTGTGTGGGGCCTCGCCCCAGATGTGAACAAGCAGTGGATTTGGCAGCAGGGGTGGGTGACGGAGCAGGGTGCTGAGAGGCTGGACATGAAGCCAGCAGCAGCACAGAATTGCCACAGCCACTCCACCCAGCTCTGCAGCGGCCCCTGAAGTGCAGGGCCTGGGGGTGGTCAGCCCAATTTGCCCCTCCCTACGGACAGCCCTGCTTCCGTTTGTGAACAGCAGGTCAAGAAGAACATGGACCCTAGTTGGGCACTAGGAAGTTGTCCCCAACACTGTCCAAAACCTTCTTGGATAGCCTGTGTACTTCTGTAGTGTCCTCCCAGTAGATGTCAGGTGATAGAAGCCCCCCTTAGGAACCAGGGCCTGCAATTGGGGAAACTTCCGCTAGCTGGTTGAAGAAAGTCTCATCTACCTTATCTTCCTGGTTTGGTGGTCTGTAGCAGATATTCGTCAAGACATCACCCTTGTTGCTTTCCCCTTTGACCCCAATACAGAGATGTTCAACAGGCCTATCTCCCATTTCATACTGGAGTTTTGATCAATCATACAACTCTTTTACATAAAAAGCAACAACTCCTCCTCTTCTCTGATAAGTACTTTCACATGTTTAAGTAAATTTGTTTCATATGTGGGAGAGATTCAAAATAGGTCTAAAAAGGTGAAGCAAGTTTATCATTAACAATTAGCACCTGACATGAATTAGTTTAATCAGAAAACACACCCTCATGGACAGTTCTGAAGCTCTTGAGCAAGACCCTTCCAGACAATTTACATTTTAAAAGAAGAGACTGGTAAGAAGGACATGTAAGAACCAGCTAATTCTCACTGTGAGGAAATTAAGTGAGAGAAAGTATATTTTGGATATGTTTCAAAGGAGGCAGATATCCTCTTGGTCATAATTAGATCAAGAGAAATTTCTAGCCTAGTAAGCAACTACACCCTTGGGTACAGGAAGTTACATATATAGTATGGGCTCTCCAAAAATCCAATGGATGATATATGCTAATGGCTATATAAGAACTACACTCAAGCTTTGCCTTGAAAGCTTGAGTTTGTTCTTTAGTTTGTTCCTGAGCATAGGAAACAGCTTTAGGGTCTCAGAAAAGGAGTTGAGTAAAAGAGATCAGTAGGAGAAGCTACAGGAAGGCTTGAAAGGAAGGTTTCATAGTTCCTAGGGTTGAAAGGGACCTGAACAGTTCATCAAGTCTGACCCCCTGTCCAGGGCAGGAACAAGTGCTGGTATCATAATACTCCAGCCAGATATCTATCCAACCTCCTCTTGAAGACCCCAAGGTAGGGGAGAGTACCACCTCTCTTGGGAGCCCATTCCAGAGCCTGGCAGCCCTAACTGTAAAGTAATGCCTCCTGATATCAAGCCTGAACCTTCAATCAATCAATTTGTGACCATTATCCCTTATTATCCTAAGTGGTACCCAGGGGAACAGAGCCTCACTTATTTTCTGCTGGTCCCCTGTGGTGAGTTTATAGACGGTCACCAGATCCCCTCTCAGTCTTCTCTTGTGGAGGCTGAATAGATTCAGGTCCTTTAGTCTATCTTCGTAGGGCCTGGCCTGCTGCTCCCTGACCATGTGAATGGCCCTCCTCTGGACCCTCTCAAGGTTAGCCACAGTCCTCTTGAAGTGCAGTGCTCAGTACTCCAACTGTGGCCGGATCAACGCTGCATAGAGGGGAAGGATCACCTCCCTGCACCTGCTTGTGATGTATCTGTAGATGCATGACAAGGTGTGATTAGCCTTACTGACTGCTTCCTCTTATTGGCGGTTCATGTTCATCCTGGAGTCAACAATGACTCCAAGATCCCTTTCAGCCACTGTGCTGTTGAGAAGGGTGTTCCCCAGCCTATAGGTGTGTTGCTCATTCCTTCTCCCTAGATGCAGTACCTCGCACTTGTCTGCATTGAATTCCATCCTATTCTCATCTGCCCACCTCTGTAACTTGTCTAGATCTAGTTGGATTCTGTCCCTCCCCTCCAGTGTGCCCTCTCCCCACATCTTTGTGTCATCAGCAAACTTGGACAGCGTGCTTTCCATGCCCACTTCCTAGTCACTGATGAAGATGTTGAAGAGCACAGTCCCAAGGACTGAGCCCTGGGGAACTCCCTCCAGGTCGAAAATGACCCATCAACCACCACTCTCTTGGTGCAACCATCTAGCCAATTTGCCACCCATCTGACTATAGGCATCAATGGTGCAGTAACCTATTTTTTTTTTTTGTGAGAATGGGGTGAGAAACAGTGTCAAAGGCCTTCTTGAAGTCCAGGTAGATGACATCCACCTCAATCCCTGCATTCAAGGACTTTGTGACCTGGTTGTAAAAGGAAACAAGGCTAGTCAGACAGGATCTGCCTGCAATGAACCTGTGTTGGTTGCCCTTAAGTATTACCTCACATGCTGGGCCCTTGTGGATGTGCTCCTTGATAATTTTCTCAAGGATGGAGGTGAGACTAACTGGCCTATAGTTACTTGGGTCCTCTTTTCTCCCCTTCTTGTACATGGGGATCATATTGGCCCTTTTTCCAGTCCTCTGGGACTTGGCCCAAGCACCACGAGCACTCATATAGCTGTACCAGAGGCCTTGCTATGACCTCCGCCAATTCCCTCACTACCCTCAGATGAAGAACATCCAGACCTGCTGATTTAAATACGTCCAGCCCCTCCAATAATTCCCTAACTAGATAGTCCCTGACCTTAGACATGGTGTCATGTCCCCTGAGCCTGTCCATAACCCTAGTGGGGGAGTTGTCCCAGTCCCTGCTCAGAAATACAGCGTCAAAGAATGTCTTGAAGAGATCAGCTTTTTCCTTTGCTGGAATCACCAGATTGCCAAGCCTGTCCTGTAGGGGATCCATGTTATCTGGTGCTTTCTTCTTACTCCATATGCATTTGAAAAAGGACTTTTTGGTATCCTTAATTCTGGTCACCAGCCCTAGTTTCAACTCTGCCTAGGCCTTCCTAACCACCTCCCTGCAATCACAAGCAATGGAGGTGTTTCCTCTTGTTTTTATAATTAATCTTTTGTTATATTTTAATTTTATAATGATCAGTGTTATGTGCGATTTGAAACATTTGATCAAACAGGAATGCAGGCCTTTTCCAAGGAAGAGCAGAATCCATCTTTTCTAGGTGTATGACTGAAAAAGGGTGCAGTTCTTCTAGCTGGCAAAATCCCCTCTTCCAAGATCTGATAAGATCTAAGTGAGGTAGGTGAAGATGAGGTGCCACTGGTCTGGGAGTTGACCTTTGGAGAATATAAGTCTGTCCTCAAGTAGTAGAGGCAGAGAGGGGTTTGGGGTTGAAGAGCATCCCTGAAAGTATAAGAACGTCTGACTGTACCTGAGGTCAGGGAGTGTTACAAATTGTCTTCTAGTAGCTTGGGTCATCACAATCCTTCTTTTAGGTTGAAACACAGAGGCTCTCTAGAAACAAGGCTAGAACAGAATTTCTCTGGTGCTAGGAAAGAAGTAATGAATCCCTACAGTCACAGATACCTATGTGATTATCTAAACTATAAATCATATTGGATAATGGTAACCAAGATTGAGAAAATGGGAATAAATGGACTACTTACAAATTATTTGTTTTTGATAAGGGTATTTCCATTATCTAAGGTGGTCAGCCATAATAAAAGCATGACGTAGATAAAAGTTGCTGTATATTGGAGACATTGCACTTCTAATTCACTATCAGCTCCACACACATTGCCCAGGATTCATGGCATAACTCTGTGGTATTCTCCATTATAAATTCTTGAGGAATCAAAGTAGTCATATACCTGTGTGGCCAAAAGAAGAGCATAAACCCTGTCAAAACTCTGCCATGACAGTAATGTGGTCAATGGTCCTGCATCCATCTCAGGGATCTTTCTAAAATTACAAGTTTAGAAACATATTTAATGCTAACTAAACATCTCCAGCAGCCTGAGAAGCCTCGCCTCCACCAGCGCCAAGCTTTCACAAGCCCTGGGCAACATCCAAATAAACCTCTTTATTCCCTTGGCAGCTTGTCCCAGGGGCAATCAAATGAAAGAGCCCTGAGTCACACCCTAGGTCTCTAAGAGCGGGGGCCATGTATGAAAGAAAAAAAATGCAAGAAAACTACTTACCTGTAACAGGGCCTGCAGTGCTGCAAGAACAAAGAGGGGAACCTGCACAGGTTATAAGCTGAGCCTTTATACAGCTGAGGCTGGCTGGTGACGTCATCGGCAATCACCGGCTGCCAGGAATAAAAAGGATTGGCATGGGAGCTGCCAGGGGAGAAGGAGAGCCAGTGGAGGCTCTTTGCATCGGCAACTTATAGTTATAGAAAGAAACGGCTTTGTTTAGGGTTTGTTCCCACAACACATAAGTGAATGAAACCATTGACTTCACTGTGAATGGCAGAAGGAATGTAAACATTTTATAGGAAGAATAACCTTAAATCAGAACATTTTGTAAGCATTAATGTCCAGAGTCACATATAATTAAATTAAAGCAACTTATAGTCTAATTAAATATGATTTATAGTGTTTAATATAGAATCATAGAATCAATGAGTCAGAAGGGACCTAGACAGATCATCGAGTCTGACCCCCAGCCATAGGCAGGAATGAGCACTGGGGGTGGGAGGGGTCATAAGATATAATTGCTTTGTATATTTCTATATTAGTAATATATACCAACAAATTTATTTTCACTCTCCCCTGCGTATAGATCTTGTGACATCAGCAGAAACAAGGTCTCATTACAACAACCCCCAAATACCTTTTCAGACTGCATATGAGAAAATCAGAACCTAAAACCAAGTGTTCTGAAACTGGCAATATGCCAATTTTTCCTTTCCTTTTTGAAACTTGCTTTTTTCTTTTAGTAGCCAGTGCCAGCAGATCATCTATATGTATCTGATCAGCAGAACTTTAAACTTCTGCTTATAATTCCAGAATTTAATTAATCATTCATCTGTGTATATAAACGTGTGGCAGGCCAGTAGGGGGCACTCCTGCGTTGAGCTGCCCGCCGCCCACCTCCCTGCGCCTGACCACCT
>NW_017728913.1:497872-509164 GCF_001723895.1 Crocodylus porosus
GAAGTTTCCCCTCTGGAGGCAGGCAGTTTCTAGCTCGTGAGTTTGGGGGAGAGAGCCAATTTTAGATGGTAAAGCTCCTCTGTGTCCCCCGCATGGCTGCTGCTTCACCTCATGGCCGAAGAGCCCGCCTCCTTGCCCGTCCTAACTTGTATAGACGCTGTGACCTCATTCACCTGGTCCAGTGGAGGTCAGCCCCAGTTGGCTGTCAGCCAACCAGTTTGAAATACATCATCTGTTACTGGGCAGATTCCAGCTCACCAAATAGATGCCCCTCACCCACGTAACTGATACCAGTCATGTAGGCAGAGGGAGCAGGTTCCCCCCTCCCTCAGGAATGCAGCCAGCTCTGGTTACCTAAAGAGACAGGCTGAGGTGTGAATCCTTTGTGCTGGCCCATCTAATCACATTCTCACAGGGCAGAGATTTTGGGGAGAAACCAAGGTGGCTTTCTGCCACAAAACATATACTATTTTTTCATGTGGACTTACAGCAAATGTATTTAGGTTTTTGCATACACAAGAACAAAGGCTTGTTTGTTTAGGTTTCCCTTTATCTGCAATTAAAACCTATATTTTGTCCCCTGAGCTTTTGAAAAGCTTGTCACTTATACATCTTAAATAGAGAAAGAGCCATGCTTGACGGAGGTCTTTGCTCTACTTTACTAGAGTATAGCACATTAAAATAATATAGTACTGCAGAAATAGAAAACATGCTTTTACAACTATAGGCTGATTTGACTGGTTATTTTGCTAGTATCTTTGATTTTAATGAGAAGCTTTTGAATGAAGAAAATAAATTATTCATTTCTTCATTATTTTCAAGGTTCCACAGATCCCTTAGTTGGTTAGAATGGTATTCCACCACTCCTGCCCATGCCCTCCCCCCAAAAAAAAGATAAAGAAAAGAAGAGTAATTGGAAAATTCTGATTTGTTGAAACAAACTTCTGGGGAAAGTTTCATCAGTTTTATGACACTTCAGGTGGGGAATGTTTCTGAGTTACAGAATGAGATTTAAATGAGATAATGGTAGCAAAGACAGACAAACAAACAACAAAAAGCCCGATGGTCACAGTACTCATGAGTTGAGAACTTACTCATTCAAGTCCCTACTCTGAATCAGATAAAATCTAAATATCCATTTGTCTAATGAAAGTAAGAGTAAATGTATAGCCCAATAATTTGTACACATATGTGATATGGGAGACTTAACTCGAGTGGCCTAGTCTAAATAAGACAGAAGAGGGATTTGAATTTGCGTCTCCACATTAATGCCCCCACCACTGGTCTTGTAGTTGCTTCTGAGCTGTCATATGTTGCAAAATGTCTCTGCTCATCCTGGGAATATTTCTGAAATCTCAATATTTTGTAGGCTGAAAAGATAATCCCTTACAAGGTTTGCTGGTATTTTTGTTACTTACGTTTTCATTTAACAACCTTGCACAGTTACTGCAACAAAACTCAAATTCTCAATTGTAAACAAAATGTTTGAGAACAGAGAAGCCATTATAAGTGTTGCATTAATCTGTGCTTTTGGTAGCCAAATAAAAACATTTTAAAATTCATATTGGAAACCAGGAAGGGGGAAGTAAAAGTGATTGGTTTCATAATAAAATGGATTTAGAATAAAACCATAAGGAGCCTCATTTTTACTGATTATTTTTTGTAACATTTAGGAGATTAAGACTGAATGCAAGCTTTTATGCAGGATTATGGCTAAAGCCGACAATCTTATGGAAGCTATTCTGTTCAGTAATGTTTATATTAATGAGAAATATTCTGCAATTACAATTAAAATGCTTATAAATTAAGCCTCCAGCAAAAAAACAAAAAAACCAAAAAAAACCCACATACCACCACTTCCAGTTAGAATCAAAGAAAACAGATCACAGAAAGACAAAGTACCAAGAACAGAAGCTATCTGGCTAAAACATAGAATACAATTTATGGAAAATAATCATCAAAATATTTTATTCCAGAAATCCATTTGCTTATTCAATTATATTCCAAAATTGGTAATAAGAAATTGAAATCCAATTAAATTTGCACAGACTATATTACATTTGTTTCATAATTTTTGGTGGGAACTTAAAAACAATGTGCAGGAAACAGAATTTAAAATTAAAGTATTTAAAGAAGGAATTTTGCTACCCATAATGAAACCTGTGATTCAGGATCTTGTTACAGGGTATTTTGAGTGGGTTCTGATGCTTTTAACACCTGGATTGTCATAGAATCATAAAACATTAGGGTTCAAAGGTACCTCAGGAGGTCATCTAGTCCAACAACCTGTTCAAAGCAGGACCATCCCCAACTAGATCATTCCACCCAGGGCTTTGTCAAGCAGGGCCTCTCTAGGTAACCCGTTCTAATGCTTCACCACCCTCCTCATGAGTCTCCTCTGCTAAAGACTAAATAAACCCAGTTCCCTCTCCTCAGAAGTCATGTGCCCAAGCCCCCTGAACCATTTTTGTTGCTTTCTCTGCTGTCCTCTTTCCAACTTGTCAACATCCTTTCTATAGTAGGGGGCCCAAAACCAGACACAGTACTGCAGATGTGACCTCACCAGTGCAGAACTGAGCAGAATAATTACTTCCTTTGATCTACTGGCAAGGCTCCTACTATTTCAGCCCAGTATGTTATTAGCCTTCTTGGCAAATCACTCATATTCATGCTGACTCATATGCATTTTATTATCCACTGTAACCCCCAGGTCCTTTTCTGCAGAGATGCTACTTAGCCATTCCATCCTCAAGCTTTAGCTGTGCGTGGGCTTCTTCCATCCTAAGTGCAGGACTTTGCACTTGTCCTTGTTGGACCTCATGAGATTTATTTTGGTCCAACCCTCCAATTTGTCCAGGTCACTTTGAAACCTAGCCCTACCCTCCAGCATATCTACTACACCCCTCAGTTTGGTGTCAACTGCAAACTTTCTGAGGGTGCACTCCATTTCATCTTTCAGATTGTTAATTAAGATATTGAACAAGATCAGCACCAAAACTAACCCCTGGAGCTTGATACCAGCTGTCAAATAGACATTGAGCCATTGATTACTACCCATTGAGCTTGACAATCCAGCCAGCTTTCTATCCACCTTACAATCCATTCATCCAACCCATACATCCTCATCTTGCTTTCAAGAATGCTGCTAGAAATGGTATCAAAATTCATGCTGAAATCAAGGTATGTTATGTCTACTAGGGGTCTGCAAAATGTGCTGTATTTGAGTCGTATTTGTATTTGGCCTGAATCGGGGACAGTGACTCAATTCATCGATTCGAATCACTGTCCTGATTCAATTCAGCTGAATCCAAATCTGAAGATTCGATGCTGATTTGGAGAATCAGCGATTTGGCCATAGACACAGCTTTAAATGTTTTTTCTATGTACCTCAAGGTACCAGGCACAACTTGTGAATGCTGCAATGGTGGGGTGGATGGAGCATCCCACAGGAGCGTGGGGGGCACCCCATGTGCTCAGCAATGGATCCCCCACATCCCCCTGGCTCAGAAATTGGCCATGGGGGGACCCTGGGTGCCCCTCCAGACTCAGGAGATACCAGTCGCTGAGCCAGGGGGGCAGGGGGAAGTCCCCCGTGTGCTCCACAGTGGACCTAGAAGTGGACCGGAAGTGCTTCTGGTCCACTTCTGGGTCCAACCCTGAGCATGCTGTGCCTTCCCCACCGTGCTTCCATGGGAAGTTCCATCCACTCCAGCATCTCAGCAATCATGAGGTATGTAGAAAAATCCCTCAGTACCTTGAGGTATGTAGAAAAAAACATTTAAAGCTATGTCTATGTCTGAATTATTGAATCTCTCTGAATTGATTCAGAGGGTTCTGATTTGATTTGGAGATATTAAAGGGGTTCCTAATTCAATTTGGATGTAGAGATTCAGCTGCCAAATAGGGCCAAATCTCTGCCCAATCAAATCAATGACTGAAGCTTTGCACATCCCGAATGTCCACTGCTTTCCCTGCATCCACAAAGCCCATTATCTCATCATAGAAGGCAATCAGGTTGGTTAGGCATGACTTGCCCTTGGTGAATTCAAGCTGACTGTTTCTAATCATCTTCTTCTCCAAATGCTTAGAGATAGATAACTTGAGGATCTGCTCCATGATTTTTCCAGGGACTGAGGTAAGGCTGACTGATCTGTAGTCCCTTGGCTCCTACTTCTTCCCTTCTTACATATTGGCACTATATTTGCCCTTTTCCAATCATCCAGGACCTCCCCAAATCACCATGAGTTTTCAAAGATGATAGCCAGCAGCTATGTATATGGTCCACACATTAACACCTGAAACTAGTTTTAAGCACTCATTAGGTGGCTCAAAGTTACACCACTTCAGAGCAGCATAATCTCTGATCTGTGTTATCCAGCTGAAGAAGAAAAGTTAACTCTTCCCTGCCTGCTCACCTGGAATAGACAGCAGGAGGCAGCCACAGATAATTAAGGGTTGGGTCATAGAGGGGTGATGCGGGGGAATCAGAATGGAAGAGGGATAATTCTTACTTTTCAGTCCTCCAGGTCCCAGCTGGCCTCAAGTGTGACTGCTCTAAATTCAAGCAATCACTAATACCAATCAACATTCATATGGCTCACATTGTAACATGTAACAAGGCCCTAAGTATTTTACTGAATCAGAATCTAATTATTTTATATGAGTTTTACTTCTATTAATAGAGTAGTGCTAACATAGGTAGAATGGAGTAATATTCCAGAATGAAACTTAGGGAGATAATTTTAGCAAACAGGTAAATATTGTTCATTGCAAAAGCAAAGGAACAAAAATGAAATTATTATTTTCTATAAAATTACAGAAAAGAAAGAGTCTACATGTTCACTGTCCAATCAAAAGGCAGTTAGAATGAGAATATAAAGGAGAAGTGGGCATAAGCCATCGGCAGTGAAGGTTTTCATAAACATTCAAGCAACAGAAACATTTAAGCAACACACCCATCTCACATAAAATGAGATAATAGAAAGGCATATCCTCTTCACTTTCAATACTGGTGACCGTATCCCTTAATGAAAATGTGGAAGCAGCCAGTTAATGCCCATGTACA
This sequence comes from Crocodylus porosus, assembly GCF_001723895.1. NCBI lineage: Eukaryota > Metazoa > Chordata > Crocodylia > Crocodylidae > Crocodylus > Crocodylus porosus. The sequence continues at coordinate 502,938 of NW_017728913.1, forward strand.
CTTTCCTGGAAAGACCATGTATGCTTTTCTCTATGAAACTTCTGCCTTCTTGTCCTACCAGTTTTTATTCCACTGGCTAATCAGTACATGTCTATGATCCTTTGTCCATTTAGTGGCTGTTACTGATACTTGAAAGCAGAAAGCTTGAATGTACCTGTTTAAAAGAACCTGTTTGGAAACAAACACTCATTCCTCTGTCACTCTCATCAGTATGAGACTGAAGGTCCCCAATATGTCACAGGTATATTAAGGAGATTTTAATTGTAGCTGTGGTGGTCTAAGGACATAGGCAGGCAAGGTTCTTTGAGTAGATGTGATATTATTTTATTAGACCAAATGAGTAGTCTAATAAAAGATATCACACCTACTCAAAGAACCTTGCCAGGTATTATCGAGGTATATTTGAAGGTTGAATTCATTGGGGGCAGAGGTGTGTATCAAATTTGGGAAGCATTGTAAGCTTGTATGGAAAATGCATAAAATACAGGGGAGTGAGGGCTCCAGGACAGGTGTCCTATATTAATTGTTGGCAGGGGATGATCTGTATTAATTTTATATGTGTAGTTCTGTGTCTAGCGGAGCTCTACTGAGAATCTGGATAACATTTCAGTAGTGGCTGGATCATTAGAAAGTACTACCCACTGGGGTGTGCGAACTGGGCCCTATTCGATTTGGATTCAGCCCAAATTGGGGACAGTGATTTGATTAATTGATTCAGATCACTGTCCCTGATTCGATTTGGCCGAATCTGAACATGAAGATTTGATGCCGATTTTGACAATCAGCATTTAGGACATAGACAAAGTTTTAAATATTTTTTCTGCATACCTCAAGGTACCAAGCAGCTTGTGAATGCTGTGATGCTGAGGCAGATGAAGCCTCCCACAGGAGCATGGAGGGGCCCCCACATGCTTCGCGGTGAACCCTGAAGTGGACTGGAAGTGCTTTCAGTCCACTTCCGGGTCCACTGGGGAGTGCACTAGCCCCACCCCCCGCACCCTCCTGGCTTGGTGATCGGCTGTGGGGGGACCCCAGGTGCCCCTCTGGACCTAGGAGGCACCAGTTGCTGAGCTGGGAGGGTACAGGGGAGCCCTCTGCATGCTCTCCAGTGGATCCAGAAGTGGATTGGAAGTGCTTCTGTTCCACTTCTAGATCTGCTGCCCAGTGCACTGGGGAGCCCCCCCATGCTCCTGTGGGACACTCCATATGCCTCAGCATTGCAGCATTCACAAGATGCCTGGTACCTTGAGGTATATAGAAAAACCATTTAAAGCTATGTCTATGTCTGAATTGCCAAATCCTTCCAAATCTCTCCAAATCAGTTTGGAGGGTTCTGATTTGATTTGGAGAGATTAAAGGATCTCCTGATTCAACTTGGATTTGGAGATTCAACCACCAAATTGGACCCAATCTCCGCTGAATAGAATCAGGGACCAAAGCTTTGCTACCCACCTATTTTTCTTAAATTTGACCTCTTTCTTTTTTACCATAAGATATGGGGAAAATACTTTCGTTATTCAGGGTCTCTCATGGAACTGACAATTTCTATGGGAATATATTCTTCATCTTCCTATGGTTGCTGAAACATCAGAAATTTTGAAAAGACTGAGGCTGTTTATATCCACCAGTGATGAATCTGGAAGCCAAATACAGCATTCAGTTATGGAGTAAAGAAAAATAGACTTGATCTAAAGGACCTTAGATATAACAGAGAATGATTTCAGAGCTCAGTAAAGGAATGAGTGAGAAGGTTCTAGCGTGCAGGAGGTCAGACTTCATAATTTAATGGTTGCTAGCTTATAGTCTATAAAATATGTGAAACTCCATGAAATGGCAAAAAACTTATTGTTACATGCTTTGCCTTGCAGTAGCAAGAACATGGAGGTACTAAGAGGACTGTTTCCCAGAATCATCCTAGTTGTCACTGTGGGATATAAGTAAGTTGAGACGTAGTTAGGTGTCTTAGTCTCAAGTCAGCAAAAACTGTAACCCTCCTGAGTTCTTATAACCTAACTAAATAAGACTTATAGAGTGTACAAGTTTTCATGAACATTTGAAGAAGTGAACTCAAGTTCATAAAATCTTATGCTGTATATGTATACATGTATACATACACATACACACATATATATGGGGAGGTGTCTGTCTGTTTATATACAGTTTAGTTTGTCTATAAGGTGAATATATAAATAAGTCCCCAGAGCCTGTTGACTAAGCCTTTTACTGACCATTTCAAAACAAAGAAAGTCAGTATCCATTATTCTGGCATAAAACATGAAGTGGTTTATGGTACTATAAGAACGTGAAATAAAAAACAAAGGAACACTTGCAGTTCAATGATATGGTCCTGTAAGATACAAAGTACTTGACTGTGCACACGCAGAATTTAAACCTAGGAGTAATAACATTTTATGTTAGTTTCTTGAAGATCAATTGTTTGATAGAATTATGGACAAGATTCTAGGAAGTGTTCAGCACCTATTTAGGCACTTATAAAAGCACCAGATTTCTACAGCACTCAACACTAGAGCTGCCTGGATTTTTTGTCAGACAAATATTATTCCATTCAAGAATTCCAACACTTGAAAATCAAACATTCCATGGGGAAGATTTAATTTTGGCAAAGCTGCAACACAACCCAAGCAGTATTGTATAAGAACTCAGGAAGGTTACAGTTTTTGCCTGTTCACTTGCCTAGCATCTCAGAATTTCAGATGCTGAGTGTTTATGGGCCCAGGCTTCTAATTCTCTAGCAATCCTCAGATTTTCCTGGAACCCCTGAAAGCCTAAGCCCTTTAGCTCCTTGATAAAGCTGGATGTAAAATTGTTGATACTTTTTTTTCTCTCCTCAAAGAGTTCTCTTATGTTCAGGAATTCCTAGAAGAGAAGAGTCCAATGGTTGAGGTGCTCAAATCCTACCCCTTTCCCAGAGATTGTATTGGATCTGGTAGTGCTTAGCAAATTTTGCATTGTCGATGAAGACTTAGAGAAGAATTATTTCAACTGAATGTATATTCAGGACTTTAGAAAAAAAAAGTGCTTATTTTTATTCACATGTAGCTAACGTTAACCTTGAGGAAGCTGCTTTGCTTCTAACTGTGATTCATATTGTATATGTTATCCAAACACTACTACTTTTTGCTTTCCTTTTCTTTTCTTTGTAGTCAACCTGTTTCTGGCTCCATTTTTTTCAACAGAACCCCTCCCATTGTTTTCAAAAGAAATCCCCATTACATAGGCTGCGGTGTTTAATCCCAACAAATGAACAAGAGTTAATACATTTATTGTTTTACATGAACTGAAGCAGTGTCAGATCAATTTTGTCCCTTCTGATTTCAGCCTTTGACTGCAGAATTATTACAAACTGCCTTGAGGCATACCTTTCATTTTAATAACATGCAGAAAATGCAAACCTTCAAGTGTATTTATTGTTCAGCATTATGCAGTAGAAGAGCAGTGGCATATAGTTATTAAATTGTCAAACATTAAAAGTGCATACATAATAACAAACCTTGTAACACTGTGCACCAGCCAAAGTTTAACATTTTCAGGAGAACTTTCAGGAGATGGGGAAGCAATTAAAGTGCCAAAGATGGAACTGACAACTGTCTGCACACACAAACATGTACAAAAGAACAAAAGCAAAGACAATGAAAAAGGAGATATCATTCCAAGTACAACTCATAGCAAAGGAAGCAGTTAGAAGTACTTTTATGGGTAAATAACCTTCTTCAGTTAATAAGGCAAATTGAAGCAGGAGCAATATCTTCATTGGACTTTATATCATGCCTTGAATAATGGAGCCCTGATTTGTCTAGAGTAGGGGTGCTCAACTTCCAGCCCACATTTCCCCACCACCAAATTTCCCAGATCCATTTGGTGGGATCAGGCCCCAGGTGAGACATTGCCATAGGCCAAGATTGGGCTCCGTCTGTACCTGTTCTGTGTGCTGGATCGAGCCCACAGATTGGATCCCTCCTACAGATGGACCTGGCACTACTCATCTGACCCACATGATGAAAGTGCTAGGCAACACTGGCCTAGACTTTTGGGTAGTATTGAAATTCGAAAAAAATAATTAATGAACAATTAATACAAAACACAGCAAAATTATGGAATGCCCATTTATCTGAATTATTATGGCCTACCTCTCCTCCCTGCATTCATAAGAATATGGAATATTACAGGAAAACCTGGGCAACCTGTGACAACCTTTCATAAGCTAACTTGCATATTGTACGGAGACGTATATTTATATAAAGACAAAACATGTGACAAAGCAAAGGAGCCAAGAAAAATGATTTCTGTTCCTTGCCACAACTTTGCTGTGTGATCACAAGCAAGTCAGTTCATCTCTATGCTTTCTCTCACATTCTTTGTCTGTCTTATCCACTTACGGTATAAACTTTTTGGAAAAGCAGTTGTCACAACATGCTTGTACAGGCCTTAAATACACGTCCACAAAGGAATCAGTCACCTAACTTCTATTTCAATGCTTAATTCCAACTGAAGTTGATGAAAGTTAGCTAGCTAATAACATCTTGGGGACTCCTTTCCTTCACACCATAGTGTCACCACATGCATTTAAAAACACAAACATTTAAAAGCCTCAGTCACATCTTCTATTCAGTCACTTTTAAAATTGTGTTAAATGTCCAGCACATATGTTTCTTTATTGTATCTGTGTCAGCCTCAGAGTAGTTTGAAAGGAAAGAAGTCTGGAAGGTGTGTTGCTTGGTTTTTGTTTTTTTGTTCTCGTTGTTGGATTTCTTGTTTGTTTTACGCTTTTACTTCCCTCCCTTCAGTGACCATTATGGCAGTTCAGCTACTGTTGATTGGTAGTAAGTACAGCCAATGGCAAGGTATAAATGATCTTTAACTTATTTTCATTGCATAACCTATTTTATTTCTTAAGTACTCAATCATGTTCTGTATTTTTGCCTTAGTATGTGCTGCAGGTTCTGACAAGTGTTTGCGAAATTGATTTACAAAGTCATACTACAGAACATGGAAATACACGTGTACACGGCTGACAACAGCTTAATGTTTTGTTGGTGTTAATTCTGTTAAAATGGGAACCCAAATTAAAGCAAAACATTTATTTTATGTCATAGTGAAAATTTAAGCTAAGAATAGTGATCAAAAAATCACATTTACTTAATATATTATATGACCTGAAGAGGACAGATGAAGAGACATCAGCAGGGGAACAGCAATTTAGTAATTATTTTTAATGCATCATTTTTTTAGTGATTTTAACTTTAGTTTAAAATGATTTTTACAGATTTTACACAGGTGGTTGGTGAAGACAGTCCAGAAAATGAAGTAAGTTTAGTTTTGTATTTGCTGTTGGGCAGCAGAGCTGTTTAAAGAACTTTGCCCTCGCAAAGCAACTACCTATCTACTATAATTTCCTAAAAGGTGCAAATGATTCAACTGCCAAATTCAAATAACTGTGCACTGTTATATAGGTGAAGTACAGGGGTACAGGAAATGCACATCTCCAGTGCTGCATTATTTAATATTAGATAAAAATGTTAATGGAGAGAAAAGATCCAGTTAAGACAAATATGTCTATAATGCCAACAGCAACTGTCTGAGTAGGACAGGGCTGAGATTCTTCCAGAAATACAGGAATAGGAGATAATCACAATACATATGTTCTTTTATGGGGAAGATATATCTGATAGTAGAGGGTTTTATTTAGTAGAAAAAGGCATCATAAGATGCAACAGCTGGAAGCTGCAATCAGACATATTCAAACAAGAAAAAATTGCCATTTAAAAAAATCTGAGCATAATTAAGCTTTGGATTACCCATTTCCCTAAGGATGTAGTAGATTTTTCCTCACTCAGTCTTTCTGCCAAGACTTTTCATTTTGTTTTGAACTCCGTTTTCTGTCTTAAAAAGAAGTTATGACTTTGACGTAGGTACATGATGAAAATATATGGTCTCTGTTATGCAGGTCAGACTAGAAGCTCACATTTGTCCCTTCAGCTTTAAAAGTTAGGAATCTACCTTATGGCACTTAGGACTAGATCTAATAAAAAGAATTTGGTAGCTTAATGTTAGACATGGCAATGCCTAGCTTTTTGGCCACCCATAGTTAGTTGTTAGGAGTTGGGAGCCTTAAAATGGTAACTCAATACACCAAAAGCCATCTTATCTTCTTTATGTATCCCATGGGGTAATTTTTTGTGTGTGTGTGTAACCAACAGTACAGTTAT
>NW_017728913.1:509976-527396 GCF_001723895.1 Crocodylus porosus
AATTGCACATATACAAAACACATGAATCATTTAGGTGCCTACACACACACACACTACCAACTCAGGCACATACACATCCAAACCAGCCTAGGCACATGCATACCTATCACCAATTCAAGCACATACACTATACACCCCAACACCTAGACACAGATCACTAATTTATATATCATGCACACAATAACATATACACACACACTCACCAGTTCACACACATACAACCCACCTACACATACACACAGGTAAGTTCTGAACTTGGATAGTACAGTGTGTATAGGTGTGCTTGGGATACCTGGGATACTTGGGGAAAGGTTCAGGTGAAAGAGAGAATTAAAGTTGAGGGAGTTAAAGTTGCCAGAACCGGGATTAGAACTGGTGAACTACAGAAAAGCTGGCTGAGAACCGAGGCTTGGGTTTACTTAAGGTAGACTGGATCTGGAAACTGAGGCAGACAGCTAAGATATTGGTGGGGGGTGCAGATAAGTGGTGGCAAGGAGGAGACAGCCAGGAAAGGGAGAGAGAGGCAGAAACCTGGGAGCTTGGGGCTGGAAACAGGCTAAAAGCTTAGACATTGGGGTGGGCAAATAAGTGGTGGAGAGGAGGAGACAGCCAGGAGAGAAAGTGAGGTAAAAACCTGGTTGCTCAGGGGACAAGGAAAAGGAAGTGGGGATAAGACAGAGGCAAAGAAACAGGGGGGTTGGAAGCAGAGAGGAGCTCAGGACAAGTGTTGGAGGTGGCAGTGAGCCAGAAGCAGGAGAGGGAGAAATGAGAGAAAAGTTAGAGGGGCAAGGAGCAGAGATTGGAGCAGGGCCAAACCATAGTAAGCAAAACTCAACTTAGAGGTTCAAATAACAGTTTTACTAAACAGACAACACACTGCACAGCCCCATGAAGTTATTGGTTCACACACACACACACACACACACACACACATACAAGCACTCACAATGGCAGCAGGAGACTCAGTGGAAGGGTTGGAGTCCAGTTAGGGAAGAGAAGTGGAGTCCAAGTCCTTGGTTGAAGAGGGGGTGAAGGATGATAGCTACCTATCCAGGCTGGAAAGGGGCCCTTGTCCAGTAGGCGTTGTCCAGAGGGGGGTCACCGGCAGGGCCTCTGGGTGGATAGGTGGTGTAGCATGGTGATGGTCCAGATGGAGAGGGCATCCCAAGGAGTCAGTCTTCACTACCCTTTTATGGGACAGACTACCTCTGATCTCCTATGGGGACAGCCTATCCAGGCCAGGTCAGCCCTGTTCCAGAGGGTTCCAAGTGTTCTTTCTGAGCATGTGCAGCCTGACACAATGGTGGATTGTCTCATCTTTTGTTTCCTGAATGCTGAGGATGGTTCCAAGGGCTGGCTCCTTGATCCAGATATTGGTGTTGATGGTTCAGTCATTCAGAGGGAACTATTTTTAGACCTACTGCCATAGTCTCTCAAGCACCCTCATTCATCCCCATTCATTCAGGAACCAATTTACATAGAAGGGGTAGGTGAGAGTCATGGGTTACACAACCAGGCCTGGGGACAAGATGGAGACTTGACAAACAAAATGGAAACTTGACATACCTTATGCTAATTTACATATGTAGGCCTAAATCATATAGTTCCAGTAAAACAGTAATAAAGAACAGTAAAAATCAATTTAAACATAATAATTATACAAAATAAAGAAAGAGAAAAAACAAAACAAATACAACTTGGTACCAAAATAAAATGCTTAAGCTTATCGTATGTCTTCGCTCACTTATACTTATCTATAGGGAATAGAGAGGCAAAGAAAAAGTAGAAATGGTTGGGGAAGGGGAGGGAATACATTTTAAAAGGAAAAAAACAAACAAACTGAGGTTTTTTTCCTACAGGGGCAAGGTGAGTGGGGCCCTGGCCAGGCGAGGGTCTAGAATCATAGGAAGTGCTTGGACTGCAGAATTCTGTATTAAGTGAAGAAAGAAGGAAATGACAGAGTGAAACTTTACAATGAAAATGTCACCATGACTTGTGTGTCTGATTTATTTTTTAACTGATAAGCCTCTGTCATGGCAAATGGTCAAATTTTGCTGTTCTCACACACTTTGAGTAATACTTTAGCCTAAGCATAAAACTGTAAGCCAGTGAGAATACCTCTGGAATACAACGCAAAACTATATGAATATGGGCAGCATAAAGATGAAATAAAACAAGAAAAAATTGCTTTTACAAAGGAAGTTAGGAGTTAAGCTACACATGAAAAACGATACCATCAAAAGCTATATCTATAGATACTGATATATGGCCTTTAAAAAGTAACTTACATAGGAAGACCAGCATTTACAATGTGCTTTCACAGTGATTTTGGATTTATTTCTTTTACCCAAAGTCATTTCAGTGGGACTAATGCAATCATTTGTTGCTGAGACCATCCACTTAGTATTACTGTCTTTTTTTTTTTTTTTTTTTTTTTTTACAATCAAGCTGTGATATAAGGAACATTCTAATTTTCATCTCTTTCTTCTACTTCCTCTCTGTTTATTCCAAGTTAAGAGTGGAATAATGGATGGTAGTTACAAATATCAGTAAAAATGAACCCTCATGAAGTTTTCAAATTGTCATGAATGTAGGGTATTTCTAATACACAGTTTTTGTGGTTTGTCCATTTTATCCACTTTTTTTACGCATGATTTACAGTGTGAATTCTTCCTATAAAGAAAAATTACACCTTTGTGCACAGATGCATTCTGACATGATGATAGGGTTGTGGCAAGCAAAGATTTTTTAAGTTTAGGCATGGAAAAACATCACTTTTAGTTCACCCCAAGGTTATTTACTTGTTTATTATCTGTAAGTTATGGGACAGAAGGGTCTCATTCAATGAAATGTCCACTATCCACTATTTTATTAAGCTCTCCTAAAACAGAAATAATTACAGTAGCTCAAAAAGGAATTGGATATCATAGGTATTACAGTTGCTGTCAAACACAGACATATTCTTGTGTCAGAGCCCACAGAGAAGTAGAAAAAGAATATATTATAGTCCATGCATTAACTATTGCTTTTAAAGTTTAAAACTGATGATACAAGAGATGTCAAGGACCCAACCTGACTTGTGTATTGCCAGTGTCCTCTCTCCTCAAGATTAAATGGTAACTTGGAGCAAACTCTACTTTTCCTTTAATGTCTTGCAAGAATATTTTTTCCTGAAGTTTCCAGTAGCTGTAAAACTGCCATGTTATGATAAACATAACTCTCGTCTTAATTTTAATGTGTTGAATGACTGTGTTTACAACCATATGGAAGAAAAAAGTGCATATGGGTTAAGACAGTTACTCTCAATAAAGCTGTCAGCCTGCCTTTCAAAGGTCACATCATTGCTAGAATGTACCAGACAGGGGAGGAAGCTGTTATGTGTATCAGTCAGCTCATCAAAAATAATGATGCAAATTACAATATGTCCACTATAGACTATTGTTATTATTATCATGTGTCTTTAAACCATTCAGACCATAGCATGTTGATGTTCTTTACATACTTTTTCATGTACAAGATTGCAGAAATCGTAACTTTTATCCTCTCCTGTCTGAAAGCTTCTTACAAGAAGATTCAAATACAACACGGTGGCATAATGATCACACGTTCTTTTCAGAAAAGGCCTGCATGAAGAGATTAACTTTCAGTCATGCCCTAAATAGACTTGCATTTTGCTTGGTCTATGACAGAATATTCCACAGAAGTTGGAAAACTGACTGTGAAGCACAGCCTTGGCACCATCAGCTAAAGAGACACCATTGATTTCAGTTACATCAATGAGATGCAAAGAGAGAAGCACATTCAAGTAAGACTGCTATATTCTAGAGATAAGGGGGTTCCATTGCTATGTGAGATGTGAGTTTTTCACTTTGTCTCAGCTCCAGCTATTTATAGCATTTAAATATAACTATTGGACCAGAATAACCCTCTGGATGCAAACAGTGCAGACTGGACCCAAAACAAAAGCCTTCCAATTACCCGCTCTTGCTGTTACAGCAATCTAGCAAAGTTATTGCTTTTTAATCAAATAAGGATTTCCATATGCTCCAGCTCTTGCTTTTTTCACTTATTGGCAAACAAAGAATGTTTCCTATTCTCATATTAAATTTTCTTATTTAAATATGTACTCATCTGAATCTCTCATATACAAACAATGTGCATCTCGGTATGCAAAGGGACTTATTTTCTGGATGAATTATAATACGGACTTTGTAACAGGCAATCTAGTCACACAGAGTGGAGGGAAAAAAAGCTTTTAGTGCACACTACTTTTTTCAGTGTTATTTTTAATCTTTTTAATAATGGTGCTGGATATGACCGTAAATTGCATCTGACTGGAGGCCCTGGTGGCAACCTGGTGGGGTTATTCATGTCAGGGTAGCTCCTAAAAAATACCACAATGTTGCAACCTCCACAGTAAGGCGAGTACAGGGCACCTCAAAACCCTAGCCCCCACTGCCTTGTGGGTGTTTCTTGGTTGCAGTAAAGCTAAGGGACATCACCCTGACAGAATCATGCACTCACTGAGGCATTAGGAAATCATCATCAGCTCTAATCTGTTGCTCTCTAGAAGAAATGATAACCAGTGAAACAGAATGTCTGGACTCAATCTGGCCTTTGAACTTTTGGCTGACACTTTGTCATGATATTCAGAAAGCAGGTGACACAGGTGATAGCTGCAGAATGAAGGCAGGCATCAAATAAGTAATTGATCCAGTCAAGAAGAAAACAGTTCTACTGAAAGACTTAAACGGAAGTGTCATCACTGATAAACAAAAACAACTTGAGCACTGGACTGCACACTATGGAACTGTATATTCCAGTGAGAATGAAGTCCAAGACTAAGAGTTCAAAGGATTACTACAGTTCAACGGTATGATGGAGTTGGACAATGAGCCCACATTTGAAAATTTGCAGAATGGACCCCTGGGAACAAGGCATCTGGCAACGACTACTTGCCTACTGCAATCTACAAATGTGCCAACAACAAAGTATTTCAAAAACTCTAGGAAGTTATACTGCTCTGTTGGAAAGAGGAAGTGGTACCGCAAGACCTCAAAGAAGCTCGGTTTATACTATTATACAAAACCAAAAGGGATAGAAGCGAGTGTGACAACTACAGAGGTATCTCCCTGTTGAATGTCACTGGAAAAACTGTCACTCACATTATGCTTCCTAGGCTGAAATCTCTTTTGCTCAGGATGGTTTATCACTGATATATATTCAGTCAAGCAACTGTAAGAGAAGTGTATAGAACAATGAATACCACTGTACATAGCCTTAATTGATCTGATGAAGGCCTTTGATATGGTCAGAGAGGGTCCAGGTCCTTTTTATGATTAGTAGGAATCTTGACCTTCAGACTGAACCTATTAACAGAACTGGAAAAGTAGATAAGAATTTTTGGCTATTATAGAGATGTGCATGGAATAACAGCAAATTATCAACTAAGATGGAGATGTGAATCTACAAGAATTGCATACTGTCTGTCATCCCTGTTTTATGCTTCAAAAAGGTGGACTGCATATGGTAAGCACACCAACAGGTTGAACAGCTTCTACATGAGATGCTTGTATAAGGTCCTAAAAATAAAGTGGAAAGACAAAATACCAGAGGTGCTGGAGTGCACAGAACTGACACACTGACACCATCCAGAAGAGGTGGTTACAATGGCTTGGCCATATCAGGTACTACAGTGTGTGTATACATCAATGAAGAAAACTGATAAATCCAACTTTTATCATTACCAGCATTTGATTAACACAGAGCAGAAATGAATGAATGGGGCATGCTTCTGGAAAGTGCTCCCAGGCTTGGTGTAAACGCACTGTAGACAAACCCTGAAAGTATACATTAGAGGAAACCTCCAAACATGAAGATACATTGCACTCTGCAGTAATTTCTCCATGGAATTATCAACTCTTGTTGTTAACTGAAAAATGACTGTTGTTGATATATGTAAAATAAGGAGAGGCACAACAAAATAAATCAATTAGGTTACCATTTTTTTAATGAGTTTCATAATACAGAAACAGAGATACATGAATTGAAAAAGTCAACATTTAAAACTAATAAGGGGAATAAACATAGTTAACACATGGAACTCACTGCCTGTAGGTGTTATTAAGAACAGGCTGAATGTTTACCATAACTGCATATGAACTGATTTTACCATTGATCACCTTCAGCTAAAACATCAGCCAATGAAAATCCATGACAACATTGGAACTGATTTTGCTTGATAGCCATAACTAGTTTGGTAAGTTAGTGGTAAGGATCATGCCGTTGCATTATATTTCTCATTCCTTAAGGTGAAACTTCTCATCCCTTAAGGTGCTTACATAAGTTACTTTTTTTTGTGACTGGGCCTCTGAAAGCACTCTGAAAGTACTCTATAGACGTGACATAACACATGTGCAGGGCTGCAGAATGCTTTTAAAATGGCCAATTGTGTGAAAAGTTAACCCTTGTCAAATCATGTCTTAGATTAAGGTGCTCTAAAGCAGAGTGCTTTAGGAAATTTGTGTTTTCTCAAGAGCTAATTTTGCATGTAGGGGCAGGGCTGGCTGGTGCTCACACTAGCGAGCATAAGCCCAGCTCTGCCCCTGGGGCTTTCAGCAGGGGAGGGAAGGGGAAGGGAGCTGGCTGGGCTTTGCCTGGCCTCAGCTCACAGGGTGGAATGGAGCCCCCTTGCCTTATGACAGCCCCCCCACCAGCAACCCTTAGTGGGGTATTGGGGGGAATTGGGCCAGGCCCATGAGGCAAGCAGGCTCTATTCCACCTTGCCCTTCCCCATCTCTGACTGGGCCTCTTGAGAGCAGCAGCTGTAACTACTGGCTGTTTTGCCTGGCCTGAGCTGGAGGGGGAGTGGAATGGAGCCCCCTCACCATGCAGACCCAATCTAGATCCCCCAAGTAGCCCCCAGGGGTGGGCTGTGTTTGGGGGGGACTGTGAGGAAAGGAGGCTCCATTCCATGCCTCAACCCCTCACCTCCTGATCAGGCCAGGCAAGGCTCAGCTGGCAGCTCTGTGCTGCTGTCTCTCCTTCCCCGTCCCTTTCCCCGCTGACACCCCTGGAGCTGGAAGTGGGTGGGGCTGAGAAGAAGGGCAGTTCATCAGCCTTCTTGGAGCACCCCTACCTCTTGGGCAGGGCTGGTGCAGGTGAACGTCTATTGCGTTGGGGGGGGGGTCTGCTAACTCATGGCACTTTAAAAGTAAAGTAAAGTGCCATGAGCTAAAGCAGGGCCCTGAACATCTGTAGGTACCCTCAGTGTCCTATGTCCTAAGAAATTACAATTCTGTACACTTTGGGACTCAGAGACATTCTCTTAAAAATAAAAATAACAGATGCCCTGAAGTGAGTGATGCTTGATTTAACAGAACAGCAGCAAAAGTTGACCAAAAAAATTCTGGTAACTTTTACTGCTTGCTCCTGCTATGATACAGTCTGGGTCATTCTTCCCCTACTCCTCCATTTCTCTCTCTCTCTCTGGCTCTTTCTTTCTACTGAGAACTTCAGATTAAAACAATTTCCATCAAAAGTCTTTCCCTCTCTCAACTTTCCAATCTTTCAGTGTAGGTTCCTCAGAATGTGTCATTCGGCAGAGCAAGAAAGTGGACCACAGTGGTTTCCTTAACATCATTTAACAAACAGGGCATTCCCAGCTTTAGGAGGGCTTTCCTAGGAAGATCTCTGTGACAAGTGTGCCTCTTCAGGGTCTGTTCATTGGTGACCCTGCCCACTTGTTATGGGCCAACTGCCCACCTTCTCTCCTGCCATGCCTTGTTAATTGCTTAATTAGAAGACGTTAATTAACTGGGAGGCTGCCCATTTTACTGCCTCAATGTAAGGGGGCACTACCTGCAGCTCATTTCCTCCCCTTACATGGCAGCCCAAGCCTCGCAGATGGTACTCACATCAGTTAGTCTGGCCCTTACTATATTCTGTTCCCCTTGTCATCCCTGGGCTCTCTGTGGCCCTGCTTTGCTGAGCACCTCACTGGGCATTCATCAATGCCATTCCCCCTCTCTGGGGCTTCTCACTGCCCTCTCTCCGGGGCTTCTCACTGCCAATACTGCCCCCCACCCGGGGCTTCTCCTCTGGCCCCCTTGGCTCTGGGGCTTCTTTCACTCAGGTGGGCTCAGGTGGCCATAGCCATGCCTGGCCCCAACTCTTCTCCTCGTGGTCTCGAACACCTGCCTGGCTCAGGCAGCCTCAGCCTTACCTGGCCTCCAACTCTACACCCCTTCTCTGGGGCTGGGGTCCGTACACCCCAAAGTGCTATGGGCACTGGGGTCCCCACGCTACCGGGGGTCCCCTATGAGGCCACCTCCAACCCCTAATAGCCTCACCCAAACCACTAGTTGTAAACAATAACAGAAAACTTGAGCCTCTAGGCTATAACATAAATCTCTGCCAATTGGCTACAACATCATTTGAGCCACTCCAGGGTTTCTCCATCCCTCACCAGTATCACATTGTTCAGCCATTCAGGGCCCTTCCTTTTCCTCACTCAGGCAGAGATCCTTCCCCTTCAGCTGCTAGCAGGGAATTGCCTGCCTGGCCTCAGCCTGGGGGCTATATGGGAGCCAAGCCCTGCCCCTTCCAGTCAGCTGACCCTCACCAGTTACCCTGGCAATCCTTAGCTGAACTCCTTACTTATTGCTCCATGAGTAGCAGACACCTCCGTGCCCTGCTAGAGTCTCATAAAGCTTAATTTAAAGACTGTTACTAGCACAGATTTTATACTAAAGGAAGACTGAAGGCAAGCACCATGGGGTAGAGTTTCTAGCAGCAGCAAGCAAAAAAAGCACCGAGGGAATGGAAAGAGTGAATTCTAGGAACGATGAAAAGGGACAAATGTTCCATACAGGAACACAGGTGTACAGACCTTCAAAACCTCTGGGATTCACTTATCACAAGTAATTATAAACTACATGAAATAATACCACTGACCTGAACATGATCAAAAGATCTCGGTTCAGATATAGCATGACCTCTACAAAGAGCTTATTCTTATAGCTTCATAGTTTGAACTTTTATCTTCTTTCTATGCTGAGTGTTAGGAACTGTAAAGTACATTCATTTTTATCAGTTATTAAAGTGAGTACAAATGCATTCAGTGTTTTACTGAAATTATAATATGCCTAAACTTTTTTTTATTAAAGAGCTATAATTGGTTAATTTAATTACTGTGATATTTAAAGCTAGCGTATCAATGCTTTCTCCCTTCATTAGGAAGTGCCTGAAAATGTTTTACATTCTGTAAAGTGTATTGCGATAGATTCCTTTTGACAAAGGTGAGTCAATATTTATCTTCATATTTATTAAAATGAGAAGTTAGAAGCTTTCTAAAAGCTCTCTCTTTTTTTCTCTCCTGAAATGGTAGAGATTCTTAAGTCCACAATTATGAAAAGCTTATTCAGATTCAGTACCACAAGACATCTCAAGTTTCCAAATTATGCCTTAAATACACTATGGATACACTTAATTGAAGTGTGTTGTAACTTTACAGTCACTTAATATTAGGAGTATAACCAAAGCTGGAAAAAAAAAAACCCTTGCTTTTGCCACTCTTCAAATTCTATCTTTGAGTGATAGAAGAAATAAAATTATCCTCCCTTCATTTCTGGATGAACACCCTATTGCACAAATGGAGGAACTATACATCTCTTTTTGAACAAGGTGTGCAAAAGTTTTGTTAAGAAATAATATGCTTATGTCAGATTGGAGTCATTGGGATTATATGCATGAATAAAAGTCAATTATATAACTATAACGTTGTCTTGTTTTAAAATGGAAAGTTTATATTTTTCAAGCGTACTCATCCTTCTTGTCCCCCTTTCCACATCTTCAACAACTGGATAGATGGGCCAGCCATATGTCGGGCATTGTTTCCCTAATTTATCTTATGGAAATGGGATTCAAATAGTGAGTCATTCCATACATATATAATAGTTATGTTAATCTGAAGTTAGGCAGAAGGGAGTGCGGCACTCTACAGATTAACCTGTGTAGAGAGAGGTATGAGATTTCATAGGCAACAGCATACTTCCTCAGATGCCACGAGTGAACTTGTAGAGCGCAGGAGTTCCATATAGAAAGGAATAAGGTTATTTATATACAAAGTACAGGCAAAAGGGGATGACAGAGGAGACAATGCTGAGAAAGGTGAAGGTGAGCTGAAGAAATCAAAGGGGATAAAAAAGCAAGACCGTAAAAGTAGCAAGACCTTTCCAAATAAATAAAACGCTTGCACCAAAATGAACAGAGAGTTTCAAAAATAGAGAAGACAGGCACGTCATTACATAACAGTTCTAATTATCTTTGACATGTTATTCTACCCTTTCACATTTTTAGAATGCCCTGATAACATCAAAATTATAAATGGGTGCTCAGTTGAACACTGTTTCATATATGCTTACATGAGATAATTTGGAATAAGTATTCCTTTTTAAACATAGTTAGTAGCTATTTTGTCTCTTAGTATATTGAAAATAACCTTTATCACCACTTACACTTTTAACCCAATGGTTAGAAGCAGCATCCCTTCTTTGGGAGGGGGAACGGGCAGATGATGTGATAGAATCTGAATTTTCTTTCACTGTGTTAAAGAGGAAAATAAGAAAAGTAACTCTGTTATTCAATCGGTGGGTCAGCATTGTTCTAGAGAATTGTATTCCCCAAAGTTGTCATAGAAGTATGATGTGCCCCTAGGTAGGCTATGCTGTTATTCTTAACGACTAAGTAATATGAAACTGCCTTGTGGTATCAAACTTCACCTAACCCAATACAATTTAGGATTTGTTTCTCATCTGTCAGGTATTAAGAGACTAGCATTAGAAACAGTGCAATTTAAAGATTAAAAACAAATAAAGCAAAGCTTGGTGGATATGTTGTTGATTGGAAAGTCTGGAGGGATGCAGGTATTAAAACCATTAGAGATGTGTTTCATGAGGGATCATACGAGTCCTTTCAAAACATCATGCAACAATGCTCTGGAAAGAAATTAGGTAAGATCAGTGAGAAAGGATAGCATTTGTTTCTCATCAATCTGACAGAGAAGGAGGATTAAAACTGTTACAGTTTAAAATTTTGCACATCTTTTAAAGCTCCAGACAGACTTTCTCATAAAGGATTACTACACTATAATAAGTGTTGGAGATGCCATTCAGAGCCAAATACCCGTCTAATCAGGGTATATTGGGCCAAAGTCAAACCTGGTGTAAGGCGTTCAAATGGACTTTTGCTATGCTCTAGGTAGGGCTACAGCAGATGGAAGCTTTGTTTAATCATGACTTTAGCATAAAATCTCCCTCAGGCAAGCAGAGAATTGATTTAGTTACTAACTCTTATGTTCTATTAGCTACTAACAAGAGTCCAATCAATATTTAGCTGCATTATATAATTAGGTTTAGATGACACTTCATTCAATATGTGTTTTGTATATGACCATTTCATAATTAAAATGTAAATTACTGACATTTACCTTACTCATAATATTTGTTTTCCCCATTTCTTCTGGATAGTCACATTTTTGCCAAAACAATTACCCTTATGATAGTCAGCAATTTGCATAGGGTATAAAACTGGGATTATTTTGTATCTTAAGTACATCTCAGAAATACTATTATGGGAAAGTGTGGTTAAAGGGTCATATATAGATAATACATGTAAATGATAGTAAATCCAAAATAATAAATATGTACAGTTTTGGAGCAGCAGATATTGAAATGCATGGCATGGTTTCACTCTCCACAGCTTTGTACCATATACACCATGAGACTGAACCATGGAGTAATCATTGAGGCAGAAGAGTTTACTCAGGTCAGTTGGCAGCAATGCCTCAAACTGCCCTGTGTACCTGGATGTGGAAGAATTAAATATATAGGCATCTGGCCTTGAAGAGAAACAGCTGAACCATACAAAACAATTTTAAACAAATGGTATGGGAACTAGAGATGGAGACAGCCTGAAAAGCAAGTCAATTGGAAAACAAAATGCAGCCAGATCTAGGAGAAATGGAGAGCTGGTTTTGGGGTCTTGGAAGGAGGAACACAAAAAAGAATCTGATAGAGATTTAGCTGAGCAGAGTCTTAACATGAGATGTTAGTTTCTTAAGGTTGTTCTTAACTAAACTTGACCCTTGGGTTGTGATTTTTTTTTCCTAGTACACCTTTAAATTTCTAATCAGCACATTTTTCTACAGCAGGATGTTAACATTGTGTAGAAATATGCAATATGATACCAAGGAGACATGCTCTCTTATAGTTTATTTATCTTCCTTAATCTAAAAAGCAAAAGACACATGTTCTTTTCAGGTAAGTACAAAACAATGATAGATTTCAAATGATATCTTCAGCAACTAAAGGCTAAAATGTGAAATCATTATTTTATATTTGAGACATTAGGAGGAAACCATCTAATTTACTGTTGGATTACAGTCCAAGGTCCTTCCTAAACCTATGGGGCTAGCTTGGCTAAGACATATGACTGCCTGTTCAAGCAGTCCCACCAAGGCCTACAAAGGGAGCGGGATTCCCCAGCCAAAAAAACAGCACTCATTTATGGCTGTGCCGACTGGAACAGCCTTAGACTAGGCCTGGATAAAAGTCTCCGACCTTTGGATCCAAAGCAAAGAACCTTAATATCTCTACCACTTTTTGTTGTTGTACTTGACTAAAAATATGGCTAGTTTAATACCTATCTAAATTGCTTAGAACTACAATTATTCTTCATATATATATGGCTGAAAACATCCATTGATTTAATCCTTAAGAGTGTTCTTTATATTCTTTTTTGTCCTTTTCATAGTAATAAAAATTGACAGAAATCAGGATGTGTGGCTACAATTGGGCATGTGCCTAATCTATCTATAAATATTGCTATAGCAGAGACCAGTTTGGTTGAACTCCAATAAATTCAGATGGGGCTTGTTTTGGAAATTGGGTGACTTAGCACAAATGGTTGTTTCATAAAAATACTGTTAAAAAGAAGTCTCAAGAAGTATATTGTAGGGAAAAAATCACATGTGCAGGTTCTGTATGCTGTAGCTGCATTTTTACAGTTGCATTTCTACCACTTTCCCCAGAGTTTATATATTTCCAAGGTGGGTATAAAATATACATGTTATAAATGCTGTCTGGCTATCTCTTCATTTTAGGGGAAAACATTTTTGGAGAGAGCATAAAAAGTCAGAAGCGTTTGCTTCTTCCCTTGCCATTGCCTTAACACTATCCTCCCAGACTTGGTTTCTATCACTCCCGCTCTATCTCAAACTTACAACATATATACAAAAGTTTCACCAATTCGTTTTCATCTCTGCACAAAGAGAAGCATCTATTACTGCTGCAAAAAAGGAACGAAAGTATAATGCAAACATACTCCTGACAACAATTTCACTTACTGGGAGATACCTTTACACTCCCAGGCTTTGGAACTGTTTGCTCCCTATTTGTAACAAATGGGACAAATTAAGACTTTTATTTATTGAACATAAAAATTGTCATTTACTTAGTCAGACCATAAGTCCATCTTGCTCAGTATCCTGTGTCACACAAGCACCTTTTATCTCATTTATCTACAGCAGGAATGATGGAAGGTTTTTATAGAACAGTACAATAAAAAATATACCAAGCATTTAAAGATAGCACTCAGTATTCCTAGATGTGTATAATACCACAGACACCTGCAGTATTTGGAAGCTGTGTGCAAGTGAAACACTGTCCTTGTTCCTCAAAATGAAGAGTTTTTTTCTAAATTATAAATGGTGTAGTTTAATATGAACATACTTTAGTCACCTGTAAAAACGGTTACTTCACAGCACTAATAATCAGAATCCACAGTCTCCCCAGCTGCATTTATCACACTTTATTTAAACCCTATACCATTCTTGCTAAACATTTATTGACTGAAGGAGCTTGAAATTTATATGACCAAGATTCCTGTTATATGAGGTATATGATTTATGCATTTACAAAGGGCACAAATTGCTTTTTTAAGTGCTTAAATGGAATTTAGGTAGAGTTTAAGTGCTGATATTCCAAAAAAGTGATTCAAAGTGAACTTGTAACAGCTAGAAAACTTATAAGGTGCCTTAATTTACTAGGCACATCCATTTTGTACTGAAAATTACCTAGGCATCTGTATTAGGGCTTCAATGCATCAGCAGAAACAATTCATTTGAAACATTTATGTCCACCATGGACTTAATTCTGAAATTCAGTTGTGATTCAGATTGTTTCTGGGAGGCACCTGAACTCTGTCAAAGACCCTACAGAAGCCTTCACTTGCAGGCAAAAGGCAAAACAAAAGAAAATGCCCCTCATACAAACATGGAAACCTAACTTTCATCAACAAAAGTGAATTCAGATAGAAAATAATGAAACATGCAGGAAGGATTCAAAGTCCTTGAACAGTCATGGAACTATGACATGACTGAAATAACAGAGACTCAGTGGGCCAGCTCGCATGACTGAAGTACTGTCACAGATGGGTATAAACTGCTCAGGAAAGAAAGGCAGGGGAGAAGGGGAGGAGGACTTACACTTTATGTAAAAGAGCCATATGATTGCTCAGAGCTCCGATATGAAACCGGAGACAGGCCTGTTAAAAGTCTCTGGGTTAGGGTCAGAAAGGAGAACAGCAAGGGCGATGTCATGGTAGAGGTCTGCTGTAGACCAATAAACAAGGAGAATGAAGTAGATGAGGCAACTAGCATAAGTTCAGACAACTAACAGAAGTTTCCAGATCACAGGCCCTGGATCTAACGGGGCACTTCAATCACCCTGACATCAGCTTGGGAGTAATACAGCAGTGCTAAAGCAATCTAGGAAATTTTTGCATGGTATTGGGAATGATATCCCAGTTCAAGTGTTGGAGTGGCCAACTAGGGGCTATGTTCTTCATGACCTGCTGCTCACAAACAGGGAAGAAATGGTGGGGAATATAGTAATGGACGGCACCTTGGGCAGCAGTGACCATGAGATGACTGAGTTTAGGATTCTGAGGAAAGAAAGGAAGGAGAGCAGCAAAGTAAGGATCAGGGACTTCAGAAAAGCAGACTTAGACTTACTGAGGGAACTTACTGAGTAGATGCAGGAAAAGCAATGAACATAATATACCTTGACTTCAGCAAAGCTTTTGATACTGTCTCTCACGGCATTCTTGCAAGCAAGCAATGCACTGGGTGAATGGATTGTAAGGTAGATAGAAAATTGGCTGCAGCATTGGGCTCAGAGGGTAGTTGTCAATGGCCCAATGTCTAGTTGGCAGCTGGATTTAAGTGGAGTGACCCAGGGGTTGGTCTAGTAGATATGCTGGAGAATAGGGCTAGGATTCAAAGAGACCTAGAGAAATTGCAGAATTGGACCAAGAGAAATCTCATGAAGTTCAATAAATACAAGTGCAAATTCCTAAACTTAGGATGGAACAACCCTATGTACTGCTACAGGCTAGGAACTGACTTCCTAAACAGCAACTTCACACAAAAAATACCTGGGAATTATAGTGGACAATAAGCTGAATATAAGCCAACAGTGTGTCCTTGTTGTGAAAAATGCTAACAGCATACTAGGCTGCATTGGTAGGAGCACTGCCAGCAGATTAAAGGAAGTGATTATTCAGCACTGTTGAGGCCACATCTGGAGTACTGTGTCTAGTTTTGGGGCCCCCCATTAGAGAAAGGATGTGGACAAATGGGAGAGAGTCCAGTGGTGGACAACAAAATTGGTTAGGGGGCTGGAGCCTGTGACTTGTGAGGAGAGGCTGAGGGTACTGGGTTTATTGGGTGCCTATACATGTGCAGCGAGGCTGCTCTTCTATTTTAAATCATGTGTTCTTTTTAAATCATTTATACTTCTTGAACTTTAAATGGTAAAAACAATGAATATTTACATTTTAAGGAAAAGGCAGTAAAAACTTTATCAAGTGTTATAATTTGAATAAGATCATTACTCAAGGTAAGCTCTTCTAGAAGCAATGAAACGAAAGAAGCAATAACCAATCCAAAGTAAATGCCTCTCCATCCTCCTTCCACATGTACAAATTTCAAATCATCCTACATTTCCCATTTACCTAATCCATTTAGATTCTATTGCACCATGAGGGTTCACTCTATTCCACTCCCAGAATACCTGTAATAGGCTACTGCACATAGAAACTGAGAGCTTAGACTACCAGACTAATGAGTCTGCCTTCACGTAGAATTATCATGGCTTCTAATTCTCAGTGAAAAGTATCACTCCCAATTTTTAACATGGGTGATATCAGGACAACCTCCTACCCTACAATAACTCTATTTTCACAGAAGGAATACCCCATTGTATGGTCAGTACCTCAACATCAACTAAATAACTGCAAAGCTCATAAGAAATGCTCAACAACAGAAACCACAGCATCACCAGATTGTGTGGTGCAAATTTCAAATCAATCCATATTTCCAACACAGGTATTTTTTTTATACCCTTCCTCCCCCGCCACCCCCCTCCCAAGAAGGCAAAAAAACCCAAACAAACATTTATCAATTATGCAGGGAGAACTTCATGAAGGGCAATTTAGTGGAAATATCTCTTCTGCAGTGAAAATGTATTATGTATTAATAGCGACCGCTGGAATTCACGCTGGAAGTGCACTGTACAGCTCCTTTAATCTTGCAGTTCCTCCCATCTGCCACCTCTGCTGATTGACAGCACCACCACTCGCCCCAATCATCCGGGATGCAACAATTGTGGTTTTAAATATGCCACTTTTTTGCCTCCTGCTTCTGATTGACAGAGGGGCCCCAGCAGCCTTGCCACTTGCTGCTGACTGGTCAGGCAAAACTTCCAGCACAAATGTGAGTAGTCTTTACTTATTAAAAGCTAGCAAATGAGCAAGCATGCATGGCCCAGGTGCAGACACTATTCTCCTAAATAGACTTACAGTCCAAGCAATATAGAGAAGACAAGATGAGAACTAGGAAGATAATTTTCTTTCTTAATTTTCATCCCTTAATACCTTATAAAATAGCTCATGGCATGAAGGTGCCTGACTGGGGGTTAGTATGGACACTGGGAATAGAGAAGTCAAATCTCTAAGTGTAAAAGGTATAAGGAGATGTTGCTAAATTAAGTGGATCAGCTGTGCTAGAACATGTCCTGGCACAACTGATCTGCTTCCTTGGGCAAAAGACATGTTGCCCAATGTCCTTTCTTTCGATCCTGGGGGAAAACAGGTGACTTACTCCCTGTTTCTAGAACTACCTCTTAGGAATATCTGAAGTGCTTCCTGGGTGTCAGCTGACTGGCAGTCCCAGACCTGGGACTGCACTGAGTGTGAATGTGTTCCCAGGGAATCTCATAGATTTCATAGACATTAGGGCTGGAAGGGACCTCGGGAGATCATCGAGTCCAGCCCCCTGCCCAAAGGGCAGGAAGTCAGCT
>NW_017728913.1:527407-558597 GCF_001723895.1 Crocodylus porosus
CCCCTTTTGTCAACACAATCCCTCCTATATAGGGTATAGCCCTCTATACCCGTCGTCCAGTCATGCTTGGAGTCCCACCAGGTCTCCGTTATCCCAATGACATCATATTTCTTTGCACTGAGCAGGAAGACGAGCTCGTCCTGCTTGTTGCCCGGGCTCCTGGCATTAGTGTACAGGCAGGCAAGTGTGCCCTTGGGGCCTCTTGCCTTGCCCACAGATTGTGCCAGGGCTGGGGCATCTCAAATGAGGGAACCCAGGCAGGCACTCCCAGGGCTTTAGGTGCTAAATCCTGTGTACCCTGGGACATTCAGGATAGGGTTATTGGTACCGCAGGAATGCTGGCTCAGAGCTTCTGAAAAATGCAGCCCGCTCCATGTTGCCTGTGCTCTTCTGTCTTCAAGCAAATGGATACTGGCCACAAAAAACATACCACTTACATTGCAGACACAAATTTTGGATATCTGTGGTGCGATGATGGGCATTGACATCTGTTTGCTTGGCCTTTGGGCCACCATTACATTTTTTATGGCACCACAAAGGCAACCTTTATACCATGAGAGAGATTTGAATGAGGAAAAAGTGGAAACCTGGGACATCACGATTGGAAATTTGTATGCAAGTGTTGGGATCGCCGTGGCAGAAAATGGATTCAAAATAAATATGCCTTGAGCTTCATTTAGCACTCTTTTAAACCAGCGCAGTTTTATATCATTATTACTTTACTTTTTAACACATCATGGTTGATGCAATCTCCCCTAGTGATCTTCTAACCCTGGGGGTTTTCATGCACCTGCAAGGCTAGGAGATTATAGCAGCTGTGATCTTTCAGTCTGAGGGATATGAGGAGCCCCAAGAGATGGAAGACCAGAGGAGCTGAGATCGCCCAGCCCCTGGGACATCACAGCCCTGCCCTAAGGCTGCTGTGACTTAGCTGCAACCTGGCATCCAGATGAACACTGCTAGGACCCAGTGTCTGCAACCATGGAAACTGCTGGACCCAAGAGTCCCCTTAGTTGCAGGACTCCCAACCCAGGCTGGGCATGCTGCACCCCAGCAATTGGGAGCCTAATAAGGTCACTTGGCTTCCACCTGCAGTGCAGGCCCAGTTACATGAACCAATTAAAGCTTGATAGGAACCAGCTGTAAAGTTAATACACATTTTCAAGGCCTAACTTTATTGCTGGTTGGAGATTTTTATGTCATGATACGTATTTTGCATGTATAGCTGGTCTCAACATAACTGTGCAATTGAACAGTAAATTGCATGATACCCGTAATGTGTCGAGGGGCCCATAGAAGGGAATATTTCTTGACAATCATATGTCATCTGTCTCAATCTTTCTTTGCACTTAGCATATTTTCAGTGAGTAAAGATAGTAAAGTTTGTGTTTAGGGTAAAAGGACATCAGCACATTAAAACAAAATTACAAAAGAGCAGTTAACTTGTAAAGTAGCCGTAAGTCATTTAAATGAGGTAAAGCTATTTAATTAACTGGACCCATTTTCTGGTACTGCATCTGTTTAACAACACTCTCATTTCAGTAACTTTAGTCCTTGTAGAACAGAGCTAATTTAAGGAACACAAAAAGTAGAAAACAGCAGGTCCACATACTGGTATATCGGCTTGCTTTGAAAGAGCTGTATTTGGCAATGCTGATTTCTTAATGGTTCACTTACTTCAGCTATTTATTCTCAGCTCCAAATAATATTCCAGATTGCAGAGGCTTGGCTATTCCCACAATAATCCTCTCCATTTCCTTTTATAAAATGTTAATGCACAACAGGGATCTTAAAGTTTCCTAGCAAATGACATTACCAAACCTTATTATATTATCCCGAGATCACTGACCTAAATGTAATAATTGGCAGCTGAACTTGCAACCTATATTTAAAACACAAACACAGATGATGTGGACAGATGATTTTTAATATACAGAGCAAGCACTTTTATCACCTTTCTGAATCAAGTACTTATTTATCCTTACCTACATATATATCAATTCCCAATAACTGAACTGTCATTTAGTATTTTTTATTAATACATTGCTTTTGACTTGTTCAATTAGTCTGAAAGCAATTTTGTTTTGGAATGATTTACTTTTATTTTTATTGCCTTGTTATCATTACCGAAAAATGGCCATATCAGTGTATTAGGTATGAAGCCTTCCTTGCAGTGGGAGCAGTAGTAGTATTCTGTATATTCAAATCCCATTTTATAATAAGGGAGGAAAATCAGGCTGTCAAACAATGGATATGGTTTATCAACATATGTATACATTTTATCACATCAAATGCTAAAGTTCTCACATAAAATTTGATTGTTAGAAATCATATTTTGTCTTAATGCGTCTTCTCTTTCAAATAAACCACGACCTGATGATCTTAAGACTTGGTCCTATATACAGACGTCAGAGATGCATTCTGTCATTCAGAACCATTGACTGACATTCAGGAGCAGAGCTGGCTCATTATAGCTTAATGAACTAGGTTTAAAACCTGTCTTTCATGATGAAGCTGAGGGATTTGAGCTCTATCTGTCAGTCACCAGAGGTCAACAGTATTGTTGAAGTCCTTTCACCTAATTACTTTTGCAAACACTGAAGTCCACGTATTTATTCCTTTTCACTTTATCCAGAGTCAAGTTCCAGTCTTCCCACAAGCCCTCCTTTTTCAAAGAGCCATTAGTGCACTTCTTATGTGGCCAAAGCACAAACTTAGCTGCTGAGTTTTTCCACAAAAAGGATAACTATAGTCTAATTCTATTCTTCATGTGCAAAGATGCAAGCGTGGGTTTGGACAGGGAAAAGAGGTGGGAAGGCTAAACTTAATCTTTGTAATCTTGGTCAAAGCACTTTTCCTTTACTCTCAATATGCTCCCTATGAGTAAAGCAAGTTGGACAAGAAGAAAAGAATTCCCTTTTTTTTTTTTGGCAACGGCACACAAGGATTCCAATGCCTGCTTGCTTCAATGTGACACCTGTCGGTTTAATTTTCTCCTAGCATTATAATTCATTATCAGATTCTGTTCTTTAAGACTCTCCAACCAAGTAACATGTTCTAACTGCAGATTTCAGAACACAATTTGAAATCTGCATATAAAATACAGTGCACAATATTAATCAAAGAACATTTACTACAGTGAAGTGAAAATTTGTTCTCTGTTTTTTAAGATGACAACCAAGTGACTAAAACCAAGACAGACAGAACATCCTTGGATTGCTTTTGGCAAACTTCAGTACTTGAGATTGTCTTGATTATTTTTGAGTAGATAATTTGTTAAAGCTGGAATGTACTTCATAAAAAAGCAAAAGTAAAAAAAACAAAAAGAGAAGCCCAATCAGAACTGAGCATATTTCTTTGAACCCAAAATGCTTTTATCACACACCTGTGCTTTTGTAAGCAGTTTCAGCAAAACAAACTTCTATAACATATGATTTTCTTACAAATACTTTCTTTTAAATCTACAAACATTTTAACCCTCCTTCACCCATGCAGTGGTACCATGCATAAGCAAATATCCAAAAATGGCAATTGTTTATTTGTTTAGCAAATTCAAATCCATGGAGCCAAGCTTGTTAAATGAACTGAAAGTTATTAATCCACCTCTTAGTTTGTAGAGGGGACACCCCACAATAATGTGTGACATTAAGAATGGCAATGTAATTATCTAATGGCAGGCATAATAACAACAATCAACATTCTAACTTCTGCTGGCTTTTGCAAATATAAAGATAGGTACTATGCAGCACCTTTTCTCTAAAAATATCAATGATCAGAGAAGTTTAAAGTTATTTTATGAGTGTGGTCACAATAAAAAAAAATAAAGAACATTTTCACTGACTTCAATGGTCTTCAGCTAGAGCTGTAGGCATATTGCCAGAGATCACACAAGAGTTTGTGATAGAACATAACACAGCTATCCTGTCTTGCACCTTAATACATACCAAAGGTTTTATATAGGTAGCTGTCTCTGTGCTAAGAGACTTGGTATGAAACTCAGTAGCTGTGGAACCCAATCAGTACAGGAATGTCCTGTGACATCAAGAGTATCTGCAACGCTATCCTGTTCCCCCACCATATCAATGCTTTACAAAGCCAGTAGGTTATGACCAGGTTCTATTCCATGTATTAGGCACCCACATGGACTTAAGTGTCATCCTATTCTACCTTGCTCAGATCTCTGAACAAATACATTAATGTGCCTACTTGTGTAACACCCTTTCTTGTTAGCTTTGAAGCAGTGAGTAGGAAAAGAGCTGTTTCTATGGTAATATTTTTCTAGGGACTCAAGCAGAGCAAAACAGGATCATACTTAGGTGCTTAATAGTACCTACATCCACTCAGACCCCAAATAGTAAATCTGATGGAAAAGAAATATTTAAAGAGCCAAATTCTTTTGTAGAAGTGATAAAAACAGAACAATTACTGGGGTCCCAGATTGAAAGTGTCCCTTTTATTCTATTTAGTTGCTAGGAAGGTCCAGAGGAGCAGAGGAACATGCAAATAGGAAAGGATGTTATTTTTAAGGGCAATGAGGAACAGTTGCTAAGGGCAAAAGAAACTTTTGTTCTATAGGGACCCATAAATATATAACAACACTGCAAGACCTAATTAAATATTTGGTTTATTAACTTTTTCTTATGTTTGTGAGAAACGCTACATTTTTACTTACCCATGATCACCATGTTCATTGATACAAGAACAAGTTGCCTCTCTATTTTCTGACTCCTAGGCCCCTGACACACGTTACATCTATTGTGCAATTACCTGGTTAATTGCACAATAAATTTAAACATTACAAGTGGCCAATGAGCTATAAAAATAGCCAACAAGCTGTAAATATATTACTTGAAAAAAATGTAGAACATTTTTATATTTGGTATCTATCAAGCTTTAATTTGTAGAGCCCATTATAGTGCAGGTATAGTTCAGGCCATTTTTGCCCTCTTTACGCTTGTTTATCTACACTGAACTGCATCTGGCATTTAGTTGTTCATTCACTCAATTATGCCAGATCCTTCTGTAGTTCTTCAGTTTGCCTTAGTCTTTATATCTTTGAATAATTTTGTATCATGCACAAACTGAGTGACTTCACTACTCAGCACCCTTTCTGGATCATTTATGAATACGATAAACACCACTAGTCCCAAGAGAGATCCTTGTAGGACCCGATGATTTACTTTTCTTCCTAAAAATGAACCATTTATACTCACTCTTTTCTTTCATCTTACAGCCAATTTCTAATCCACAAGTGGATGTTCTCTGTAATCCCATGACCATGACCACATAACTTGGTTAAGAGTCTTTGATGGGGGACCTGGTCAAAGTTTTATTGGAAGTCCAAATATAAAATGTCAGTTGAATCACCCTGATCCACCTACTTATTGACACCATTAAAGTAGGTTGATGAGACATGATTTTCCTTTGACAAAGTCATGTCAATTCCTCGCCGGCAAATCATATTCATCCATGGCAAACCCTGCTCCCAAAAGGAGTACTTCCAAAGAGAAGGGGAGTGGAGGAATGACATACAGGGACTTCTGGTGGCAAATGTCAGGGGTTACCAGTGGCACAGTCAGTCCCAAGATAGCAATCAGGAGGCAGAGCACCTGTCGAGGGGCGGGGCTACCCTTGAGGCCCTCAACAGCTCATCAAAAGTCATTAAGCGGCCCTCCATTCAAAATAATTGCCTAACCCTGCTATAAACCACAATATTCTAATACAAACTTTCTTGCAACACATTTTCATGAAAGTTGGCCTGGTTAGTTTGATCATGGAGTAAAAGACCTTGAACTGCTAAATAAGGTATATAAATAAGTTAGTTAAATTACTGGGATCAATATATTTTAAAATTCAATGACCTAGGCTTTGAGATAGAAATGTGCCCTACTATTCTGCTGATGGCAACTACAAGAAAGATCTCAGACCTCTCTTCCTTACATTTTCTACAAAACAATAAACTTAATCTAACATAACTGTTTCTGGTATTAGAATATATGCTTTTTTGTTTCATTTTTCTGAAGTGATGTGGCCACATATATAAATGCTATTGTATATTGTGAGAAAGAGAGAGAGTCACAGGGCTCAAAAGCACAAGGGCTAAACAAAGGGTCAGTGGCCCCAGACCCACAGCCCAAAAGAGCCCAGCAGAAACCCTCCTTACCCACGTGTTTCTGGAGGGGAGGGGCTGGGAACTCCAATGCTGGTATAAGAAGAGCCGGGAACAGGCAAGAGCGGGGAGCGGGGAACTGGAAGGAGGAGGACCAAGCCAAGCCACGCTGCAGGGAACCTTGAGAGCAATGTGGAGAGCCGGTAGGAGACTCCTCCAGAGAGCGAGCTCCCCAGAGGGAACTTAGAGAGCGGACTGTTGACCCCCTGTACTTGGAACTGCTTGTTACCATGTGGGAAGCCAGTGGAGCCTGAAAGAGTAAAGTACCGTAAAGTCTCTAATGGAGGGCCAGTCTAGAATTTTGGTAGTGTAAAGTCCCTAAAAGGGGTGCAAGCCAAAAATGGTGTCACAGATGGAACTAATGGGATGAGGGTAATCGTGACAACCTCAATAAGAGGCTCGGGGAGAGCCACCAAAGAGACGGCAGTGGAAGAAAAGAGGGACTGATCTCACAAATGTCAATTTTATTTGTGCTCTGCTAAAAGGAGCTGGAACAATAACCCAGGCCATGAGTGCTTGGTTTTTTGTTTTTTTCTTCTTGGGATGGAGCTCACATGAAAGGACCAAGCGGCCAATCAGAAACCAGTGGAATGGGTGAGGCTGTAGGGGTGGCGGAGCTCTCAGGAACATAAGACCTTGTGGGACAACTAATTCAACTACACATCCAGGTACTGAACCAACTCCTTTAAACACCTAATCATGGCAGGTGAAAGCATGGGTGTGTAGAACCCCAATTAGAATTCGTCTCTCTTCTCAAGTCAGCCGGCAGGTGTTGTCCTACAGGCCTGCAAGTGAAGGAGATACTTGACATGTATATATTTAGATATTTGCATTTTCATTATATCACTCAATTTCTCTAGTGTCTAACAAAAATTAAGCACATTAGTGCTAATCAAAATATTATCAGCATCAAGGATGGGTAAGTTAATGTTTACGAATGTATGATTTAGCTGTGCAGAATGCCAACACACATTTTGGTTGGATGATGAACCTACCCATATGGCATAATGAACTTCTCTAAAATATTGCAGGTGCCACCTTTTTTTCTAAACAAAGCTTCTTGAACTATTGGTGTCACATGAGAAAATTATGTGTGGCTTTAATATTTTGAAGAAAGAAATGTGTGATGTATTGCTGATGAAAAAAGGCTAAGGACCTCTGAAGTATTTTAATAAGGTATTTATTCCTGAAACACTTTTCATTGCTGGCTGTGTGCACATCTCATAACCAAACATCTCAAATTATGATCACAGGAGCATGTGTGTGGGTTTTTGTGAGAGTAAAAAGCTGATCTAAACAGTTTCAAATATAACATTATCCCATTATTTTATTCAGGTTCATGTCCAGATAGAAAGCAACATGTTTGAATAAAAAGTTTTATAATTGTGAAACAGCACTCCTTCAAAAGTTAAAACTTTTATATAAAATGCAAAAAAAATAAATATATGACTAAATAAATAAATCAAGTCAACGGAAACTAGAAAGCTGTAACTGACTTTATCCATATAATATTTATAACATATTTAATATATCTGCAAGCTAGACAGACCTTAATAATGTTTTATGATACCAAAATACCCCACTTTGGTGGTGTGGACAATGGAGTGAACAGCTGGAAGCCTTGAAGTTGAGAGTGCAAAGCCATAGCAGAAGTGCTCATGGGGTGGCCATGTCAAAGTCCAACAAATCTGTGAATTCTATTAAATACCTTGTCACATGGGAAAGGAAAGGACTACGAAAATTAAATCCTGAACAAGATTACATTTCCCTGCATCATCACCAAAAGAAGTATGCAAGTATGAAGTTTGAGATGTAATAATAATCTATCAGTTAACTGCCTCTGTGTTAAGGGACTGTTTAATCAAAACAGCAAACATGATCCATACGCTGGCTTTCACACAGTGATGGAAATGTGGAAACAGGAAGACATATACACCATAACATGGCTAAATATGGATCCTATAAGTTTATTAATAACTATTGCCTTATTAGATTAAACCATATCAAACTACCAAACAGGGTTGTTCCAGTGTAAATGTAAAATAGGTTAGTGTGAATACTATCATGCCTGTAAAAAGACTGTGACTTGAGGCTAGATCCCTGACCAATTCTCTTCATCAACAATGGAGTAGAAGTGAAAAAAGAGGAGTCATAGGTTCTGATATGCATACAGTTATGCCTCTCCCCTCTGAGGTTAATCAGACAAATGTCCAAGCTGTCCACTGGATTTTAAGGCAGTCAGAGAGATCCCTCCAAACCACCAACCTTATTGGAACCCTTCACAAGTAACCATCATGGTAAACTGCCCCCTTCCATGAAACAGGTTTCCTGAGCGCCCAGTGAAAAGTGGGGTGATGGAACCCCTGAAATAAGAGTGAAGAAAAAACATAGCAGTTTCCAATTTCAATTTGAAAAAAACAACCTCTCTGTAACTAAACTGTGGCATCACAGAAGACCTGTCAACTGCATCAAGAGTGGAATGTATATGGAGAACCCCCTTTCCCCATTCTCACAGTACTCATCCCAGTGGACACATCTTTATGTGCAATTAATGCAATGCAATACACTGCAGCACGGTTTGCACTGTAACTTATTGCTCCCAGGCTCTGCATTTGCACATGGACCTGGACTGTAGCATACTGAGCTGGGTCAAAGTGACCCTGGCTGGCAGGGAGCCCCAGGCATCAGTCTGCCAAAGGACTGCTCTGACCCAGCTCAACATGCTGCAGAGGGGCTGGCTGGGATATTAGGGTGCTTCAGTATGGGACTAGGTGGCATGCAGCCCACGCACTGAAGTACCCTTATGCTCCAGCCAGCCCCGTCTGTTGCAGTAGTATAAATAATTCTATCATAGAATAACATTTGTGTCTGGCAGTACTATCCTACAGCAGAATTAATTAGTTTACTCCATCCTAACAGCATCACATGTGTAGACAGTGATGTTTTACTGTGGAGCTAATTAGTCATCTCCCCAATAAATGTCTCATGTAGATGCACCCAGTATGATTATTACTGCTTATTGGCTAAAAGGCTGAATGCCTGGCCTATTCCTTTTAATCACTCTTTGCCACAGCTGAGTGACAAGCTGAAATTCCCATCTCTTCTGCTATTGTAGTATAGCTTCTTCCTACTTATCCCCATAGTCTATAGAGGAATCATGTGCATTTCATGCAGGTGGTCTACATGTGGTCCTGTAACACCAACGGTACAAGAACCCCAAGCTTTGAATGGGTTAGTGCTTCTCCCCTGTGTTCGGAGACTCCATGGCTGCAGGGTAAATGAGATCAAAAGAGCAGCCCTAGGTCACAGAGAATATGCCATGGTCTTTACTAGCATCAGTTAGATTATTTTTCCCTAGCCCCCAAGAAAGTCTTCTCTCTCTCTCCCTCTCTTTCTCTCACATACATGATAACCTTGACATTGTTAGGTCCCTATAATCATAAAAAGGGGCTAGTAGCCACAAGCTGCACAGGATCCAGAGGTCAGCTATGTGTGCAAGTACAATACTTATGTTCTGAATATCAATGAATTTGTACTGCATATGTGAGCACAAGTTGATATATTAGAAAGATGCAGAAGGAGGTGTAGAGAGAAACACAAAGACAAACTGCTTCAAGGCTATGCCAATTTGAGAAGATTTAGATGAGTCCTCAATCATTTCTTTTTATAAAGGCATCTGTGAATTTCCAGCCCTCCTACATATCCAAGATAATCTTCATATTCTGCTCCCTTAGGACAGCTAAGTCATCTTTTTCTGCCTTTAGCAGGCTTCTCTGCTCTGCTGGGAGAGAAACTATTCCAAGTTGCTGATCATTTTGATCTTTAGGAGAATTAATCAGTAGTCTAACAGAAATTAGATGACTATTGATGAGCATAGCATGGAAAAGATGCAGTGTTTTTATTGAAAATGAAATCCTCTCCTCTCAGGGGATATGCCATCATTTAAGTATTCTCTCCAGTATCTTGTGCTACTCTAGAATGTAATATAATCTTTAGGCTAGTTATTAGCAAAACATTGTTGGAAATGAGCTACATCAGTGAAACCTGTTCATATTTAGAAAGGATATCCTAAGTATCTATCCTTAACCTCTCTATTTATAGATCATTTTGATGTACAATTAGCTTCTTCTGATCATTTATGATATCCTCATTAATTTTTTTCCCAGTGCATTTAGCGTAAATGCAACTGTTCTTCTTACATGTTTAAGCTCCCCTTTACTTTTATAAGTTAAGACTAAGAGTGGGGCAGGCAGCACTGCATAAGAGAGCACTGTCTAGAGATACTTAGTGCTAGTTCAACAAAACCAGTCCATGCACAGAGCTACCCTGTGATTATACTTCTCTGAATATTTTGACAGACATCTTCCTTGCACTATATAGTCAACTTAAACTGGCTCCCTGTACAAGCTTTCCTATTTCTGTGTGGGAGATGGGCTCACTTCACTTCCACAACGGTGTCTTTCCCTGCACCACTCTTCCGAAGGGGCCCTAAACATCTAGGAGGATGTGAAATGGAAGGGATTGGAAAAAACACTCTGATTCCTCCCACTGGTCCTGGTGGGGAATGGGGTTATATTACCATTATGTGCCTCCTACCATTTCACAAAGAGATCCATCTGTGAAGAAATATCCTCCAAGGTAACTGCTGCCAGGAAATGTTCATTGGCTCTACAGAAGCTATGTTACCCAGAATATAGGCAGAACTGTAGTGGCTAAAAGAACAGTGGTTGCTGCAGCATAAAGATTGGTATTGATATATTTGGCCCTTTAGGTGACCTATTGGTTAGGAATAACACATCCCTGCTAAAATGACTGGGGAGAAAACAAAACAAAACAAAAATATTTTGGTGCATGCCCTTATCCTTTGACCTCTTTTATTTGGGTTTATTTCAAGTAGTAGATTAATTTGTCATGAAGCCAATGCCAAATCCTACTGCCATTACTTCAAATACCAAACTAACTCATCTGGAGCTTTTAATGTGAAAGCTGAGTAAGCATGCCTGAAATTGTGCCCTGTAAAATAGGTCTTTCATTACAATATTTCAGTATTAAAAAAGAACTGAAAAATAGTATTTCAAGTCAAACCAGCAACAGTAAGAAATTTCATAAAAGTATGCCATTTTATCCTTACCTCACCGTAATAGACAATTACTTGACTGGGGTGACTTAGGGACAATTCTGTTTTGAGCAGGAGGCTGGACTAGGTGACTTTGTGAGGTCCCTTCCAGCCCTACTTTTTATGATCCTATTTTGCCTGTGTATTTTAAAAGATGCAATAAAATCATGAATTCTTCTGAAGTGCCAACAGCACCTACCAAACAGAGGTAAACAGAGAAGGTAGAGGTAATTTTCACTTAGAGGAAAAGTCACCAACTATCTAGATAATATCTAAATAAAACTATTATGGACTTTCAGTGTTGGTAAAGATAGACACATTTATAGTGTTAGTAAGTAGCAGTGACATAGCTACTAGTTTTATGTTGTATGTTTTCCTTTGTTAAAACTACTGAAATACATATATAGAAAAGATAACAAAGAGTATTGCATAGTACAAATCTCTGAGAGATACCATTACCATTAGCAACTTCCTTCATCTGCCTGCATATCTTGTGTTTTGAAATCTTACTAGGAGGAAAATTCAGGTAGTGTGTGAATCAATCCAGGAGTGTAATAACCCTTAAAGATTTGGGGGATTTTTTGGTTTTGGTTTGGTGGAGCAGAGAGGGGAAGGAGAGGGAGGCTTTAGGTTTGTTTTGTTTTGTTGTTTTGATTGGGAGGGTTTTTTGCTACTTAAATATGAAAAAAAAAAACTTTTTGGGGGAAAAATCAGTCCCCAGAGCTAATTTACATACATTTTAGGATTATTTGTTAATGTTTTAATTTTGTGAAGGAAATGGGTTTTTCCTTTAAATCAGGGCTAACCAGTTATATGATAAAGCATGTGAGACAGTGAGCTGTGATAGAACAAGTAACTTAGGGTTAGATCCAATAGAGGAGTCATATGCCTACAAGTTTGCCACTGCAATGCCTAACTTTTTATGAACCTGGGCCCCAGAATGGAGTCCAAAACTCAGAGTTAGGTGCCTGGCCTCCCTATTTTGTGCTTGGGGAGAGTTATGGTTTATGCATATGCACACATGTACTAGTTACTGCATACCTACAAAGAAGTGGCAAAGTATAATGAATTAGTAGCTTTGCAGTAACTGCCCCTATTTACATTTTTACAACACAGTCAATGGAAACTAAACCATGGCAGTTTAGCCCTCAGTAAAGAAGAAGGTATACTCTTGCAGCTGAATTTTCACCTTCTGCAGGCTAGAAGCATGGCCACAGGTAGTTATCACAAAATAGACAATGCATGATTAATTGCAGTGCCATGGTTTGTGACCTGCCTTCACACCTTTCAAAGGAGTGGTTCAAAAAATATGCATGCTGGGTAGGGTGGTCACAGAGTCAGGAAAAAAAATTCTAAACAGTGAGGTGTTTCAATCCCAATCCCATCCTCTCCACAGCCTACACTCTATGCAGGTGCCTCCATATAGTTGGCCTCCAGACCCCGAAATCCTCCCCTGATGGAAGATGCCCACAAATATGATGTATTTCAAATAACTGGACAGGGATTTCTTTTTCTTTACATTTTAGCCGGAGTTGAAAGAGGCGGCAATAATTTCCTGCCCCCCTCCCAGTTTTGATGACTTGTTCAACTTACATATTAAACTTCTTTGTGTTTAAATGATGCAAATATGATGTCTCAGCTCTTATTCCACAGTACAGTGTAACATTGTCTGAGATCTGTTAGCAAACAAAAACACTTTATTAACTAGCAAAGATATGCAGTATATCACAAACACACAATGATTCTCTGCGCTTTTAAAAAGTTGCCTTTATTGCCATTGATTCCAAAAGTGTTGACATATATACAGACATAAGAAATAACTATAGATAGAATCATTTCACCCATACTTTATTTATTATTTATATATAGTAGTAACTTTGTTGCAAAATTAAATTACTTATTCCTTTGTGTTCTGCCCCAAATCCTGTGATTCAGTACAGCACAGCATCACAGATATTTCATCATCAAATTAAAGCAATGCATGAGCCTTTACAGTTTCTCTCCAGTATCCTTTAGATGGAAATAGTGCCACAGAGCTAAAGGGTCATTATTTTAATGAGATAGTTGCATATATATTTAACATTTTAAGCAAAGCAGTTATATAAACACTTGCTCCTTTTAGAGTGATTACATCTTCAGGTGGCATTACTTTCACTAGAGCAATATTATTTATGTTTCCATTTCACTTTAACTTTATAGTCTGTAATAGCCAATTTCACTAAGAAGTAATAAACTAATTAGCATGTACCTACTGCCATTACATTGATGTTTTATCTAAGTGTGGATGTGTATGAAAGATATGACAGGAGCTCTATCAGACAAAAGTCAAGAAGTTTATAGGTGAACCGTTGCTCCCGTTTCCCTCTACATTCAGGGGTTTGACATGAAAATAGTTCAGACTCCTTTTGCTGATTTTGTTTTGCTTGCTAAGCTTTTATTTTCACAAAAATAATAGTAAGCAACCTTCTTACATTTATAACATTCTACTAGATCTATCCTGTCCTCCTTTGGCAGTCAGCCTTTTAGGAGGCTGCAATCACAGCTTGGCTTTTGGGCTGGAAGCTTGTCGTCAGTTATTTTATGTCTAAAAAAACCCCATTATTAAAAGGCTTCCAAACACTAGAAAAGGGCACCAGACATTTGTTCTGGAAACAGCTCACTTTCAAAAAGACCAGTGCTGACTCCAGATACTTCTTATAAATTTCTTTTTAAAATTAAAATGTATGCAATATCTACAAATTTATAAAAGTCAACAGGATAAAAGGTCTAGCAAGTAAGATTCAACACAAACCGTAATACTCTCCCTCTAGCTTTCAGATATTTAAACTTATTTGCTAAGTCCATATCAGAGCTAAATTTTTTTTTTATGTTTGTAAAAGCTTTATGAAAGTTGTACTTTGCCTAACAGCACAATGAAGTTCTTGTACTATTTGGATTTTCTGGCTTAGGAACGTTAATTCAATATTTACAGTTGTAAACAAGCATTTTGATTATTCAAACTGCGTATCTATCTATAAACTGTGCACCGAAGTTGTTGAGTGCACAATATTTATGTAAGCTGCCCAAGTAGCCACTGCCCCAGAGGGGCATTGGTAGGTGTGTTGGGTAACGTGTACCACCACCCCCTGACCCTTCTTACTCTAGCTGCAAAGGGTTGGTTGATGTCAAAGATCAAAGTGTTTGATTTCAGATGCCGATGGCAAAAGGTCAGATGGCAAGGGGTCAGAAGCTAACACAACAAACTCTGCGGTTGTAATTTATGCCTCTGTATTAACAGTGTTGCATATACACACCCCTGTCTGTGCCTCATTTCAAATTACTTAAGTTCTCGTACTAGAGAAACAAGCTGACCGTGACAGCCCAGCACAAAAGATAAAGTATCTATAGTAACGAAATTAACTGACTTTAGTAAAGTTGTAGAATTAAATATACTATGCGCGCCATCCTGTGACCAAACAGAACCAACCCCCCAAGTAAAAAAAAACCTCCTTTTTTATGAAACCTGAGCAAACAAAGAAAGCACAAGTGCCAACTCATTAATTATTTATAATTGGCGTATAGTAATTGGTCACCTGTGTCAGATAAAACTTTGAAAGAACTTCCACCCAAAGCAGAGAATAGAGAACTGCGTATACACTCAAGAAGAACAGATCGTGCACGAATATTTCTCTCCGCCTACGTTATCTTTCTGGTGTATCCCTGTTTATCTCTCTATCTCTGACGTTATCTTTCTTATCAAGAGCTCTTAGTAATTTGCAGTCTGCAACGGCTTATATGAATCGCTCGGAAGCAACTGTCTTACCCACCCTGTAAATGCTGGGTAACATGATATCTGCATGCTGTAACTGAATGAATAAATCAACTCCACTGCCTACGCTCTAGCCATCAGAAGCGTAAATAAAATAAATCTTTTGTGAAAACATCACGCTGTGTTTAAATCATCCTGACTCCTGCTCACTGTTATCACCCACCTGCCCGGTCATAAATCCCCCTCCTTGCGCCAAGCCGGTCGTGCCGACCCAGGCTCACAGGTCAAGGGTGCACCGGCGTATGGGGCGCGACAGTTGAGGATCCACGGATCCAGACCCTGGCCTTCCCAGACAGCTGGCCTGAGGCTTGCCTCTGGAATTACAGCCTTTTTCCTAGGCCCTGGGCTTCCTGCCAAAAGTCTATAACTAATAACTTAAAACCAATAGTAATAATTAAAGAAAAGAAACTACACTTACTTTATGCTTGCTGTCTGGGGTCCTTGCCATCCACTCTCTATGTGGTGGATCCAGTGTTTCCAGAAGCCCCGATCTGCACATGGGGTGACAGCAGTACTTCTGCTGAAGTTGGGGGGTGGGGGGCTGCCCAAGGATCACACCATCTGCCTGTCCTTCCTGGTGGCAGCCTGCTCCCCCACCAGAGCGCATGGCTGGGCTTCCAGTTGCCCACAGCTGGGGCTGTCTGTGGTACTTACACCTACCAAGCAGGCTTCCAGCCAGCCCATGTGGCTGCAGTGCAGTTTTCTTGATCTCTTGGAGGAGAGGGGAATACATCCCAGGTTGTAGGCAATTTGGACTGCTGCTCCCTGCAGTAACAGATCAGGGCCCTTACAATTTATATAACAATTTCAAACACTGGATAGCAGAGGCCTGCTGGTATGTCCTTCTCTAAAGCAAGAACAGATATATCTGGAGGATACACATGTCTATTTTTCACTGAGTAAAGTTAAGCCTTTCCTTGTACCTTAGGTGTACTGTTGTATGAATCCCTGTGTGGATCTACTCTGGTTCTGGCCTACAATAAACAATAAGCTAAGCTCACCTGGTTAGAGCTATTTCTCCCATCCGCCAACAGTATGAGCTATCCCTGTCTTTTAATTTGACCATCTGCCTAATACTTTAATTAGAAATTCCTTTCTCTTTGCTGCTATTAAACCATTTCTAGGATGCATTGTCTTCTACAACAAAATACAATTCTGATCATTTGGAAATGCAATGTATAATATTTGTTAAATGTGTAAATGCAATGTATAATAGACAAATGACAGAATCATTATTGTGACCACATCCACTATAAAAAAGAAAATAAACCTCTAGCCTAGGCTGTTTATTTATTTATTTATTTATATTTTAAGGAGTTTCATTTCCAATTAAAACAAAAAAGACAGAGGCAGGAGTACACATACCACATAAGACTATTGCATTTGCATATGTGTGCATATGTAAAAGCATGCATATATGTGTTTATACATGGACATCTATGCTTTTCCATGCAGATGCACCTCTTGCTTCTTTTGATCCAAAAATATCTTGTTAACCATATTTTTAAACAGGAGGCTGCTATAATGAAATATATTAGGCATTTATGCTTTTCTCAGGGGGTGGCAGAGAGGAGGGGATTCTAGTCATGAAATACATCTGCTTTTCAGTATATAAATCTTACAAGGCTTACTCAGGCACAGTTCTTCTGTAATCCAGTTTTGCTTTTCATGTTCAAATATATTGCAGTTTAACACCAGCACCAATAATGAATTTTAAAAAACCACCCTGGTTTTTAATGTTCTGTATACCATCTTGTACATCGGAAATTACCATACAGAGGAGGAAGCAAATGAACAATTCCTTTTGTGTATGTGAATTTACTTAAGGGTTACCTGCTGAAAGGAATCAATTAAGTTTTATTCAATACTGTTTGTTATTGTTATCCCTTGTGACTCAAACTGTCAATCAAAAGTTCAGTATTTTGCAGGTTCTTTCTATTAGGAAAAGAAATGAATAAGTGTTAGCTATTTCTTTAAAGCTCTAATAGGGTGGTCTGTTCTCTTCAAGTCCAGGGGATCATCAACAACCTAGGATAACCTTTTAAGTTCTCTGAAGTGGAGAAAGACCAAAATAAGAGGAGATTCAGTATTTTCTTTCATACTACCACACCTCCAAGACACAGATATTGTTTTGGGAAGACAAAATGGAAAATAAAAAGATTTTTCCAGAATAAAGCTAGCTGCAGGAAGCAGCTTACTTAGTAGCTCATCACCCTCAGCCAATTCAGGCAAAACCTAGTTTTAACCCGCTCACAGCTGCTGTCAGTTGGGAGATCAGCTTCTAATCACTAATCAAGGTCTTAGGGACAGAAATTACAAACAAACCAGTATAAGTGGGGAGAAACAGGTTAAGATCTGTAATGCAACAGAAGTTCAGTGCACATAGACCTCTTCCCAAATGGCCAAAACCAGGTTAAGATAAACCTGGATGGTTTAGTATCAGACCTAACTGATTCAGGTCAAGTTGGTTTATTGAACTTCTTCCCAGATCCCTTCCAGATTCAAGTTAACTCATAGTCCCCCAGCATCCCAGGGTGGGAAGGCTAGCCCTGGACCAAGCTATCTGATCCAGCTGAGCAGAGAGGCATGCTCTAGCCCCACCCAGCTTCTGGCCTGGACCACTGAAGACAAGTGGCTGCATTTCTGGAATCAAAAGTGAATGTCTGTTCACTTGCTCATCAGCTTATGCTATGCAGCCTTTAAAGACTGAATCAATTCAGCCTCAGCCTTTTTGACTGTCTGTACTTAGCCACACTTTTCAGCTGTTATTCATTTAAATACACTGCCTCAGAACAAGTCCAACAGAAATCCAAGATCTTACTTTTATACCCCTCTCCCCGCCTCCCCCCCATTTTTTTTTGTATAGAGGCATTTATTAACCTCCTTGTTCATGTGGCTCCCCATTTTGGTGATGTTGTTAGAAACAGAAGCAAGTAAACAAGGATACAATTCCTTCTTCAGATCCCCACAAATTTTAGTTTGGTCACAGGTGACATCCTGACGTCACATTTTTAAAGGTAATTTATAGTAAATGAATTGTCATTCATTCCCCCTTTCTTAGAATGTATTATAGAGCTATAGTCATAATTAAATCCATTCACATTATAAACATATTCACTGTATCAACTTATTTTCCTGAATGCCAGAGGTCCAATTTTTAAATCTAATTTCCACAAGTTCTGGAAAGCTGCACATTCCTCAGCTGTCTACATTTGAGACAAATTAGATGGCTCAACTTTTGGATCCCCCATTTCCTAGTCTTTTTGGCATGTCTGGTCTAATAAATGTTATGTTTGTGTCAGTGTCCACTACTTCTATGCAATTCATGATGCTTGCTACATAAAATTTCATTATTGTTTAAATGCCTAGATGCCCAAGTTTTGCCTCCTCAGGTTAGTATCCTCCAATTTTTTGAACCAGTATTCCCACCTAAGTATTTGTGGTACTCTTTCCTAACTGGCTATATAGTTATAAAACTTTCTTGCAGGCATTCTCTCTCTCTCCCCCATCCTTGCCTCCCAGAAATAGCATTTACCAGAATTCCTTCCCTACATTTTTGCATTTATTTGTTTTCAAGGAAAGGTATAATTTTTCTAATGTTTCAAAAATGTTAGGAACCGGATTAGAATCCCTTTTCTTATCACACAGATATGATATGGAAACAGATTGACAGGACTTATGATGATGATTTTCCATTTTCCTCACAACCATCTGTTGCTGCTTCTAGTGCAGTATGCCAAGGAAAAATTCCTGTTTTGTAGCAAATTCCACAGTCTCCCATCTGACTTATTTTCACTGGATTTGGTGATCAAAATCAAATCTAGCTGAGCATTTATAAATGGGTCCACTGCTAACATATTCTGAAAATC
Organism: Crocodylus porosus; assembly: GCF_001723895.1. Classification (NCBI taxonomy): domain Eukaryota; kingdom Metazoa; phylum Chordata; order Crocodylia; family Crocodylidae; genus Crocodylus; species Crocodylus porosus. The sequence goes on from NW_017728913.1 coordinate 546,370, forward strand.
CTTCTTTGTATCTCAACACTCAAAAAACACAGGTCTTTTCTGATCTTCTACCAAAACAGCCGAGTTTCTTTTTTCTGTCTCCTTTTACCAGTCAGCTATATCCTGGCCAGATTAAATGAAAGACTATCTGCAAATTACATCTTATAGGTTTATGCCATATCAGGATAACTCAATGGTATTGTTACATGTTACCTTTATACCATACTGAGAGCACTTAAAATGCGACCATCCACATGTTAAAGTGGGAAAACAAATGCAAAGTGCCCTCTGAGCATCTCGGAGATACTTTTCTTTGGGAACGAGCATCACCAGCTTGTCTTATACAGCTCATGCTATGTAACACCACGCTGTCTAAGGGGGCTAATACCAGTGATCTGTGGTCCTTTGGCTCCCAGTCACTCCCATATGTGCAATCTATTTGCCCAAACTCTTTTGTCTTACAGTGACAGAAAACTGCGTAGCCATGAGTAGGGAGCAGAGCAGGTTATGGGAGATGGGAACTGCAGTGGGTGTGGGGAGTGGGAAGCAGGGGGCTGTTGAGATAACTGCAGGGTAGAGGGAAGTGAACAGGGAGCTGCTGGGACAGCTATGGGTAATCCAGAGAAGGGGACAGAGAAGTCAGAGACTAAGCCCAATGTGGTCCAGCAGGAGATGGCATGGGCCAGCTCTGGAAAGGTGAGGGGCAATGTGCCCCCACTCCAGGTGGGCAGAGCATGATCTAGGCATATAGGGAGTGATGCAGACCCAATCTGTTCATATGGGAGGTAGCATGAGCCAAGGGAGGCACCAAGTGGGACCCTATCTTAGCGGGATCAGGTGGGAACAGACCTAATCCAGGCTGGGGGGACCTGGTGGGGCCTGATCCAGGTATGTGAGGGGCAATGTAGGACAGATCTTGGCATACAGGGGGTGGTATTGATTGGAGACCTGGGCGGGCATGGAGTAGACTTTGTAGGTCCTAGCCATACCCCTGCTCACCAGACCTCTAGTGGCAGGTCAGGGCTGTTAGTATTAGAGAGGGTTAACTCTTATTGTTCATCTGCTAACAGCATGTATTAAGTTTAATAGTGCCTAACATTTCATACAGTTATCACAATCAAACTGCTATGTGTAACAATACCTTTGTTCTCATTTTAGGACTAAGTTCTTTAGCATTATGAAAGCTGCACTACTGAAGTTGAATGTTAGAAATATCATTACTGTTAATTTTTCCCCCAACTATTTAGTTGGATAATGTTGTGAAACTGAAATAAATAAAGTTCCAAGAATTGTGGGATTCTGAGAACAAGATGACATTTCCTTCCTGGAGGTCTGAGAGTTAAAATGGGGTTAAAAAGTTTTGCAAAGGTCCAGTTTTATTAAGTTCTGTGGATAAACTGTTTTCTCATCCAGGCAACTTAACTTGCTTTCAGCTTCTTCAGGCCCTGCTGCAGGTCATTGTTTTTAGCAACTTATGAATCGATCAATATTTTTCTACCCTTCCCATTTCCTTGAAAACCTTCTGGTCTATGTTAGTCAGCTTTTTCTTGCCATTCCAGAGTGCAAATTGTATGAATGGATTTTCCAATCTGCACTGATACTGTCACTGCTATACTAAAATAATTTCTTATTCACTGTCAGCAGGCCATTTTCAAGCCTCTCTGGGGAGCATCTAGACTTTACTTCACCTCATTTACTCACATACCACACACATCCTTTCCTGAAAACATCAGTCCTCTAAAATTGGGGTGCATGTCTTAAGCAGGGAAGCTCAATTGTTTTCCCTGAATAGAAAAATAAGGACTCTGTGGCCATGTCCAGATGAGTATAGACATTTGATTCCCTGGGGACAACTACTGGTGCACCTTGTGATACTTCTAGTTGGTGCTCTGGCTTGTGGCAGGTTACCCCAGGTGGGGTAGGGGAAGCTGAAGCCAGCATTGGACTGGCCCCAGCAGAAGTACCTGGGGTCCTGGGGGCCTCCTAGGTCTGCAGCAGTGGCAATTCTGCTGCTTGAAGCCCAGCCGGCAGCTGAAGAATACCTTGGCTAGCCAAGCTCCAGTTTTGAGCAGCTTACACTGCCCTCTCATGTGCTGCTTCACTGTGTTTTTTTTAACCCCTGGATAGCCCCCTCCCCCTCACTGCTCCTTTGTAGCACAGAGAACAGCTGAATGTGCAGTATGTGGCCATGCTCATCTGGATGTGGCCTCTTTCAAAAAGGCTGCCAAGAGGGTCCAAATCCAGTGTTAACCCTTTCCCAACCATGTCCAGCTTGCTGACAAAGAAAAGATGGCAGCCATTTTGCAACACAATCTGCCCATAAAAGAGCCAGCTCTAGGCCATAGCTGGAAAAATCTGCATTCTGCCTTCCATAAACAAGATGCATGGGGTATTTAGTTTGCAAGAAAACATAGTGATTCCTTTTATCCATTCTCTGGTTTCAGATGTAATTTTGTCTAGATTTCTTTTGACTATGTTTGGTTGCTATATTGCCAATTATTTGTTTCATTTTCATTCAATAGGAACATCAGCTCATAACTTCTCTCTTTGGAAACTGAATTCCTTTCCTCACACCAGTTTTACACCATTCACCTGGAATAGTTAGTCCAAAGTTAAGGATTCTTGCAGGTCCTTTCATAGGATGCTAAACTGGTAATAGGGTAAAGATTTTCTTAAAATAAGTCCTATTACTTGAAAAGCTACAGTCATATTTTCCTGAATAGAAGAAACATCAAACAAGAGAGTATTTTTGCTCCCAGTTCCAAAGCTCCTTCAATCAGACCTCTGCTTAAAAGCTCTCCCTCAGCTTTTATTCAGGGTCACTCCATCAGTGCTTTTGTATCTGATATTTTCTTGTAGCCATTTCTTTTCGCTTATCTGGTATTTCCCAAATATGTTTCACTGAGACACAGATATTCACAAAAAATATATAGTCAGTGAACTCCTACCACAGTGCTATATCCTTCTCCTCTTTTGCCTTGATTACTGCTGCCTTGCTCTCAAGTCCATTCAAAACGTGGCTAAAATATATTTTTTTCTTTTTTTTATCATCTTCCCTGGCACTTCCTTCTGCCGATCTCTCCATAGGCTTTCCTGTTTTCATTACATGAAACATAAACCAAATGTCTTGATCTTGGCATTAACATATTTCATAGCTTAGCTCTGTCCTACCTGACATGAGCGTTGTTGAATATTGTCTTCTTGTAGATAATTCCATTATTTCCCAATTGCTTCCTAATCTCATTTAAAATTCCTCATTAGGACTCTCTTATTCTGGTCTGCTGCTTAAATAACCTACCAGTAAAGAAGGTAATGAGGTAGAGAACACTACTTTTTGCATAAAGTCTACTTCCATTATTCTTACCCACTTTCCCTTCTCCCCGCATCCATAACTGTCTAATTCATCCACCACTTGCATCTTACTATTTATATATATTTTAAGAACCTTAGACCAGGGGCTGTCTCTTTACTACGTGAATTTATAGCACCTATTACAATGAGCCCTTGAATTATAATTGGCGCTGATGTAATATAAATATGAAATATTATAAACTAAGGAGTATCTGGGAGCAGTTGAATACACAAATCAAAAAGAATAGGATTAAAAAAGCAGGAAAAGGCAGACACAAATGAGGTTTTTTTATAGCTAAAGAGAAAGAAAATAGGAGAGGGGTGGAAAATGAGAGAAAGGTCAATGTAGATAAGGAAAGAAGAACAGAATTAAGTACTGGGGGAGAGACCTCAGAGACAGTTTTAAGGAGGATTGGAAGATGCTAACAAGTATAAAAATCTAAGAGATTACTTCCTGAAGTCAGGCCAATTTTCTTTCACTTTATATATGCTATGTCACATATGTAATTTTATATGTAACATATCCATTTTTAGCAACATATAATATTTAAAAAACAATTAAAACTCATAAAAAGCATAGTTTAAGCTACATTTTTTTTCCACATTTAAAAAAAAATCTTGTATTCAGAGAGAAGGTCCTCAAAATTATACCTGCTTTGAAAAGCTTTTCATTGCTGTAGGCAGAGCAAATGTGATAATGAACAAGATAATTGAAATAAAGTCACTGTGGAAGTGGAAAACAAAACTTTTTTTTCCCCTGTTTCACACATCATTAGAAACAGCAAGGCCCCATGCTGCACCTTTCATGCATGCTGACTTTACTCTTTTTCTGATCTAAAGAATTAAAGTAGGTTTTAAACAAGTCTTGGTTTTGAACAAGCTACCTAAAAATTACAGTCGTATAGACCATACAAACCCAGAGACGATTTCCACATGGCTAGAGTCCCAGTTTTATCTCCTTTTCTTTACCATAAGCAGCAGCATCTCTGGAATTCTGTGAAAGGACATTAAGGGTCAACTTTATCAAAGCACTAGTCATTTGCTTTCATGCTTTGTTGAACTGGAGTGGATTTAAGCTCATGATCAAGTAACAAAAATAACAGACATTTCTTAAAAGAAACATGCCTCCAACCACAGATGGACAAACAAGGTGCCATTTAAGTTCCTAAACATTACCATACAATAGTACTCAATGGGTGTGTCTACACATGCATTTGATGCAGCACCAGTTTACTCATGAGTAAATTAGTCATGAATAAACAGTCCCAGGCACATGTCTACATATGCTGGGAAGTGAAAGCAGATTTGCTGCCAGTCAGCTGCTGTTTCCTGGGACCCTGCAATGGGCCCCTGATGCCACTGGGGTGGAGATCCAGGCTCTGGCTGCAGCTGCCAGCAGCTGGCAGTCCTTTTTAAAAGCCAACCCTGCTCACTGCTCCCTAGCCAGACACTTCCCTGCCCAGGACCAACATGGACAGCACACAGCGCTCTCCTTGTAGCCTGTGCTTCCCCATGCCATGGCCGTTCCAGCCCCTGCCCCTGGCACTGATGATGGTCCTGCTGGCCGATCATGCTGACCGCCAGGTGGCCCATGGCCATATCAGTCCTCCCAGCTCTTTCACACAAAGTAACTGCCTGCCTGCCTGCTGGCAAGTATATCTACGCATTTAAACAATAATGAAAGACCCTTGTTCACAATTTACTTGCAATTAAGGTCATTTATTGTGCAGTAAGCAATAAACTTTGCTACTGTGCAGTGAAGCATCTCGTGTAGACACACCCAGTTCCACTAAAACCAGTAGGGGCATACTCCAATGTATCAGGTAGGTATCCAAATGTAAGTATCTCAGTACATGAAAACTAGACACCAAGACCCAGGAAAGAAATCCACTGTTTCCATAGACCCCTAAATGAAACTGAGTCCCATTTAGGTACTTCCACATTAGATCAAATGCTAATGTACTTGCTTTTTTCACTTCCAGATACACTAATCTACATATTTTTGTCACATGAAAATAACTTGTGTGATTTTAAAACAGGACTTCTAAAAGTTAGGCATTGGAATTTACTAACAAAATCAGATAAAAGCAAAATTAAAGGTAGTGTAGGACTCTGTAAGTATCTGTATATGTGATGAGTGACTTCAACAATTATCTGACTAAATATTCCTTTCAGTAGTCTCTGGTATGATTCTTGTAAACCAAATGGACACTTCATATTTTTAATAGACTTAAGGAAAAATATACTTTGTCAAGGTGATAATTAAGAATGAGTCAGTGAATTGTAGCTATGTGTATATCTAAATACTGAAGATCTATGAAAGACCTTAACAGTTTTATACAGACTACATCTACCAAACATTTGCACTTTTAAGATGCAGTATTAACATACAGAAAAAAATGATTGTCTTGTTTCTCTTTCCACAAGACTCAGAGTTTTACTTTATCCTTAAAAACTGCCATTGAGCAGTTAATTAGTTTGCCAGTCAACTGCCTAAAATTGGATTGAGTGTTTTTTGTTGTTTTGTTTTTTAATTTCAGATCTTTGTGACTGAAATGGTGGGAAAAAGAGAATAACACTTACAGCTGCCTATAGGCATATGGATACAGTAAAATGAAGATGCAAAAATATTTCCAGTTTCTTTTTGGTGCATTGCTGCACAATACTGACCAATCAAAACTTTTTTCCATCATTTGCTCATTGATGCTATTTTTCACATTATAGATCAAATACTGTGGTATTTATAGAATTCATAGAATATTGAGAAATCATTTAAACATGCCAAATTTTGTCATTAAATATACCAACATGAGTTTCTGAAAAAGTTGTTGAAATACTTAAGAAAATGTAATAAGCTGTTTTGAAAGGAAATATATTAGTGGGAGTGTGTTGACAAAAATCTTGCTAAAGTACTAAAAAGAACATGAATATATAAATTGTGTTAATGTAATATTTTACATTAAATCTCTACTTTGATTTAAAACAGGAATTAGTGAAATTATATTATTGTCCCCAAATCACACTTGTTGCCAATAAAGGTATTAAGATATTTGTTTTTCAAGTGACTTCTAGCCAGCTGAGTTTGTTCTTATACTCAAAGGAAAAAATGTGCCCTAGATTGTTGTTTGCAATGGATATTTTTCTTACACATCTATAAAGGCTCAAGTCCAAATTATACCCTGAATCAAGGTAATGGTCTGAAGTAGGTTCAAATATTCATACCATAATATATATTTCACTGCAGATGAAGTGAAATTTGTAGCAGTTACTGCTTTTTTGAGTTCAGCATCTCTTTCCACAGATGCTATACATTAATTACACCTATTAAGTTAAGCACATTGCTCTTCCATTTAAACAAATTTTCATGATAATTAATTTTTTTTACAGATATACCTGTTAAACATCTTTCCCTCCAACTTCCTTTTGGAAGAATATATACTTAATTGATAGAATCTGCACATTTGACCACAATATACATTATTAATTAAATTTTAAAAATACTATGGGTAGGTGGGAAAAAAATATTTTTTTCACCCCTGGTATGGACTGTTCCATGACTGTAGTCAAATCTGTAGGCAAACTTCTATGCTTCGGTTTATTCAGCTGCAAAACAACTGCTGAATAAATGAGGCTTCTCTACTTTATAGGGGTTTTGTGAAGCTTACAGTAATTAATATTTGAAAAGCACTATGATATTTTAGATGAAAGGAGCTATACAAGTGCAAAGTAGTCACTGAATTTAAGTATACTGGGGGTTATGAAATAAGGGACAAATACATTTAAATAGACTAACAGGAAGTGAATGATAGTTTTTGCCCAAATTCACAGAGCCAAAAAAAATTCCTAAATGTCACATATTTTCTATACATATTATCACATTTCAAGTCTAGAACATTTTTCTGATTAGCCTGAAGTTAATACCAACTCTCTTTCTCCCTTGTTTTAAAGACAAAAATAATCTGCAAATGTTAGGTATACCCATATAGTTAAGTTGAAAACTTAATTTTCCAGTCTTGAAGAATAAGAATAACAATCTCTTACATCTTAAATGCAAATCACTGCTAAATGTTTTACATGATTTCAGATACGATTCAAATGAAGAATGTCTCTCAAATAAGAGCTGGACAGGAGAAGTCTCTTACCATACATAGTTCATGACTAGGTGCAATAAATATGAGTTGTCAGTAGACTGTTGAAAAGTGCATAAGCACCTAATTGTCACTGATTTGAAGTTGGATGTGTTTGAATATTTCACTTTGAGCCATCTGGTAGGTCTGTTTCGAGATGGTTAATTGGTTAAGTATAGTTAATGATTATTTTAGTCTATAACCAGTAAAAATATACTCCATATGTGTTTAAAGTGCAGATTTCAAACAAGGGTCTGAAAAAATTATAAGCTAGCGAAAACCATGCTCTCATTGCCAAAATTATCATTTTCATAGAGTTTTATTTAAGCAAATGATGTGTCAGGGAAATTATTTATCTTTCCCAAAGAACCTAGGAGAAGGTTCGGTCTATGAGGAAGATGCCAATATTTTCGGAAATCTTTGTTTTTATAATAACGACTATTATACCTTACTGTAATAAAATGCTAATTTCTGATCAAGTTTGGGGTTTTGAATATATTCTCCTTTCAATGAATTTGTTTTTTAACAATATTCTCCTTTCAATATATTTATGTTATTTAACATGAATGGAGGGAAGGTAGTAAGCGTAAAAGGACATTTCTATGCTGTGAAAGAACCATGCTAGGGAATCTCACAGTAAAGCATGACACATACAGCTTCCCACAGCATTAGAGTAGCACTGAGAGTTAGAGAGACATGAGAGAGTGGACATATTGGCACACAGACCACTCTTGTATGAGTGGCTACATTACAGTCATTTTGAGTTGCAGCATATTTTACTTTGGGGTTCCCCAACACTGTCCTTCGATGACATAGAAATGTTCACAATATTTGTAATGCAACTATTTCTTTCTAATGGAGAAGAAACACACTTCTGGATAATGAATTCTAGGGGACCTTTCCCAACTGTATTTTCCTTTCAATAAGAAAGATTAATTAAATTCTTGTTTTGATGTTTCAGAAGTCTGATATAAGTGCATATGAATCTTTATATGTAGTTGATTTAATAGACCAAATCCTCAGATGCTTTAAACCATGTAGCTTTACTGAAGTCACTGAGACAGATTCTCTGTTCCCATAAATCAGTATAATTCCAATAAAGTTGCTCTGGCCATGATCCAGGACAGCACTTGTACAAGTGCTTAACTTTAAATACTTGATTGGTCCCATTGACTTCAACTGAAGTGTTAAGTGAAAATGAACTTCATGCCATTTAACATTAGAGAAGATATAAGGAAAGCCAGAGTATAAATGCCACTTATGACAGCTTTCTACAGGCTGAATTTTAGCCAAGTAATTAGCATGAATTCAGTGGAACTGTTTATTAGGGGGGTGTGAAGCAAGCCATATTCAATTCAGAATCACATTCAGCCCAATTTGAGGAACAGTGATTTGATTAATTGATTCAGATCTCTGTCCTGAATCAATTCAGCTGAATCCAAATCTGAAGATTTGATTCTGATTCAGAGAATCAGTGATTAGGCCATAGAGACAGCTTTATATGGTTTTTCTATATAATGCGAGGTACCAGGCACAGCTCATGAATGCTGAGATGGTGGGGCTGATGGAGCATCCTACAGCAGCATAGAGGAGGGGAGGGGAGCCCGGTCTACTCGGCAGAGGACCCAGAAATGGACCGGAAGTACTTCTGGTCTACTTCTGGGTGCACTGTCAAGTGTGCAGGCCCCTCCCTCTGCCCCCCCCTGCAGATCAGTGATCAGCTGCAGGGGAACCCCTTGTGCTCCTCCAGACCCAGGAGGCACCAGTCGCTGAGCCAGGGGGCGGGGGCTGCATGCTCTGCATTGGACTCAGAAGTGGTCAGGAAGTACTTCCAGGTCTGCCACCAAGCATGCAGGGGACCCCCACCATGTTCCCATGGGATTCTCCATCTGCCCCACCATCTCAGCATTCATGAGCCACTCCTGGAACTTTAAGGTATGTATTCAAAAATATAAAGCTGTGTCTATGGCCAAATTGTCAAATCTCTCTGTATCAAATTGGAGGATTCTAATTTGATTTAGAGAGATTAATGGGTCTCCTGATTCGGATTCGGAGATTTGGCTGCCAAATCGGGCCTGCACCTGTCGGGCTTCGATCATCTGGTCACGTACCACGCGGCTTTGGATGTATAGGGTTGTCCGTCGATCCATCCCTGTGGTCCTGCTGAGCGGATGTCCCTCCCCTGGGTTGTCTCCTCCCCTAATCTCGCCTGCCATGACTTTGTATCTTACTCCAGTGGTGGGGTCTTACTACTGGGGTTCTCAAGCGCCTGGGACCTCTGAGCAGCAATCTTCTGCGAGGCTCCACCTCCCCTATACTTCGCCCTGATACCCAGCCTCAACGAGTTGCTGATGTCTTGCGGCCAGACCTCCAACTGTTGGTGTCCCGTGTTCTCTTGTAGAGACATATTATGGGCCCCCTGGACCCACTCTGTGCTCTACCCACAGGGTCTCACAACTGTCTAGTTTCCCTTGGGACTACACCCCCTTTTGATTGAGCCAACACGGGGGCTTTCTATACTATACTGCACAACCCCTCCAAAAGTGGGAAACAGAAAGAGACAACAAAAAAAACATATCAATACCAGAGTGGCTCACAGGCTATATAGAATGAGCCCAACTGGCCTCTTAATCCCCGACCTCCTGGTCCACTCTACACCAATAGGCCCCAGCCCCTAAAGCTCCTGACTGGCCCTGCCCTGGGTATGTACTACCCTGCCAGCTACCACATTCTCCCCTCCAGCCTGTGGGTTTGCTGGACCCTCGGTGATCCCTCTAGTCATGTCTTCCCCATGTCCCCTGTTGGGTGGCTCTACACAGCTGGACCCCATCTTCCACAGCCCCTCCCACTGCTTAGGCTCTTTGTACCCCACCTAGGGTTTCTCCTTGAGCCTCCCTGAGCCTGCACCAGTCCCACCTGGTGAGATATCTCTAGCTCTGCCACTCTCCCCAGCTCCTTGGGGGTACCTGTCATCTTCTCTCTCCTCCTGCTCCCTTGGATCTTCCCATCCAAATCCTTTGTCCGTGTGTGGTGTGTCCTCCTCTCCTCTCTCTGTGCCATCACTGGCGTCTTCCCTGCGATGGACTTCAAAGCGCTCTTCAGCCCAGTAGGTGTTCTGGGGATGCATTCACCGCTGGCGACCTTACGGGTCTCTCCTCCTCTCTCTCTCTCATGGCTGTGTTTATATTCCCCTCCGGCTCCTGCCACTCCTCTCCTCAGCTGGACGCAGCTTTAAAAAAATGCGGTTAACGAGGCACGTGGGTCCTGCTGCCATTTCTGGCTTCACTGCTGCTCTGGCTACAAGTAAGGAATTTTTGTTTTCTTGTCTCTTCTCCTGCCTTCCCCAGTGCGTTCCTGTGTAACTTGATTCCTGGATGGATGGGGATGAATGAGGGTACTTGAGGGGGCAGTAGGTGTAAAAATAGCTCCCCCTGAATGACCAAACCATCAACACCAATACCTGGATCAATGAGCCAGCCCTTGGAACCACCCTCAGCATCCAAGAAACAAAAGATGAGGCAACCCACCATTGTGTCAGGCTGCACATGCTCAGAAAGAACACCTGGGACAGGACTGACCTGGCCTGGACAGGCCTTCCACATATGAGATCAGAGGTAGTCTGCCCCATAAAAGGAGTAGTGAAGACTGACTCCTTGGGATGCCCTCTCCATCTGGACCAGCACCATGTCACACCACCTATCCACCCAGAGGACCTGCCAACGACCCTCCTCTGGACAACACCTACTGGACAAGGACCCCTTTCCAGCCTGGATTAGTAGCTGTCACCACCCACCCCCTCTTCAACCGAGGACTTTGACTTTGCTTCTCTTCCCTACCTGGACTCCAACCCTTCAACTGAGTGTCTTTCTCCTGCTGCCATTGTGTGAGTGTGTGCGCGCGTGTGTGTGTGAACCAATAACTCCATGGGGCTGTGCAGTGTGTTGTCTGTTTAATAAAACTGTTATTTAGACCCGTAAGTTGGGTTTTACTTTACTATGGTTTGGCCCTGCTCCAATCTCTGCTCCTTGCCCCTCTAACTGCTCTCTTATTTCAACCTCTTCTGCTTCTGGCTCACTGACACCTCCAACACCTGTCTTGAGCTCCTCTTTGCCTCCAACCCCTCCTGTTTCTTTGTCACTGTCTTATCCCCACTCCCTTTTCCTTTTCCCCTGAGCTCCCAGGTTTCTGCCTTAGTTTCTTTCCTGGCTGTCTCCACGTTGCCACCACTTATCTGCCCCCTCCCCCCGAAATATCTCAGCTGTCGGCCTCAGTTTCCAGCCCCAGTCTACCTTAAGTAAACTCAAGCCTCAGTTCTTCAGCCAGCTTCTCTGTAATCCCCTTTATTCTAATCCCAGTTCTGGAAACTTTCACTCCCTACACTTTAACACTTTACCCCCAAGTATCCCAGGTACCCCCAAACACATACATACACACTGTACCATCCAAGTTAGGAACTTACCTATATGTATGTGTAGGTGGGTTGTATGTGTGTTGTAAGGGGATGGGGGTGCATCACTTACCGTGGGACCCCGATCCCCGGATGTCCCCTGGAGAGGAGGGGGTACGCGTTGGACCGTCCCGCTTCGCCGCTCTCGCCTGCCATGACTTGATGGAAATATGGGGGTTCACCCATGCCGGGAAGCTGGCGGTCCACGTGGGGTACAGTACCTCCAAGGTCCAGGGGTCCTGAGGGCTCCTCCTCCCCTACACCCTCGCCCGGTCCTCCGGGGTGGGGAGCCTCCGTTAAGGCTCCCTTGTCTTCGTCCTAGCT
>NW_017728913.1:559117-594868 GCF_001723895.1 Crocodylus porosus
TTTTTATCTCCCCGCGCCGGTCCCGCGTCGGCGTGGTTCCAGTTCTGGGAAACCTTAAGTTCCCGGCCGGGCTTCTGGGTCCGGACCCGGGAGCGGGGCGGAACTCCAGGGTTCCCCACTTGGGCCGGGCCCCTCAGGGTCCTGGCTCCCTCACATGTGTGAACTGGCAAGTGTGTGTGTGTGTGTGTGTGTGTGTGTGTGCACGTGCGCATGTTATATGAATTAGTGATCTGTATATAACCTTTGGGGTATATAGTGTATGTGCTTGGTGATAGGTATGCATGTGCCTAGGCTGGTTTGGATGTGTATGTGCACCTAATTGATTGTGTGTTTATATATGTGCAATTGTGTAACACCCTCCTGTCTAACAGCACAATATTGAAACCCTGAGAGTTGGCCTGACCCCATGGGGCAACATACTGACCATTCAGTACTTTTCACTAATATTTATTTTCCACCCTGGCCTCGCTCTCCAGAGCTCCTGGTTCCTTTACTTTGCCTTTTAACATTTCCATATTTTGCATTTGTAAAGCCTAAAGTTACAAAAAAATCCTCCACCTCTAAGGAAGTTGAAAAGAGGGATGTGATGAGATAATTTTGACAGTTTGGAAAAGTTTACTCAAACTATTCCTCTCTCACATTTTGACACTCCCATAAAGAGTTCCCTTTCTTGGCATTTCCTGTTGTGACGGAATGCTGCTAATCACGTAACTAAAATTTGGCTTGTGGAAAAGAGTTACAGCAGGCAGAATTTGTCTTCTGACCTTCCTTCCTTTTCCCAACTCCACTGAAGCAGAACAATGTTTATTTATTTATTTTTAACTATTTCACTGGGAAAGGTGGTGAAATTTGCTGGATTTAAATACGTTTTTCTAAATCACAGCATACCACCAGTTATACTAATAATGGGTAGGTACCCTACATCTGTATTTGCATGGCTTTTGCACATTTTTGCCCTGTGTAACACCCAACAATGAATGGAAACTTTGCTTTCACCACTGGATAATAAGTCCAAGGAAATGAAAGAAGAAAAATCATTGATTTGATATGATAATAAAGCAAAACAATCCCCTTCCCATCAAATCACCAATTTTCAACAAAGCAAAACAAGTCATTTTATGAAATTGGTTTGAGAATAATTGCCAGTGAAATCAGGATACTCAACTGAGGAGAACAATTGTAATGACGTTGCAACACTCTAATGTAGCTTATAAAAATCTCCACTGCTATTACATTTCTGGTTATCTCACAACAAGAACATTTTAAAATCTATTCCTCATGTCACCCACATAACTAAAATATTCCTCATTCATACTGTCTGCAAGTCTCTTGTAGTTAAATGACTTGATCTCAGAAAGCTACATAAATTTGAAGCTGTTTGGAGCCATAAATGTGTCAGGAATCAATATAAATTCAAGATCATTAAATATTGCATAGGAAGATCTTTACTGGAATTTGAGATGCTCTACAAATATTGACAAAATGTCATCCAAGGTGTTTTAAGGATCCCAATCACGGAATATTCACTAAATAAAAGAAACAGAGCAGACTGAGGAAATAAAGCATTTGCATGCATGGGTTCAAAACTTCAGAAAATACATCTTATCTTTTACAGCATATATACAATTTTATCTAATTTCACACACTTTTCAATTCAATTCCTAAGACATTAGAAGACATAGAAAATAAAAATAACCTGGTATCAAAATAATTAACTATGATTTAAACTTAGTGAAGGGAAAAAAAAAGGGAGGACTAATTGGCAAACTATTGCATTTTTAAAATAATGTAAAGGGTCTTTAATGAATTTATAGAATGTAGAGACAGGTCTCTGTGGGTGTTGCCTACTTTGGCATTCATCCTGCTGGGACTGTTATACACAGAGAAAGAAAGGGATAAACATATAGGAGTGCTAGATTATTTATTTCATTTTTTCCCCTCAACTGGCCTAATACAATCAGATCTCTAAGGAAACTTAACACCATGCTTGGATCCAGCCATAACAATGGGCCTTTCATTCAAATAGATTTTTTGTGCATTAAGCTTCCATTCTTTAGACCAGGGGTTCCCAATGTTTATGTGCCCAAGGGCAAATTCAAATTGAAAAGAAAAAGCAGCAGGCGCCAATAGGAATATTAAAGTTTAGAATTTAGATTAATTTGATCATCTCATCCATCACTTAAAATTGCATTAGATCTGCAACTTCAAAATGCAGCTTCACTTTTCCTACAAAAATATTTAGGTAAAAAGTATTTGTTGGAATAATGTTTTTTACTGATTGTGAAAATGTGTTCAGGCACCTGAATAAACCTCGGGGGGTGCCATGGCACCTGCAGGCACCGCGTTGGGAACTGCTGCTTTAGACAATAAAAATATACACCTTGCAATATTGGGATCATCAGTATATAAAAAAAAGTCCACCTGTAATATAGAATTACCCACATGGGAATCTTTCTCTTTACCCTAGCTATGTAGGAGGTGCCTTTCCTTTATTTCTTTGCCCTTTGCCTTCCCTTCCTATTATGCCAAAAATTCCACTCCATTTTTTTGCTATCTTTTAAGCATGTACATACATACACACATAACTTGTTTCCCATTTCCTCTTAGAGCTTTTCACCATAGATTATGTCACTGAAAGCCACCAGTTATCTTAAACCTCTATCAGCCCCTCTACCCATTCTGTGGAATCTCTGTTCTTCTGTCTTCCAAACGTCTTCTTCTCTTTGCCCAGCTGGTAACCTCTGGTGCTGTGCGTGCTCAGCTCTTCATCCCAAACTCTTGTTTCATTCATTTACAGCCACCTGATATTTTCTCCCCTCCTCACTTTGCTCACTTTAGTCCAGGAGATACAGTGCGACAGTCTGAATTAGTATTCAGAGAATCATATTGGATCCAGGTAGATACTGCTCAGTTATGGTGCATTTAATTAATATATACAATAAAAATATGTAATACTATAATACATATAAGTATAAAGTATAATATATATGTGTAAATCATAATATAAACACATTATATATAATACTATATATGCACGTATTTATATAAAGATAAATAAGATTAAATACAACACAACTGTGTGTGTGTGTGTGTGTGTGTGTGTGTGTGTGTGTGTGTGTGCACGCACATGTGTGTGCGCGCGCAGCAGCAGTGCACCTTGTGCTGCTGCTAGCTGTCCCCAGGGAATGTCTGTGCCATATGCCGTCTGGGCTAGGGACAGACATTATACATAAATGATCAGAAACTGGTTTAAACCTGCAGCAAAATAGACATTCAGTGCACATAAAAAGACTTGAAAATGGCTGAAACTGGTGTGATAAACTTGGTTGAATGTACATTCAGACTTAATTGATTTGGCTCAAACTGGTTCATGCACTGTCTGTCCAAGACTCCTTGCTGGTTTAAAGTTAAATCAGAATCCCCCAGAATCCTGGCATGCTCTCTGGGCTGGGGAGGGCTCTGCTCTCTGCCCTGGTCTGGCCCCTCCCCTCTGCTCTCTAGCCATTTTAACAAGTTTTAAGATGGAGGAAGGAGTTTCTAAAAAAACCCTCTGGAGTCTGGAATAGAATTGGGTTCTTAACATCTGATACAATGATGAGAAAATACCTTCTTCTGAGCCACTTAACTTATATATTAGGAGAGAGAAGTAGGGTTGCAACAATGGGCAGGGACCAAGTCTGGAGAGTGGCTGCTGAAGGCAGTTCTCTAAAACAGGTGCAGGCAACTGAAGAAGAAAGAACAACCTGCACTGCATGAGCTATATTGACCAATAAGTTGCAGATGAGTTCAGCTAATAAAGTTTTAAGCCTCTTCCTTTGCTCCTTGTAGGCATAAGGAACAACTCCTCATGGCAATTGCCTCTTTTCCAAGTAAATGATAGCTATACAGTTTTATCACTGTTAAGTGACGTCACATACAATACTCTTTTTGTTTAAATCTCGTGTAAAATACTGTGATTTGTTTTCACATTTTACAGTAATGCTTTGGTAAATCAGAATTTTATTTTTTTGGTTTGACAGCAGACAATTTTATGCCTCAAGGTTTATTGTAATTGCATTCTTTGAACATATCACACAATTATTTTATCAATTAAGATAAATGAAAACTTATTTTTGTTTTCCATCATTACACACAAGTCTGAACTCTGACTTGGTGTGCCTTTGAGATGGATAATACATCACATTCTATAATTATTGGAAGGGTTAAGTAATCTCTAATTTGAAATTTTCAACTCTCTAATTGTGACATCAAAGGCAATTTCCACATGTATTACAACCACATAGGCATAGTGTAAATTAGGATCTAACTTATCATATCTATTTTAGTGTAAACTAGTTGTCACATAAGAAATTATAAAGATAGTTTTAAAATATTTGAGCACTTGTTCAGATCACAGAGTGAAAATTGCTGATGTCACTTTGATTTTGGAAAACATATGTGTTTTGGCAAAAGCAACTATATTATATGCAAAAAATCCAATAGTCCCCAAAAGCAAATACACACACGTACACACAGACCACTTTTTAAAATTACGTCTGAAAGTGAGGTAATAATATTTTGACCAAGGTATGTACTCATTAAGCTTCCATGAACCAACTCTGAAATCCCACCTGTAACCAACTCTCTTAATTCCACCTCACTTCTCACCTGATATTGCAATTCCTGACCTCTCACAACAACATTACCTTTCTGGCTTTTCACATTGTAAGTAGCAAGATTTCAATTCCACCTGTTCTTCCACAGGAAAAAGAAGACCTAAAATGTTTTTACCCTCTATTTTCAGTTAGTAACAGGGAGATGGGAACACAACTAGAAAAAACAAGTAATTGTGCTGAAGTTTGCAATGCTCTTATGAGATGGACAAATATATTTAAAGTTAGATTAAAACTAACATACTTATTTTCATTTATAGCATAGGATCAGGTTGAACCGAGTTTCCTAGAGGTGAAAGTCTAGCATATCTACGGTCTTCCTCATGTAGCATATTTTTAAGTTTCGTAGTAAAATTTAATTATTAATATAAACAATTTGTCTAGTTTTGCCTGGTTTTTTTCCTATACAAACAATTAAATATACCAATGAAACATTCCTTTTTTTCTTCCTTGGGTGAAGAATAATACAAGAGAAAGACAAACAACACACACTATCTCATCTTAAAGAAAACAACTGGGAATTAATACAATCCTGAAGGCAACTTACATGCAATATATGAGGTCTGTCTTTACTACTTAGAGAAATGTGGAAATAACTTGAAACAAATTAGAAAAGCATTAGACAAGATAAGTGGTAATTCCACAAGAGACATTTTTTTTTCACAAACTCTTTGAAAAATGACTTCCATGGAGCATTGCTTTGTTGCCTCTAGGAATGGCAACAGCAGATATCACCGGTCTTTTTATTACCAACTGGAATTAGAGGGTGAAGACAGTTCAGGTCCTCTTTTCCAGGGGAATAACAGATGGAATTACAACTTGAAAAGCCAGAAAGGCAATAAAATGACAAAAAAAAAGAGAAAAATTAAATCACAATTTCAAGACGTACACCCAAGTTCTTAATTTGTGGATCACTTCAATGACACCTTCAGAAACTAATTGGCTATTTCAATTTCAAACTATGAGTTGAATGAGGTTTCTCATTTAAAAAGAGAATAATTAAAAATGAAATAGGGAATATAGTATATACTCTTATATAAAAGATAATATTACTATGAAATTAGATAAGGTTGAACTGAACATTTAACCAGATACTGTGTTCCATATAGTCATGGACAGCATTTTCTCAAAATCATCAATATATGTTTAACAGACTGCCAATGTGGACTCACCAGATTGGCCTGAGATACTTTCCCTGGGCTAGAAACTGCGCCGGTGAACTCTGAGCAACCCCAAGGGTAGGGGAGACGAGCCCTGCCCTGTGGAGAAGGAGAAGCCAGTCGAAAGATGGGGTTTTCAATCCCCTCATTTGCATGGAAGGGGGTGGCGGGGGTGGGGGGCCAGCCACCCCGAGCCCTAGTTGGCCGGTTTGCAAGCCAGGGAGGGGCAGCCTGAGGGGATAAAAGCAGCAGCCAAAGGAGCATGGGGAGGGGGGGGTTGCTGACAGTGACTCTGGGGAAGGATGCAGGAGCCTAAGAAGAGCTGGGGTGAGCTGACCCAGCAGAGGGAGCAGAGAAACCCCTCTGAAGAGCCTTGAAAGCCCTGGGAGAAGGCAGCAGTAGTCGGCCGTGCCTCCAGCCCTGCAGCAGAGGGAGCAGTGGCCAGGGCCTGGGGCAGAGAGCTGGTGCCTGAAGGCCCCATCGCAGTGTGCTGGACGTGCTGGGCGTCCCAGAGGTTAGGGGTGGCAGTCGGCCCCCCACTCCACTGAGAAGCAGCAGCGGCCAGGAGCGTAGGCGGCATCCTTATGCAGGCATGGGAGCTGGGCTGGTGAGTTGAGGAAACCCCTCACCTTCCCTGGGGAAGTGGGACAGCAGCAGGCAAGGCGTTGGGATCCTGAGGAGCAGCAGAGCACCAGGGTGAGGGTCCCTGGGAGCTTGAGGTGCAGGCTGGCGCTCAGAGCAGGATTAGCACACCACAAGGCATGTGGGGTGCCTGGCTAGTCAACTGGAGCAGGGGTTTAGAGCAATGACCCCTGGCAACTGCCTGTGCTGCTGACCCTCTGCCACTGACTGCCTCAGAGGGGACTCAGTCCTGTCCCTTATTCTGCAGCTGATTGTCATAGGATGGAGTCCCTGAGCTTTGTGCTTGGGTCATGCTGATTGCTGCAGCAGCCTACTCTGTTGCTCGTTGCTTGCCTTTTTGGTTGCCATAGAGGGTCACCCTTCAATCTCTTTGTGGGTTTGGGGTTGGATACAATTTGATTGCTGCAGAACAAACAAGCTTAACCTGTTGCAGTCTGTCGCTTATTGTGAAGCCTGTTGGAGCTGCTGGGAGTGAGCACCTTGCTTCTTTGTGGTAGCATCTCAGCAGTGACTGAAAGCTGCCTGTTACCCTACCTGTGGTTCCTGAGTCAAGGTTGACCAATGCATTCTGGTTTGTTTTGTGATTACAGTTACGCCACTTAAGTTCACTTGTAAATAACCTTTCCTATTATTCTTGTTTTGTAAATAAAGTGGAAACAGTTAAATCAGTTAAGTGTTAGACCTTCTTGGGACCATGGGCTGCTCCGTGGGGAGCAGAGGCCAGCTGCAAAGTCAATTGGTGCTGGCCGGAAGCCCTGCCCTACACTCACCATACCATCCCTGATATTGGGCAGGGGTGGCAACTATTCGGCCAGGCATCCCACATATGGATATACACTTTAGTACCATTCTAGAGTTTAGATAATTAATATGAGCCCCTAAGAGGTTAAGAACAATGTTCATTCTCCCTCAGTGTCTTGTTTTACCTGAAAGTGCTGCAAAAGCCCCATGTTAATCCCTTCATATAAAAGGGCTGTATTTACATATTTAACAACAACCACCCCTGCCAATTTTGACATCCCCCAGAGTCATTCTAGTTCTCTTTTCTGAGGTGATACCCCGCAGATCGCATTTTTCCTAAAATGTTTGTGAACTAAAGAAGTCTCCTGCCATCAAAATGTCTGCAAGATGAAAATTCAGTAGTGAGTTATTAAATCCTCATTCTATGTACCAAGGGACCATTTGTGCAATTGCCCGTCTTAACCAGCTTTCACAACATGTGGTTTACTAAAAACAAATTAAGAACAATATAACCAAGTTCACCTTGTGACTTCTCCCCAGACATGACTGTTCCTCGAATTTCTTCCATCTGGCTACTCCCTAGTCTACACTCTAGATTTCCTCTCTCTCAGCTCCAAGTTCCCACCATTAAGTGGTCTGAAGCCTTCTTCCCACATTTTGACTCTTTCACTTAAGTATTTTCCCCTCCAGACTAATCATTGCTAACAGGCCAAGTATGGAAAAAAAGCTGAATTCTGTCATGCTAGATTATTAAATATTTCAGTTGGGTCACAACTAGCAATTATTGTTGCCTGGGCACAGATGCTGAAGAGCTGGAGGACAGAGAGTCAGAGACCTAGACTGTAGCCATAGCATTGGTCCATTCATTTGGCAAATGGCTTCTTGCTCTGCTCTCCTTCCCTTCAATCACAAGAGAAGAAGCTAAGCTGAGTTTTACAAAAGGGGAAAGTGTCTAGCAAGCAAGGAGATCCCTAAAGGATCATTCTGTAAAAGGAGTACGATAACAGGGTAATAAAAACTCATTGTCTGAACCCACTGGAGGAACTACCAATCAGTCCCTGAATAGGTGCCCTGACAGTAGGGAGATGGCAGGCATCTGTGGGTCTCTGCTTATGACCACAACACTTGCACTTGCAAAGTATGACATATTTGCATGCCTCACAAAGAGACAATTAGCAAATAGCTGATTCTGTTTTCCTTGGAAACCAAAAGGAGCTAAAAAAGGGCGGGGGGAGGGAGGAAGGATGGGAAGAGGCTGAATTAAAATGAAATTGAGTATTGTTTATTTTTCATTGCCTTCAATTTGAAATATTTCATCCAATTCACAATAAAGGTTTTAATTTGGCTACTAACCACTATATGAAAAGAAATAAAATTAAAGGGCTGAATGAAAGAGAAGCCACTGGGAGTCTCTTTTACTTCTGGTTCATGATTTTAAACCTGGGTAAATTTTATTTTCCATTCTTCCTGCCACTGGTGCCAGTGTTATCAAAGTTCACTGATGCTGGGAGACAAGGAAGCAAGTCCTAGTGTGGGAGGGATGGGACGATAGGTTTGCTGAGGTTTGGGGGACTAAAAATACCTCCTCGTTCAGGATGATGTGGGGAAAGCCTGGTACTCTCATTCTCTTTGTCTTAATCACTACTTAAATTTGTTATATAAAGTGAAAGGTCTAAGCTGGAGGCAACAAGAGAAGCTGCTGTTGAGGTTAGAGTGTTCATCTGGGAGTAACAAAGGTCAAACAGATTCTCTATCAGATTTAGGGAAGAGATTTCTAGTAAAGTCACATGTCTAAAGGTTGGGACAATCTCCTAGAGGTGGAAGATATGGGTTTAAATTATGTCAAAGGAGGGAACTGAATGCAAGTCTCCAATATCCTGATTCAGTGTTCTAACCACTGATCTATTGGGAAAATGGTGGCCATCACCATTGCTGTCTCACAGGGCCTTGTTACACGTTATACAGTATGCTGAACAGGCATTTATCATTTTAGTATTGTTTGGCTTATTGGAGAAGTCACACCTTAAGGCAAAAAACCACCTTTGGATATCCTTTACCTGTACACCTGTGACTTGCTGCCAAAAGCTTGCTAAGCAGAGGCAGGATTAGGAGCTAGGGGCAGTACCAGCTTGCTGCTTGAGCTTCAGATCACAGCGCTGAAAGCAGCAAGGCTAAAACCCCTAACTGTATAATCCCAAGGTTCCTCAAAAGGTTCCCTTTATTGCGATGGCCTCTGGGCCACAGGGAAGAGCCTGCAGAGGTTGGCCCTAACACAGCCAAAGCTCAAAAGCATCAGCAAAAGTCCTAACTGCTTTTGGTTTTCACACAACCCAGGTCTTGTCTACAAGAGCTAGGTGGATCCTGCCAAAATCCCAATTTGGATCACTGCAGTGTTTCTATTGAGGTTTCCCTTACAGCTGCAACTGGATGATAGAGTTTTCTTTAGTTTCCTGTCCTAAACTGAGTGGTGAAATGCAGACTTGCTGGTGACATTCCACCCTGGGGGAAGATGATCTGCATTTCAAGGATGGGCAAAGTGGTCCCTTTTTATTTCTTGGCCCCAACCTTTCTCCCTTGAGATATTGTAACAGTTCTTCACTGAATGGAAGTTTTCCAGAGCAGAGACAGTCTCTGGGGTTATACAGCACCTGGTCTCAAACCAGGCAGCTTGCCTCTAACTCCCCACCTCCCGAAGCTACTGCTGCCCAGGCTACTAGCCAGCCAGTTGCTGCCTAAGCTCCGAAAAGGACCGAGCCCTTCAGAGATCAGGTGACACCTGGCTGGGCAGCATCCCAGCATGCGATGGCAGTGAGGAGGAGGTGGCAAACTGTCAGCCTGAGCTTGGAGGGGTCTGAGCCTCTTTTTTCTCTGGAGCTTGCCCCCCTGTGCTGCCACCAGCTGAGCTGCTGGCCAGCCAGCCAGGCATTGGCTGAGCCCCAATCCTTTTGAGAGCAGCCAGTGGCCTGGGCAGGGTTGGTAGGGTCCAGATAGAAAGAGGATTGGGGCCTTCGAAGCTCAAAGAGTGAGTTTTTCTGGTCAGCAGTTGGATCTCCAGGGCTACGGCCTTCTCTTTGCCTGACATCCCCGGGAGAAGGGATGCAATGCCTGGCCCCTCTGTACTTCTGCATCCCCACTCACCCTGACTCAGGAGAGGCCACTGCATCCTGGGATGCTGAAGGACTTTAATTTGGGTGAAATAGCTATGGAGAGTGGTCCCACCTCAATGGAAGAGGAGTACAATTAGATGGAATGGAGATAATTCTGCCCTGGAATGGTGTAACTTTAAGACAATTAGGTTGCATCCACATGAGCATGAATGTTTATTTACCTGGGGATAATAAGTAGCAACATACCTGTGCTGCTGCTACTTGTCCCTGTAGAATGCTTGTGTCACACATCCTCTGCCATGCAGCAAGTTTCCCTCGATGGGGTAGGGGAGGCTACGGGCAGCACTGTGCTGGCCCCAGCAGCCTTATCTGGGGGCCTCCTGGGGCTGCAGACTCAGTGATCTTGCTGCTCAAAGCTTGCCTGGCAGCTCAAGTATGGCTCCCACTGGTCAGGCTCCAATTTTGGGTAGCATGCGCTGTCCCCATGTGCACCGCCCAACCTTTTCCTTGTGGGTATGTGGGGTTTTTTGACCCCCGGATCTCCTGGGGTCAAACTCTCCCCACCCCCGGTGCTGCTACCTTGCAGCATGGAGGACACCTGACTATGCAATGTGTGGCGCGACAGACATGTCTGTCGTGCCACATACTGCATGAAAATAGTTTCAGGGTAAATGAAAGTGTGTTATTTGCTGACTTAAGTTTTTGCTGAAAAATTACTACCATTCCTATTTTCAAATTCTATTCATAGGGATATATAAAATCCCCTTCCATAGACATTGAGGAAACTCAAATTTGATTACTTTTATTTATTCTTAATTCATGTAAAAGTGATGGATGCTGCTTAGTATAGTAGTAAGTAAGTATATCCATTTTTGGAAGACTGCTACATGTCTAACTCTGCTTATCCCTTCTTTTGTGTCTTAAAATCAGAATTTAAAAGTAATTTTAATGTGGCATTTTAATTCACATACAAGAGCTCTGGTTTAGCTATATAGTTCAATTTCAGTTTACATACAATGTGAGCATTTGATGCCACCATATCTTTGGATTTAA
This sequence comes from Crocodylus porosus, assembly GCF_001723895.1. Classification (NCBI taxonomy): domain Eukaryota; kingdom Metazoa; phylum Chordata; order Crocodylia; family Crocodylidae; genus Crocodylus; species Crocodylus porosus. The sequence goes on from NW_017728913.1 coordinate 570,473, forward strand.
AATGATCAGTTTGAAGATATCCACAGTGATACAACATTCACAGATATTGCAAACGTTCAGCCCAAGCATATAACCCCGATGCATACAAGGTTTGGAATTTAAGCTGTTCAATCTTTAATTGTAGAGTTGAAAATATGCGTGAAACAAATAGCATATATGTATTTTAAACAAATGCATTTTATCCTTTTTGAGAACTAATATATTAATTTCAGGTCTCTAATTCTTCAGAACCTTACTGCAGCAAAATTCTTGTGGACATAAATGGGAGCTTTCATGATGGATTTCGGGATGTGGTTCATCTGATGTGGTTCATGCCACTACTATAAAATACAATGGTTAAGAATCTGCCAGATGTTGCTTTATATAAAATAAATCTACTGATTTTTTAGGTAGCATGGAGTGAAACATGCAACACAATTCTAACCTAAGAATGAAAATGAAATATAACACTTCTTTCATCGATTCCTATAGTAATCATTAATCACTTTGCATAATCCTTTACAATTACTTGAAGATTGTAATGTAGATAGAGTGACATGGGAGTGTTTGGGGAAATACAATGGCCTGTGATATTTGGGAAGTTATTATAAAATGACCTAATGGTATTTTCTGGCCTTAAACTCTGTGAAATTAATAGGCAAGATGGGCAGAATCTGGCCTATAGTAATACCATGGCTATACTGGATGTTATTGTTGACTGCTGTGCAACACCTATATCCAAAACAATGAGCACAATAAACTAGATGAATTTAAAGTCCTCTGCACAGTGAGAAAAATAGGTTCACATGTTTCCTTACAGCACAGGCATTGTATTATCCATCATACAGAATTATAGAATTAGATCAAAAAGAACTGTAGGCCTATCACCTTCTGTCACATCTAGATCAGTTATCCGTACACTGATTACCATTACATGATGGATGTCAAACCTAGTGCTCCTAGTCAAGGTGATTCTCCAATATCTCCTGGCAAATTAAAGCATTTTATGCACATTATAAAAAAAAAAATCAGTAATTTGTAATTCAAATTATAGCTGCTAGGGAAAGTGAAAAAGAATCCTTCAATTCCCTGCTTTTCACTTTGGGTTACTTGCGTCACATCAGTTTACATGAACTTACATCACATCACATACAATGCAACATAATGTAATATGGCACAAACTAACCCAATGTAACCTAAAGGAAGTTATGACTTTCATACATTAAAAAAAATCCACCCTGGAGATAGGAACCAGGCTGATCATTTCAGGACACTCCGAAGGATTTCAAGGCTGTCTTGTGCTTGTGTACTTTCCAATTATGTCACTAGTGCACCAGCACCAAGAAGAAGATTACTCCATGTGTCATAATCTCCTGCTCTTGGAATCTATTCCCCCCTGCATATAGTGAGATCTTCATTACAAGCCTTTCCGCCTTTCAGAATATTTTTGGTCCAGATACTTAGGGTACTCACATTACTTCTCAACTTGCCAAATAATGAACTATAATAATTCCACTGGTAAGAAACAGTTAGCATTGAGACTTTTTTTTTGTAAACCCTTTACACTATTTCACGTGCATACTATATATTTCAATAATAGACCTAATATTTCAAATAGTTGCCCAGAGGCTGATCAATAGGATACTGTTTTAAATGCCTGATTTTTGCTGTGTCATAATCTTTGGTGGTGGGAAAAAAGAGAAAGAAGGCTCTCAGAAAGAAGGAACAAGCAAATGGTGTTTCAACATATAGAGAGGATACTGAGCAAATCCAGCTAGATGGCTTGGAGCAACTCAAAAATGGCCCTTTTCTGTAGTGACTTATACAGCATGTGGCTTCACGTGACTACACTATCTGCAAATAGCTCTAGGTAGTGCTTTTATGAAGCCCAGCATGGTGCTGGGCAGGCACCAATAAATTCAGAGTCTTATGTGTGTTTGTTCATGCATGCTCCATACCCTCTAAAACAGCTACATTACATTCATTTTGGGGTGTACTGCCTTCAGAATGGGCATGCTCTGCTTCATGGTTCTTATTTCCTAGTGTTGTTCTCCACTACTGTAGAAATGCCCACCCTTGTGAAATAATGACCTAATAAGCCATGACTACTAACATTAAGTCATTACAGCCATCAACTGTGGTTAAACTCACTCCATCAACATAAAAAACCAACCATGAGATAGCAGTAGACGTAAACATAAAATATTTGGATAATACATTCATTGGGAACAATTGCCAGAAGGAGAAACCCCCACATACAGTAGTCAGTGTAGTCTAATGTCACAGAATCACCCAATTACAAGATTTTTGCTATTTTAAAACATGTAGTCTATTGCACTATAGTATGTAATTCTATGATAATAGTGGGTATCCCAGTAAGAAAAATAAAAACAGCGGACCATCAGTTAGGTAGGCTGTCCCCTTAGCAGACAATCCTCAGACATACCCCTTCCAATTCCCTTTGTTTTACTGCGATACCAGTCTATGAAGATGTACTCTGCTTGACAATCTCATATAAATTGCAATTGCTCAATGTTTGCTCCTGAGATCAATGATAAAAAAAATAATAAACTGCAGCTCTAACCTTCTTGATTACAATGCCTTCTGTTAGAACAATAGAGAACAGAAGTAGCACTTCTGCAGTTCTCAGGATGACAACAAGAACTAGATGAAATGCCAAAAAGACAATGTTAAATAAAACCTGCACAATATCCATTTTGTTTTGCATGGCTTGGGGGACCACAATTGAAAAAGGTCTTATTTTATAGATCCTCATTTTGGGGTGTTGTTCAAAAAAAATATTTCAGATTTTTTTTTTTGAATTTGCAAACAGACACAGATGCCCCAAACTTCATTGAATAGAGATAATGATATGTATTGCCTCTAGCTGAACAGTACAAAACCATTGTTAGCTTCATTTGCATTAGCAACTATTCAGTTGCTCCATATGTCCATACAATATCTATAAAAGCTTTGAGGTCTTCATTTTTCTGTCAGAAGCTGTAAAGATTAGTTAATGTGTTTTTCTTTAGGAACAGACTATTTCCATATGCAGATTCATGAACTACCTGATGGTTTATTCAAATTCATAACACTAAGTATTGCAGAATATTTTGCTGCTAATTGAAAGCAGTATATTCCTTGAATTGACTTTTGACTACTGACCTCACTCACCTTTCTCCCTAGATTAACTCTGCATTTGGTCAAACTTTTTATAGCAAAGTGTAAAAGCATTATTACTTATTGTTTGTATGACCTCTCATCCTATGCCAACTCAGTCTCCTTTGGTAATGTGTGAAGTGAGTGTATGCTGAAAAGGAAGACACCTAAAATTCCACATAACTGAAATCAACACAGTTTCACTGTAGTGAACAAAGTCATTTTGCCTAAACCTAAATTTTGTTTTTAATCCGAGTCCATGGTGTCAGGGCACCAGTAAAAAAAGGGATGCTTTATGCTAACAGCAGTAGTGTGGATGGGCTCCTTTATGGCTGAGGAGAATTTCCAGTGGTCAAGTGTTTGTTCATATGACCTTCATATGATTAAGGATAGTTTAATGGGCAATGTAACTATAATGTTGGCAAGATGGCTTGCCAGACAGTACTTGAAAATCTGGCCTAATACTCTATGCAAATTCAAATGTAGTGAAGGGCTATGTAATCAAGTGCAGCCTTTCAAAGCATTTTTTTAAAAACTTTGATAATTGATCCGCATCCTTCACTGAAAATAACTCTGTTTTCACTCAATCAGATGCAAAATATTATAAGGCTATATAATTAAATGGGATTTTTTTTTCTGTGTGACAGGAGGCCATCCCAAGACCAGTCACACTATCAGCCCACTCACGTGTCTAGGGCAGTCTGCCCACCTGATTTCACTGCCATGCCTTTGTTAGAATTAAATTGTTGTTCCTCAGTGGGAGGGTGCCTATTTAATGCCCTGATGCCAAGGGCATAATACATGGCACAATATCCCATACCTCACAGATAAAATCCACTATTAATCCCCTGGCCCCTTAGCTGGACTGCACTCAGCTTCAGGCCCAAACTTGGCCTCAGGCATCCTCAGATATACCTTGGCCACATACCTGCCTCACTGGAGTCTCTACTTCCAGTTGGCCTACACACAGTCCTTTAGGCCCCCACAAACCCTACTCTATGCAGCCTCTGGCTCTCTTTTCCACACTGGGTCAACTTGAACTCTGGCCCCTCACTGGGCTCCTGAGCCTTATGCCCCATGGGTCTCAGGTGTTTGTTGACATTGTTGGACCCTGCCTCAGGCCCCATTCAGTGGGCCTGGGCTCTGTGCTTTTTTGTTGGGGTGTGCTCCCCTAGCCTTTCTGCTCCACAGGATAGCCACAAGGCAGCGGGAGCTCAGGCTTTCCAGTGCTCCATACTTGCCTTTTACTAGGGAGGCACAGGTGTGGCATTTCCTAGAGACTGCCCTGCCACAAGCAGCCCCACCATACCATCCAACCCCAGCAGAACATAGTTTCAGTTCATGCCCTAGGACCAGGAACCTCCTCCATCCACATACTTCCTACTCTGTCCTCCAGGTGCTTTGGGAGCTGCAGGCTGAGCAATATTGCTCCTCTGGCTCTCTGGATATAACTGCCATCTCTGATCCTAGGGACTAGGCTTATACTGAAGCTGCCCAGCCCTCCTCCAATCCAGGGCCCTCTTGACCATATGACCATATGACCACTGCATTGAGCCTAACCACACTTGGTGACTCCTCTACAGCCTGCTCAAGCCCGTTGAAGTGTAGGCACCAAAGGTGTCCTGCCACATTCTGCTTGTGCATCACCAATAGAATTGTTAACTATGGACCAGAAATGTGCTAAGGTGCCTGCATAATTTATATATGTGTGTGTGTGTGTGTATGGTGTTTGATATATATCTCCAATGACAAACATAAATATATATATATGTCTGTGTGTGCATGAGTGCATGTCTGTGCGTATACACACACACAGGTACGCATGCGTGTGTGTGTGTGTGTGTGTGTGTGTATATGTGTGTGTGCACACACGTACATGTATTAAGCCAGTGCAAAGCAGCTAGTATTCGCTTTGAATTTGGATTTGGTTGATTCGAATCACTGTTCCGAATCGATTTGGCCAAATCTGATTCAGAGATTCAGCCTGCCACCGAATCAGCTGAATCTCAGAATCAAACATGCCCCATCCCCTGCCCACTCTCCCAGCCCTGTCAATGGCTGCTCTGCCTGGCCCCAGCTTCCTAACTCTTTAAAAAAAAAAAAAAAAAAAGGCTGCCCACACTGCCCTGTGCTGCATGGGGGACTCTACCATGAGCCCCTATCTCCCTTCTGCTCTCCCAGCCCCTGCATGGTTGCCCTGCCTGACCTCAGCTCTTTTTTTTAATCCCTGCACTCACCAGCTCCTAACAGGTGAGGGGCAAGCCCCACTGCCCCCCACCGCCATACACTGCATGGGGGGGCGGGCTCTGCCATGATCCCCTAGAAGCCCGGATGGCCACTGCAGCATCTGCTGAGTGCGGGGCTTTTTTGGTTCTTTTTTTAAAGAATCGGGAGCTGGGGCCAGGTGGGGCAGCCATTGGAGGGCAGGAAGAGCGCTTGGGGGATGGGGGCTCATGGCAGAGCCCCCTATGCAGCACAGCGCAGTGGGGGGCAGTGAGGATTGACTCCCTGCCTGGTACAGGCCAGTGAGTGGAGGGTTTTTGTTAAAAAAAGAGCTGAAATCCCGGGGCTGGGCAGGACAGCCATTAACATGGCTGAAAGAGCAGGCGGGGTTCGGGAGGGTGCTCAGGGGTATAGGGGAGCAGACAGGGGATGGGGCCTGGTTGGGATCCCCTCCCCTATCCTCCAGGCATCTACCCCTCCCCCCCATTTACTGTCACAGAGTCTGGGTCCAGCTCCCTGTGGTAGTGAGTGGGGATATCCTGAATCCGTGAAGCTCTCTGAATCTTTTCTAAATTGATTCAGAGAGTTTTGAATCAATTCAGACCTTTTATTGGTGTCCCAATTTGAGTTGGATTCAGAATTTCAGCTGCCAAATTGGGCTGAATCTCCTCCAAATCAAATCAGCACCCAAAACTTTGCACAGCCCTAGCATACGTGTGTGTATGTGTTGTGTTTCTCATTGGCAATTTTACACATACACACTCTTATTTCTTTATAATTTTACATTAAAAAGAGAAAATCTTATATCTTTAATAAATAATATTTTCAAGAACCTTAGAATGTCATGGTTTTGTGTTTCTTATGACAGTATCTGGACAGAAATAAGTAGAGTAATAGAAGATTTGTGTGTGACAGAGGTTAATTAGGAGCTCAAATGAGGGGCATTTGAATTTTGTGCTGTTAAGTTCAGTAAGCTCACTTTACTTAGCTAATATAAAAAAAATGCTTGACTGAATGTGCCCTTTATCCACTAAAACTGATCAAAAATATTTCTGAGAATTAATCAAATCATGAGTTAACATAGAATCTACTGGGTCCAAGGGAAATTAGGAACATGAAAGTTCCTGGTTACTGTGAGTTAAATTACAGGCTCTCATTTGTATATGATAAACTTTTGGAAATAGCCATGTATTTCTATATAGGATATATGATCTAAAAGAGAAACACTGCAGAGAATAATAAAGAATGAACAAATGAATAGACTAAATGAAAACTGTTTTGAGCATCAACATGCATTATGGACTTTTCGACTCGATCAGATCATCAATGTGAACCTACTGGTGTCAGAAGGTAAGACAGCCATTTATTTCTTCTAGATTACAGTGAAAATCTACCCTCAGGAACACTACTTATGAGATTCTTATTTTCTAGTCTCAAAAGCTGGAAAGAACTTTAATGCAGTATGTGATTGAAGACATGTTTTGCACATTCTGCCGGATCGTCTCAAGACTAAATGAAAGGAGGCAGATTTTTGACTGATGACATAGGTGAAATATGGAGTGTTTGTAGAATTGGGATGAGTTACCTACCTCCTTAAGGATAAACAGAAACTATTCATTTTAGCTGCGTAGAAGTGTTTGGTGACAGTTTCTTTTTTTTCCCTCCATGATAATTTGAGTATTCTGGTTATGTACAGGTTATGGACTGATTTGGGAAATACTATGTTGTGTATGTGTCAGCGTTTACCTGTTTTCTCTGTTGTCATTTTACTTTTAGAATGAACTCAAATTCCAAGGCTTGGTGATAAATGGTCATTAAAACTTTGCCCTGAACTTTCTCCTTGGCAAAGACAGCTTTTGTGCTTAACAATGCTCTGACATTTCTGAAATGGACCTTTCACCCTGAAAAGTAAAAACGTGACTTTTTCAAAATATTCATTAACTTTTTGGCCAAATATATTTGGTGAAATATATTAAAAATTGTGAATAGTTTCAGCTGCCCCCAAATTATATATTTTGGTAAATAAACGAACCATCAAAAATGGATTTCACATAACTCTACTAACAAGTTGCCAGTTTCATCTCTTTTTTTTCCTCTGGTCCACCAGGTTCACTGGAGTTCAGAAAAAAAGCTGCTGGATTCCACAGGCATAGAACTGGGTCTTTGAATTCACTGAGGAAAAAGTGAATTTTGTAGGAAAAACATTAGAAACTAAGAACACCAGTTTTTAGCAGTAAAAATACTGCATAGAGAAACAGCAGATCATCTTGGAAACTCAAGATGACAATATGGATAAAAACAAAATGGCTATTTAAATAAGAATTACTTCATATTAGCTAAGCATACCTCCTGACCTCTGAGTATCTCTTTTAGCCTGATTTTATTAATCAAGTGTTATATTAAGCAAATGTGACAATCTCATTTAAGTCCTTGAAAGCAATGGAACTCCTTTTTTTTCCAATATATCTGCAACTTTTCTTGAGTATGGACTTAGCATTTTAAAAGCAGTAGAGTAAAATGTGGCCATGAAACATGCCATCAATTCTTCCTGCCGCATGTTTAGAAGCATATCTATATTTAAATGCATTAGTCATAATTTCTAAACATGTTCCCCTGTAAGTTTTCTCCTCTGTTAAAAGAAGCATTTGCTGTAGAATAGTGAATAGAATAATGAGCATGAATTATGCAAAGAAAATCTTTAAAGAAATTCTTGCATATTTTAAACCTGTTAAAAACTTGAGTTTGAAAGACATTGTCATCCAAAGAGATTCATTTCTTTTCATAATAATGAAAATCGTTGCAAAATTATAGAACAGAATGTGTCAGTTATGTCACTCTAGGCATAGAGACTCATGCCACAGTTATTCTTTTGAATTTTTTAAAGGCCCAAACCTTGCACAGTTCACATTATGGAAACTAAAAATAATTATAATTCAGTTCCTCAACTTAACTGGAACTTAGGGGAAAAAAGCCCTAATGTTACCAGTCTTCTATAAAAAAAATGTATATTTAAAATAAAATTTCACTTGAAATAATTAATCAGTCTTAGAAAAAGATGTGGGACTAATTTTCTTTTCAACTTCAAAGGTGCAAGTCCTACTGAATTCAACAGAAGAGGATCTTGGACAACTGAGAGCAGAATTTTAACTGGATAAATATTTTTTAAATATCTACTTAGGGAAAAATGGGATAATCATTGAAATATGCACACCAATCAAGACATCATTTGTATTAACATGGCATTTCTAGGTTACATGAATCTGTGCAAATTATGCTCTGAAATGGGCCCAGTCTGGTAATTTGTTTTACAGAGGCAACCCTCCCTGGGTCCACAGAAACTCTACTGGAGCCCCAAGCAGGATAGGGATTTGTATATGCATCTGGGATTTCAGGCATGACGCAATTGTGTCCGAGTTTATCCAACATCCAGGATCATCACATCCTAGTGTAACAGTGTCCCAATCCTCCTTTTCTCTCCTTTTCATTCTAATGAAGACTCAAAGGAACACAAAGGTTGTGTTCCATGTGGTAAATCATTGTGCAGGATGTATAGGTACCTTAGAAAAGACATCACAAGGGAAGTGAGGAAGTTTCCTTGTGCTTTTCTCTAATCCCTTTAAAATTTATGCAGGGTCAGTCACTATCTGCCTCTCTACAGCAAACTCCTGTGGCAATTGGTAAAAGAATGAGCCATTTATTTCTGTATCTATTCCTGTGTTTTTTTCAATAGCTGTTACAAAAAAGTACACAAGGCAATTTTGTTTTCATTCTCTTTTTTCTACATTAGTCTGAAGAGTGTCTTTATGGAGGCAGTTTTAGTACACAGAGAAAAATGACACTTGCCTCCCGAGAGAATTGTAAGTAAAGGAAACTTTCTCCTCCCCTCAACCCCCCGTTTTATGTACGCACTTTCAAAGTCATGTTGGCTCTTAGACCTAAATCTACCTTGATCTTTAAGCACTTTGAGCTCTGCAGAAAAGTCAAGTTTGCATTAACTTTGACAGGAGCTTTCATCCCATCAGACTTTGCTTCTTTTGTTCATGGTGAGGTCTTTCAAACTACAAATGAATTCAAATTTCTGGATAATAAGAGAAAAGTGGACTTACACATAGTGTTTTAATTTTGAAGTATTTATTTTCTGCAGTCCTAGAAAGAGCATTTGAGAATTAATTAATTTCAGAGGGTTTTATGATTTAATAAATTATTATTAAACTATCTAGTCTCATACACTTGCAGGTATCAATATCTATTTCTGGGCTGGTTTGTGTCTCACACTGTTGATTGATTTACAACCTATTATATAAGATTTAAATAGGATTAAGGGAAGCCTAACAATAAACATTTGCTATGTGCATAAGAATTGCTTTCAAAAGGGCCTTCAGCACTACATGTCAGTCTTACATATGACAGCATTCTTACATATTTTAATGCTGGTAAACTTAGCAAAGGCAAGCCAAAGGGCAAAGGCCCATGAGTTCTAGTAGATACATAACTCAGTTATAAATACCAAGAGACAATTTCAGAATAATCTGCACAATATGTGCAGAAACCTGCCAACATGAAGTCCTACTGCCTAAATAATGTAGTATATGCCTTGAGTTTCATTATCTGGGTTTGTTTTTTTCCATCATTTCTCACAAACAGAAAAAGAGGAGAAGATCAAGTTTATAAAACATATTGTGAAATGTTTTCAAATTGTTACCAAGGAAAAAAAAATGCACAAGGTTTTCCTTTTCTGTAAATGCATAGTTGAAGTTTATAAGAATTAAGTATAATTCATTTAAAAACAGACACATCCCTTTGGTTCTGGCACTGCTTAGAGAACTTCCTTGCTATTTCAATTAATAAGAAAGATAAATGCTCAAATTTCCTTTTGTGCATCAAATTTGTGAAGTCCAGTCACAGTTCATTTACTAAGAATGAGTCCAGACATCTATCATAAATTGACTTAGCAAAAAACATTTATTCAAAACCAGAGACCAGGTAATGATGTTCAATCAATTAAAGTTTGTTCATCCATAAAGAAAATAAACATAGAAGGGGAATAAAAGATACTGTAATGCTAATAAATATTTGAATAAATATTGATAGAATTAATTGAATAAACAATGACAATATTGTTTTAGGTGTGTACCAAGCCCCAGTCTATTTGTATGAAACACAAAAACAAAACAAAAAACAAACCACAGCTTTGTGTGAAGCTGAAGACAGAAGAAACCTGGTCAAATCTGAGGCCTAGCAGGTCTAAATCCTGAAGGGAGATAGCTTCATTTAAAGTGAGAGCATGAGCGACTGGTGCCTCCCAAGGTTGGGGGGGGGGCACCAGATAGCCGATGGGGGGTTCCCCCAGATGCCGACTGCTGACCAGGTAGGGACAGGAGCTGTGCAGCCAGGATGGGGCAGGGTACAGGACTGAGCTGCAAGTGACTCTTCCAAGGGGTATGGCTTCTGCTGCTATGTGTACTGAGGGAGACATGGGAGGGGTGTGCGTGGGGAAGAGCAGGCTGCTGCTGCAGGCTGGGGCTAGGGCTGGGGCCATGGCCGGGGCTGGACCATGCTGTGCTCCAGGTGGGTAGCGGTGGGACTGGGAGAGGGGTTGCGGGGGGCTATGGCAAATTTTGGGGTGGCTGCAGTCCCCCCAAAGGCCCCTCTCCTAGCAGTGCCACTGCCTTCCCTGAGCACAGCACAGCCCAGACCCCTCCAGTGGGACAAGCCTGACACAGCCCCAGTCCCAGCCCACATTGGCAGCCTGCCCTGCATGCACAGATCCAGCGACACACCCCTTCATGCTTCCTGGAGTACAGAAGAAGCTGTGCCCCCTGGATGAGCCGCTTGCAGCTCAGTCCCACACCCTGCCCCATCCCAGATGTGCAGCTCTTATTCCCGCTCCACCTAGCCCCAGCCTCACTCCCTCTTTTACCGCTATGCACATGTCACCTGTGCTGCTGCTGCTGGAAACCCATAGCTGGGGTGCCTTGTGACCCTACCATTGCCCTGCATTTGGGGGGGTAAGCCCTGTTAGCTTCCCCTTTCCACCACCTATGCCCATAATGCCAACTACACCTCCAGATACAGGAGGCACACCATGCTCTTCTATGGGGAAATGTCTCAACCCTCCACACCTATGCCACCACCTAGGAAGAGTTGCAGCTGGTGGCAGCAGGTCACCAGTGGTACACAGTGCAGGAAGGCCCCATGGAGACAGAAGGACTGCATATACAGGAACAGTTGCCCAGGGACACATGAAAAGCAGGGTGTTAGTAATCATCCTCAGGGCATGGGGAAACCAAGGGTGAGGGTACAGCTAGAGCTGGATTATGTTTCCTTTGCCTCTTCTTGGGTAGCAGGGTCATTGGCCCTGAGGGGCAGGATCTGGGGGACAACTCTAACAAAATGATGATGAAAACATAAGACATGGACCCCAATGTTGTCCACATCACAGGAGGCCCCAGGACAAACACCTGGCTCTCAACAGACCTTGACTGCTCTGAATCTGGTACACAGAAACACCATTTCCATGGCAGGGCCCAGGATGTCTGGCCCCTTTCCTTCAACAGCTCCTCAAAGGCCCTGCCACTGATGTAGGCACCCACCAGTTCTCATGGTCTTTAGTATAGGGAAGATCACCCATTTCTCCTTATGGTCCTCATATGTGGGCCTGAAAAATGCACAGTCCCACTTCTGGCCCCAGTGTAGGGACCTTAACAGTGCCCACTCCTTGTCCTGATCTCAGCTCTGATTCTAATGGTTCTGAGGCAGAACCCATTGCTAATGAAGACAGGGGTCAGCACTGCATTGCATGGACAGAATGGGGACCCAGGTGCAGAGTGAACTGCATACCCCTAAGCTGTAACTGAGCCCTATGGATAGGAGGGCAGGGTGGTAGCAGGAATCAGGGACCTACAACCCATAGCACACTCTCCAAGGCTATCACTCAAAGGCACTTATACTTTCATAGTTTCTAGGGTTGGAAGGGACCTGAACAGATCATCAAGTCTGGCCCCCTACCCTGGGCAGGAATGAGTGCTGGGATCATAATACCCTCACCAAATATCTATCCAACATCCTCTTGAAGACCCCCAAGGTAGGGGAGAGCACCACCTCCCTTGGGAGCCCATTCCAGAGCCTGGTAGCCACTTTTGGTTCTTATATCCTTTTTTCTTGTGGCAAGTGACCTCTTCTGAATATCTTCCAGTCATAATTTTCAAGCAGCCCATCATGGCACAACATCCAAAAAGGGAATGTCCCAGTGCATGTATAGCAAAACCCCCAGTATTCCATTTTTTTTTTTTTTACCTTTTAAATGCATTCCCTCCCCTTTCCCAACCATTTCTGACTTGTTATCTCCCTCTCTATTGCCTATAGATAAGTATAAGTGAGCTAAGACATAGGATAAGCTTCAGCATTTTATTTTGGTAGCAAGTTGTATTTCTTTTGTCTTTTTTCTCCTTTATATTGTATAATTATTAAGTTTATATTGATTTTCACTGCACAATATTACTATTTTACTGATACAATATGATTTTGGCCTACATATGTAAGTTAGCATAAATCATGTCAAGTTTCCATTTTGTTTGTCAATTATCCATCTTTTCCCCATGCCCTGTTGTGTAAACTATGACTCATACCTACCCCTCCTATGTAACTTGGTTTCTGGATGACTTCATGCCCTTCAGGCGGGGAGGCTGGACTCAATGATTCTTCTGAGGTCCCTTCCAGCTGTAATGTCTATGAAGTCTATGAAATATACATCATTGTGTGCATGATATACAAATTAGTGATCTGTGTATGTCTACTGAATGTGTGGGTATTGACAACTCATTGTTGTCTAATTTTTGGTGTGTAGTGTGTATGTGCTCGAATTGATGATAGGTATGCATGTGCCTAGGCTCTTTTGGATGTGTATGTGCCTGCATTGGTTGTGTGTGTGTGTGTGTGCGTGTGTGTGTATGCACCTAATTGATTTGTGCGTTGTATATGTACAATTGTGTCACACCCTCCTGTCTAACAGCACAATATTGAGATCCTAAGAGTTGGCCTGAATCCACAGGGCAACAAATGGAAAGAGGAGGGTGGGTACTGGTATTATGCCTTCATCCTAGTTGCTCAATTATTCATTCAATGCTGCATCAGCATGACAGTAGAGTCTGATACCTACTCAGAACACAACCCCTTTCCTTGGGACTGGATCACAGTTAAGCTGGGAATGCCAACAGAAGAGAGCTGGCACAAGTGACTTACCATTTCCAGCTGCTCTTTCTGCTGGAGTGCCTTGCTGAGATATGGTGAGGACCAGTACTTCTGCTGTTATACCCCATGTTGTCAAAAGAGTTTGATAGTTTTCACAGAGCCATAGTTTTTCTATTCTCAGGGACAACACGTGCATGCAGGAGGGGAGCCCACAGAGAATATAATGGCCCAAGGACAGGCTGCTGCACAGCTACAGAGTAAATGAGAGATATCTCTGGGAGATGGTGAAGAAGTAAGGAAGAGATCCTAGAAGCCCTGTAGCAATTCCTGAGCACCAGGTGTATTGCAGACTTCTGAGGCCATGAGCTTCAGCACCAAAGTGAGGAAAGAGTACAAATATAGAAGGGGGGGCATTGTGATGCTAAAGGATGTCTACATCTAGTCTCCTGAGGTGCAGGAATAAGACAGCCACTCCATGTTTGAAGGAGGCTACTACACCTTCACAGAGCTGACAAAGTCCCAGCAGAATGAAAGGGAGTTCATAGACAGGGGGATGGATCACCTATGCCGCTGAATGACATCAAGGCTGTTTCCCTGAAAGATACCATAGCCCCCTGGGCACCGTGTGGCACAAGAAGGTTCTCCCATCCCCAGTTACCAAAGTGTGCCCCACCCTGGGGATTATTTTGCAAGCTGTGGTGAACAGGGGTCTTGCAAATGGAACACCTGGAGGCAAGGTGCGAGGGGAGGACTGTTCCCCTAGGAAACTTGACTGCAAGTATGGGGGACCAGGAGGCAAAAAGGTAAACCAGGCACGGTAGAACTGAAGACTGTGGCCCTGGTGGCTAGTGGCAGAAGGGGAAACCAGACATGCCATCTCTGGAGGGCAAGGACAGATGGCATGACTGGGACTGGACCACCTAGGATCCCAGGGCAGGCCTACCCCAGCTGATACAGTGTTCCTGGGGTCAACCACAACCCCAGCAGCTGTGGTGTTCCCACTATGAATGCAGGCCCCACCTTGGTACCAGGACAGCTCTAGCAAGGTGCTGGACTGCCCATGCAAGGGATGACTGCAGTCCACTGCCTCACTATGCCAGACCTTTGCTAAGATAGGGTTTAGAAATAGCACATAGAACCCCCCACCTCCTCCTCCCACCAGGACCAGCAGCCATGGAAGATCACATTTGGACCCTTAGGCCTTAGTCCCATTCCTAGGAACTCTTCTAGCTAAAGCAGGGAGAGGGACTTGCCACCCCTGGTCTCCGGGCATGAGGCATTCCCCAACCAGTCTAGGATCATGTAATTAGGGTCCTTGTAGAGGGAGAGGGGGATACCATTACCAAGGACATCCTTTTTCTTCAGAGACCCACAAGGAGCCCACAGTCTAGGCAGTGGAGCTGGCTCCTGGACTTCCCATACCCATACTTCCACTTACCATGGCTTCTTCTTCACCCAGGCCTTGCAGAAGACTTTAGCTTGGCATCATGGGTGTTGTGCATGATACAGGCAGTGGTCATGAGTTATCAGGTACTCCTAAGCCATGTTTATGCACCTGCTCAGAGTCCACAAGCGTACCTTGAAACAGCTCAACACACACTTAATTGTCATGCTGCATTTGCTGAGGCAGTGGTTGAAGTGTTCTTTCCTGTAGTCCATATGCCCATTCAGAGTTTCATGAGCCAGGGAAAGAGGTGGTAAACTAGATCTCTGATGATTAGAGTGGGAAATGACTCTGCTGATCCAGATACTGAGATCCTCAGGGCTATAGTATCTATTGTCCACCACATAGGGGAAAGTAAAGTTCTGGGAGACCCTGGAATCATGAACATTGCCTGCCCAGCTGGGGAAGATATGGGTGAAGTACCCATGGTGGCTGACAATACCATGAAGCATGATGGAGAAGAAGCCCTTTTACTGGATGAACTCCGCAGTGTATTGGGGTATGCAGAGAAGGAGGATGTGGGTGCTGTCAAAGGCTCCCACACAGTTTGGGAAGCCCATGCAGCAGAAGCCAGTGATGCCCTTCTGTGGGTTGATGAGGTGCACGAAGCAGTTCACCAACATATCCTGGATGATGCCACACACCTCCTGGACCACTTCTCTGGTTATGGACTCTCCCACACTGAACTGCTTGGCAAAGGAACAGAGAATGTTGGGGGCATTGAGCTTCCAAACAGTGGTAGAGACTTGTTTCTCTGTAGTTTGGGGTGGCCTTATTCCTATGCCCTGCCACTCAATATAGAGAGCCAGCTGGGTGACAATGTCCATGAAGGGGGCTTAAAAAATATGGAAATTCTGCAGCCACCCCAGGTGCCTAGGGAAAAACACTGCTCCCAGTCACTGCTGGTCTCACAGGCCCTGAACCGCTGCTTAATTCCCACAGCACCCCAGAACCAATGGCATCAGGAGAGCCTCTGCTTCCTTGGTCAGGTGGAAACAGTTGATAGATTCCAGGACTCCTGGTAGCCATAGGGTCCAGTACGTTGCCCTGCATGAAACACTAGGTTCCTATCTCATAGGCAGGAAGGTTCATACCAATGCAAACATGCTGTGTTATGTGCAGATGAGCATGTGTAATGTCCCACAAACTCTGGGAAGAACTGTGCAGGACAATAAGGATATGCTACAGCTCTTGAAGTCAGGAGGGGTAGGGATCCATGGTGGGGTTCATGCAATGAAACTGATGCATTTTCAGTTAACAAGAGAAGGCAGTCAGTCTAGGTCTCTTCTGGAAGCCTCTTGGCAGGGCCAGAGGGAGGGGTCACTGAGATTGACCCCTCTGTGGGAGGGGGCATGGTCCCTTGTAGTGGTCAGCCACTCAGGACTCCCATACATGCTCAGCAATCTCTGGCAACCCAGGGAGCCTGCTGGGCATGTTGGGATGTATACTGAGGAGTCCCTTGTCTGCCAGCTGTCACCATGTCTGCATGCCTTCTCCCCTGAACACTTGCTCCATCAGAAGGAGTTTAGGCTGCTCTAACTAAACTGCACAATTTAGACCATGTCATTTGAATGCTTGCACACACCCGAAGCGAAATAAACAAACAAGAGAAACAAAAGATGCTCTGTATGCATCTGACAGAAGAATTTGTTAACAGAAATTACAAAACTGATTAGCTAGATTCCTAGCTTAGAAGATAGAAAATAGAATTAAATGAGCAGAGAGATGGAAATAATTAAAAGAACATATTTCCTGCCACCAGGAGAAAAAAAGTAATAAAAAACTAATACCACACCAACACGAACAGAAGGAACAAAAAAACCCCACTCAAAGCATAGCAAAAGTGTTGACTAGAAAGGGTGAAATATTTAAATGAGAGTACAAATCTAAGTTAAAAGCCCTGCTATTACTCGAGTCGCATTGTGTGTCAGACTAGCACAGTCAGTCTCCAACAGTAAATGAACAGCTTATGGAAATAGCTACTTATCACTGTAAGCAGGATGGTGAAAGTACAACTCCAGCTGGGTCAGTTCTTCTCTCATAGTATAGAGGATTTGTATGCAAAACTCCTGAGAGTTCTATGCATAAATCCTACACATATAGAAATGTAATTTGTAAACATTTATTTTATAAGGGTATTTGTACAAGATTAGCAAATCTGTCACCATGGGGTCCAGATTAATGCATCAAATAGATGCAGCTTGCTAGGCAGGTGCTGGCAAGTTGTAGAATGCTCTTCCTTTCTAATAGAGGGCAGAAGGAGCCACCAGAAGGAAGAGGGAAACTCCCTTCAGTATATGCACTACAAAGTGAAATAACATACAAATGCCTAAGCTAATTGTAAAAGAATGAGCTGTGGTACCGGAAGCGGTATATCCAGCTGAAATGCAGCTCAACACAGGCTATTTTACCCTGCTGAAAAGAGAGGCAGGAGACTCCCAGGTAGGTAATTTATTTTCTGGGAAGCCTCCCTCCCATAACTCCTACTCTAGATACCATCTCTCCCCAGCTGTAGATCTCAAATCTCATGGGGAAAGGTTATCAACATTACTTTGAATAACTTTTTGGATATTCTGATAAAATAGAAATCTTTGTAGAGAATGTCCCCTTTTATCACTTTTCATTGCACTGTCATTTGGGGGGGAAAAACAAATTTTGTCAAAAATGAAATTTGTTAATTAAATCTGTTTTTTTCTGTTCATTTATTTGGTGGTTTGGTTTTGTTGGTTTTATTTTGAAAGGACACAAGGAATTATTTTCATCAGACACTCTAAATGCATCATGGGGACAACATGCACTTAAGGATGAGTGTTAATTAAAAAGGATGGGGAGTTGGTAGACCTGTACCTATGCTTTTCAGGAAAGGTCCCTGAGTTATACTCCCCCTTATTTGACTTCTCAGGGACAATTTATTTTTAAATTATTTATTTTATATGAAGGATGCTGTTTATCTAGCTTAACCTGATTATTTTCCAATAGTATATGTGTGAGTGTGTGTGTATTCTGCTGAAACTTCCATCTGCTTTTTATCTTTTACATCTGCACTACTGTCCTGTTCCTCTTTTCTGTGATGGATGTTAAATATGTTGTGAATAAGTACATCAAGGAAGGTTTTGGATTCCACAACATAATGAATTACTGTCAGGATAGGAAACTAGGATCCATCTCCCAATCCTGGTGACTCTGGGGAATTCTACAGAGACATCAGATTCAAACTCTAGAGGGAAAATATCACTTTATACTTTTCAATTCTAACAAAATTAGCATGCAGCCTAAAATAGTTATGAGCAGAGTGCACTTCACACTCACTGGTCTTTGAAAAGGTTATGCCTCCATCAAGCGGCCCCTTTGTTTTCATATTTATTAATTCAGATTTTTTTTCTGTTTGAAATTAGTGTAGAGAACTTCACATTTATGAAAATGTTTTCCTAAGGTTCTTTAGTTGTATTTTTGTCCTTTATGTCTGGGAAAAACTGAGATATCTATTTCTTTTCATCATCTCTGCTTGTTTTCTTCTGGTTCTATTTCTTTTTCTAATCCTTTTCCCTTTAAAGAAGCAATGACCTTCTAGAGTTACTTTGGTAAGCAGGTAATTATACTTCCCCAATACTAGCCTGTGGTCCATGTGAGAGTCATACAAAAATGTTGGGGACTTCTCCCCCCTCAGGTAATTAAGACATCTGGGATAGCTGCATTTCCTTTTTAAAAAGAAAGAAAAGGATTTTAATGTCATAAGTGGCAACAAATCAAAAGGCAACAAAAAGTCAGAATATTTATTGAAAAACATTGTGCTTCATCCTGCACACAAGTGTCTTTCAGGTTTAGTATTTACCATCAATACTGGCTGTATCTACATGAGTGGCAGACTACACAGTTGTTACTCTGCAGTAATTTGGTACTTGCATAACTAAGCACTAAATGACTGCATGGTAACTGGTGTTACTGCACTGTAGCATCCCTGCAATTTTTTTTCCAGATGCTACCACGCAGTAGCAATGAGCTCATTACTACTGCACAGTAGTGTTGCATCATGGTTAGTGCCCGCCAAGTTTACTGCACAGTACCGTCTTGCTTAGACGTGCCTGCTGAGTAGCAGCTGTTTATAGGATTAGACATGTTTCTTGCTACCTGTAGGTATCTTTCATCTAAAGACTATATCAGTCAGAGAGACTTGGTTAAGAAGAAATATTAATAGGGAACAACATGAGTGTAGGCATAGTCATAAGACATTCATACAAGAAAATTTGAGAAAGCTAAACCTCCATATATAATATCACATTTTCTATCCACCTATTTCAATTTATCTATCTATACTGTTATCAGAAGGAGGTATCATTTATGACATTATGTTGCCCTTAGCAACAAGTCATCCTTTGTATTTTCTTTGATTTTAAGTAGAGGGTAATATCAGTTCTTGCTACACAAGTATAAAACATAATATAAACCTTATTAGAAAAATAGTAGCTGTTCAAGTCTATGGTAGAAAATAAAAGCCATTGTTTTATATGAATGAACTGTCGATAGTTTAAACGTATATTTTACTGTTTACATTTTGACAAATATTTCTGAGTCATTATTGAAATAAGCAGAAATATTACTAAATATGCATTAGTAAGGCCACGATCCTGGAAATACATATGATATGTGCTTAAGTTTAAATGCTAAAATAATTCTATTGTTTTTAATGAGGTATTTTGTTTGTAGATAATCACTTATGTAAGTGCAGAATGACAATATGAATGGCATATCCTCTTCTGTGACAGGTGTGTCACACTTGGGAACAAAATCTTCTGGAATGTCCAGCCCACTCATTCCCCCTCTTGCTGTAACAAATCCCTGAAATGAGGCACTGCAGTTGCCTTACAAAGGTCCTCAGTTATAACCCAACACTTATTTTAGGTTCTGTGTCTCAGGCAGGCTTACTGAGCTGCACTCAGAAGACGTGTCTACATATTCAATTAATCAGAAGCAATAAACAGTGGAGCAGTTTGAGCCAGGATAAACTACTCCTGAGTGCAGTGTTTACACATGCACCTGAGACAGCAGCAACTTGAGCCACAGCAGAGCAGGTCCAGGCTGAGGAGGGAAACGAGGGGTCAGCCCTGGGCTCTGGGTCACAGTGCTGGGTGGTGGAGGGGATGGCTGGGGCACCAGGGTGCTGAAAGTGTGGAGCCATGTGGCTAAGTGGCAGGCAAGAGTCTGGCCTCCAGCTGACTGGGCTGACCAAGTGCAATTTATGCTCCAGTCAGCTTCTACAGCCATGCCCTGACAAGCACAACTGTTTGATTCCTTGGGGACAAGTAGCAGTGCTGCACCTAGCACCACAGCTACTTGTCCCTGGGGAACGTCCTTGCCTTGTATGCTTTGGTGCATAGTACGTAACACCAGCTGGGGTTGGGGGCACTGGGCCCAGCACTGTGCTGGCCCCAGCAGCCTTACCTGGGATCCTAGGGGCCTCCCAGGGCTGCTGCAGCTGCGACAATCCTGCTGCGTGGAGCCAGCTGGCAGCTGCAGTGCAGTTCCAGGCAGCCTGGCTCTTCTTTGCTTTTCAACTGCACATGCTGCCCAAGTATGTGCTGCCCAAGCATGTGCTGACCCTGGATAGCCAGTGGTCAAAAAACCCACAGGAAAAAAAACAACAGATCAGTGCATGCATGGGCAGAGAACAGCTGACTGTGCAGTATGTGGCACTGCAAATGTGTTTGTGGGGCCACATATCACATGGCTGCACTCATCTCTGGATGCACCCTACATGTGTATTTCATTGCAGTAAGTTACCCTGGCATAAGATAGTACTGTCCCCAACAATACTATCTTACTGCAGCATTAATTACTTTACTGCAGTCTAATACTGTTGCACATGTAAATGATGATGCTTTACTCCACAGCTAATTAGTCTACTCTGTAATAAACTGCATGTGTAGATACGGCCAGAGTTGCTTTAAGGTGGATACATTGCTTCATTGAAGGAATATGGCATAACCCAAAGCAGAATCAAGTGGACTAGACATGATTCTTAAAGTACCTTAAAGTACTTACAGAATGAAGAATGGATAGGTAGTCATAGTTAGCACCTGTCTCAAGAGAACAGAATTGTGCTGAGACATCTGAGAGTATGGCTCTAAAGCCCAACTCTTGAGTGAGATTCCTTTCCACACTTATTACATTTGAAGTTCATATCAAACAATTCTGAAGTGGTGTGGGCTTCTTCCTGAGGTTTCTTTTTTCCTTCGTATGTTGGACTCTTCTTTCCTCACAAGCCTTCATTCCATGATTGTTTCCAAGCAATCTTCTCCCAGTCATTTGGCCTGATCTTCATTGCCTTCATTTTTCTCTTGTATGCAACTTTGAACCAGAGATAAGGATGCCCACATGATCTTCTTCCTGTAAAGACTTCTCCATATAAGAGATTCTTAGGTAGATTCATTCTCTATATATGACCAAGCCATTGAAGTCGATGCTGATTAAGAAAAAAATTCTCAGAATGTTGGTATGTTCCAAGATACCAGTGTGGGCAGCTTTGTCCCACCAGGAAATTCCTAGAATGGAGTGAAGGCAATGTTAATGAAAGCTGTTGAGGCACTTTTCCTGAATAAAATATTTGGTCCAGGATTTGCTGCCATACAAGTGTGTGCTGGTGATGTGAGCATGGTATACTTTGATCTTGGTTCTAACAGTCGGTTTGTTGTTGTTTCATCCTTGTTTGACTTAGTTCTACCTGTTGTTGCATTTAGTTGTATTACTAGGACCATAAAATATATTTATAAGCAAACAAAAAAGTAGACTATATTTTATCACCCTAATCTATAGTATTAGAAGTGCTAGTTATATTTGTGGGAGTATCATAGCTTTTTATAGAGATAGGGATAGAGTTATAATGGAGTTTCATGAGATTCTATAGGAAATGCTCTTGAACAGTCTGTAGAAATTGAGAACACAATATTTTTGTCCATAGAGCTCAAAGCTGGAAAACAAGTAAAAAAAAATCAAGCAGCATAAGCAAAGGTGGGGAAATATTAACGAAAATTTGTCTAAAAATAACACAAAAAGGGAGACTAATATTAGGATATATGATAGAGGGAAAGAAAAAAGACAAATACAAGAAAGAAAGAAATATTTGCATTACATAAAGTTTAGCATCCCCAAATTGCATAAAATACATACATTCTGTTTCATTGTGGATATTTTCTAGTGAGAGGCAGACTTT
Organism: Crocodylus porosus; assembly: GCF_001723895.1. Classification (NCBI taxonomy): domain Eukaryota; kingdom Metazoa; phylum Chordata; order Crocodylia; family Crocodylidae; genus Crocodylus; species Crocodylus porosus. The sequence continues at coordinate 592,675 of NW_017728913.1, forward strand.
GGTAAATCACAGATTTTGGGGGGCTTTTGTAACCTGAATTTTTGGGAAAATAAATATATTAAAAATTACAAACTGATCACATATTATAGTAGTAGGGGCCATATATCTTATTCTCAGCTGTCTCCCAAACAAAACAAAAAGAAAATAAAAAACTGAGCTAATATTGTCCTTCAGAGTATAATGAAAAAAGGGAAACAGTAATGAGAGAGGGAAAAAATCCAAATTATTACTAAACTGGAATAATTTTCTTAATACAGTAAAGCATTCAAACTCAACAATACCTGGATATCCATGACTTTTCTAGTATTCAAGCCCCAGGAGACTGACTGCAGCAGAACTTGACTTTTTGGGAACTTAATATATTTAGGCGTGGTCTATAAATATAAACATACCTTCAGTTCACACACTTAATTCTGATATAATATGAAAACTTTTCTAATCAAAACCTGTAAGTAAACAGAAAAGAATGTTATTTAAAGGGCAGATACAATGAAAAGATCATATCCAAGAAATTAAACATCAGAAGATAGTGTGTCCTCTCTCTCTCATATTAGTCAAACCCAGCCTAGGCCCAGAAAAATTATTCTTTATGGTACATATCTAATTTCTACTTAGTCATCAGTATAAAGCAAAGTACCCACAATGAAACCATAGTGCACCTATATTAGGGCTCTGCAAAATGGCAGTGTTCTGCGCTAGCCCCTGCTGAGGCCACAAAGCCTGTCAAGTTTCAAGGAGATAGGTGCAGGGTTTTGGGGGAAACTACACCCCAAATTGTGCATTGAGTTGGTCCCTGAGTGAATCATGATTGATAGCATAAACACAGTAGCTAGTGAGGACAAAGAGTTAATGAGCAAGGATTAACACCTACAAAATCACAGACTAAGGAGAGGAAAGAACCTATACAGAGCCAGGAACTGCTTCTGCCCCAAGACAGACAGTCAGTTGCACAAGTACCCATATCACGAGTTTTGTCTGTCATCAGCTAGAGGTGCAGGGCCCCAAAACCCAGAAGCCTCTGCACCTATCTCCTTGAAAGCTTGCAGGACTTGTCACTGCAGCAGGGGCTATCAGGCCTGCAGCTTTCACCCTGCTGCTCCTTAACATGCACAGTGTCACCCACGTCATGAGTTTTGCTTGTCCGCAGCTCCAGGTACAGTTTCCCCCAAACCCCTGCACTATCTCCTTGAAACTTGGCAGGCTTTGTAGCCTCTGCAGGGGACAGCTTGCCTGTAGTTTTGATGCACTGTGGCTTAACACATACATGTGACACAAGTTTTGCTTTCAAAACTTTGGCATGCAGTTTCCCCGACCCCCCTGCAAATATCTCCTTGAAACATGACTAGCTTCATGCTCTCAGAAAGGAATACCATTCCTGCAAGTTTCATCCAAATCAGGCCAGAAATTACAAAGTTATAGGCTGTTTCAACCTTCCCCATTATAGCCTACGGGCGAAACATCGAAACAGCGTTGAAACAGCAAAACGCAAAGCCCTAATCTATATTACAAAATAACACCATAAATAAATGTTACACATGTTGGTGCTGTCTCAGCAACTAAGTAACTGATCAAATGGATGATCACTTTCTTGATCACTTATTCTTGATCACTTTCAGGTCAGGCTTTAGTCTCCCTGACAGTGGGAAGAGAAAAAGCTGCTTGTATTTCCACAATCTATATTTTGTCTCCTCTGTAGATAGAAAACTTAAGTTTCCAAAAGGACACTTAATCTATATTGGGGGTAGGCAACCCCCAGCATGCATGCCAGAGTGTGGCACACAATGGCATTTTGCTTGGCACGTATGCCTCAGGGAAGGGGCTGGGACTGCAGTGCCACAACAAAGATAGGGCCCCTTACGGCTCCCCCCATGACCCACCCCTCCCATCTTGTAACATCTACTGGGCACTTTGCCCAAAAACATTGCCAACCCCTGATCTATATCCTTTCAGTTTAGCGCACAAAAATATAAAACTGCTTAAAGAAAATTTGTAAGAAAACTCTTTGTGGATTATTTAAATTTTCCCCCTTAAAGTAATAGAAGCCACACCCATTCTTAGCATCTGATGAAGGCTGCCATCATCTATGAAAGCTTATGCCTTTTTGAAAGTGTTTCGAGGGTGCAATTTTACCCTGACTTCCTTCAATACAGTCTGGCAAGCATAGTTTTAAAAGTGATGTTCCTTGGGGAAAGCA
>NW_017728913.1:595048-601655 GCF_001723895.1 Crocodylus porosus
GGGAGAAAAAAAGAAAAAAAATTCCTCTTCAAAACTTGCATCTCAGCTTCTGGCTAAGCACAAAAAATTGTCTTGAGACAAAGCTGGGTTAGTTTCCACAATTTCAGTGTCCTTCATAGGAGCTGGAAAGTAGCCAGGAAGCTTCTGTTCCTGAAAATATATATCATTTCAGAATTATTCTTTCTTCTTTTTCTGACCAAGCAAAGCAGTATCTTCACAAAAAGGCTTTAGCAGCCTTTAAAATTTAGAAATGATAGGCAAATTAGAGGGAGGAGAGCTGTGTTTCCTTGTGGATCTTAGGTCAATTTCACTCAGTCATTGTCACTTTCAAGCTTAAAAAATTATGTTTGCAAATGACTTGCTTTACATTTTTCCTCTTAAGAACAACAGAATTATTATTTTTTAAAATCCCTTTAGACAATAAAACTCTTCTGTCCTGATGCGTTATGTGACAGTGACATTTCTCATACTAAGAATTTAAGCATATACTTCAAACTGTTAGCTATTTATTTTATTTATTTATTTAAGTTTATTTAAATTCAAGAGTCTGAGATAAATACTATTTGGAGTCTTTGGAATAACTCCCACTAGCTTTAATGGCTCTTGGATAAAGCTCTCCATTAGTATAATGCGCACAAAGCATGCCAAATAGACCAAAAGGCAACTTTACTTTAAAGAACTTTTTTTCAAAGTGCATCAACACCAGTGCAAGCTTCTGCATGTTGCCTTATGTTGGTGATGGTAGTGTTGCCATCACCACCCTGAACTTGACACTTCTGTTTCACTATTCATTCAGTTCTTTTTGCTTTGTTCTGAGACTACAAGTGGTACTGAGAATCAGTGTAAATCTACAGTGTTTCCATATGACAAATAATATAGTACTTTGAAATTAGCTTAAGACTTCCAATTCACTATGTAAAATGACCCCCAAATAATGGTGGGTTCCTTCTCCTCTTTCTTCCCATGATACTGCCTGCCTTCCCTTTTTTGTGCTGCCTGTCTTCTTTCCCCTCCAATTTCTTCACCTCACTAAATACTATCCACATAAATTCCTACATAGTTCCAGCTACATACTACATTATGAAATAAAGAGGATATAGGCTAATGAACCATGCAAGGAAAACATTTTCTTTCAGATATCTAAAGTATTATTTTACTAAAAAATACAGCAGTAAGCAAAACAATGACCCTATGCACTATTAATATAGCCTAGCATACATTATACTTATTGTGTGATAAGCATACAGAAAGTGCTCTATGGATATTCACTGCACACAAAGCACTTTAAAAATGGCAGATAACAATCTAAGATAACCCTGGATGGATGTGGTATCAGACTAAAATTGTTTTACGTTGGAGTGCTTTATTGAACATCTGTACCATATCCCAGCATGACAAGTTAGACCACAGTCCTCTGGTATCTGAGGGGCCCCTCACAGGGTAGTGTGCTAGCCTTCATCAGTACCTATCTGCTCCAGAAAAGTACCAGTCCAGCTCCACCCCCAGACTTTCACAGATTGGAGACAGAAAAGACTCTTTTTCCTCCTTGTGCAGCCAGACAGGGGGTGGCGGAATGGAACTCCCATGACGCATACAGATTCCCTCCCTCCTGTTTTCTGGCTCATATCTTGGGGAGTGGGGTAGCTGTTTCTGAGAGGCAGGGAGTCTCCATTCCTCTAGCCCTCCACCCCCAGATCCTGGTCTGGTGAAAAGTTGCATGCAGCACTGAGGCTGGGGCAGAGCAATGAGAATGGAGCCCCCTAGTAGATAGGTGCCTCCCAGTTTACTGGGGGGGCTGAAGAGGTCTTTGTGGTGGGGGGGCTCTGTTCCCCCCTGCCTACTCATCCTGATGTGGGCGTGGCCCATCCCCTCCCAAGACCCATGCCAGCAAGTTGAGGCTGGGGTGGGGCATGTGGCAGGGGATTATATTCCCCCTCCTTGCAACCCCTGCTGACAGCCACCAGCTGATGGGGGGCAAAGCTGGGAAGAGGGGCCTCTCTGACAACATCCTGGGAGGCATGCAGAAGCACCCTCAGCCTGCTGACCTCAGCCGGTGCCCTCCAAGGGTGAACTTCAGTTCTGTTCAGTCCTGTACAAATCTAGGGTGCTTTCAGTAAAGTGTGAAAGTTACAGTGCTTCCACATTAGGATCCTGAACATCTGTACTTAGCCACAGTGCATAAGCAATACAAGTGTATCTTAAATTAGTCCTGGTGAAGTTAGGCAGACAAGATTCTTTGGACAATTACAATATAAATTCTATTTTTTTTATATTATAGTGGATAGCCCAGCATCCTGTTAGTCATGTACATAACTGCAAAATTGTAGTAATTATTATTTTACATTACTGGACTGCTTCCATAGCCAATGATGAGGTAGTGTACCATACTTTCTGCCATACCTCCCCCATTTTACTTTTGTACACCCTTCCATCCACTTTGCTTGAATGCAGTGCTCTGATGAGATAGTGGATGTCTGAGTATTTACCTACCAGTTTACAGATACAGCTCAGATTTGTGCATCTGAATCTGGAAATGCATATGCGCTCTGAAATTTGCAGCCTTAACCTCTGAAATTTTACATACATTATACAAAGTATCTGCAATTAAATAAGCTTAAAAATAAGAACTGCCTAGCTAAAGAACTGTGTAAATACATTTCATTTAATTTATGAAAGTAACTTCATATTAGATATTTTTCCTTATTCACCTTTTTCCTCTATCCAGAAGTGCTCATTAATCTTAATGCCCCACCCCCCCCACACAGCGTCACACCTACTATGTCAACTATGGACTGTGCTGTTGCACTGAATCAATCTAGATAATTGGTTACTTGAAAGACCTTGATCCATCTGTGGTATTCCTTCTATGCTGACATAATGTCTCCTTTCAGTACAAGTAGGAAATTCAAGGATGAGTTCTAACCATTTCAGTTATTGGTATTTATGCATGCTTGTTCAGATGGATTATTGTTACTGTGCTAGGCAGCTAACATTAATGTCAAATTAACATAAAATATAAGGATGACAATATGCTGGAATTTGTATAATATACACTTGAATCTAAAGGTATTTTGGAATTGATCCTCAAGGACTAAATAAGACATTTTAGTTAACTCATTGTAATATCTTTCCTCCCCCCCGGCAAAAGCAGGGATCAGCAACACTGGATAAGGGATACCATATAATTCATAGAGATGGACTACATTGGCTTAGGGTTAGTTTAAGGGTTTTTGAATTTTAGGGCATTTAAAGCTTCAAAAAAAGTCTGAAACACTTGCCTGGTGGTGTCATTCATAGAGACACTTGCACTAAGAGTACAGCAGTGATTAATATAGATTGACTGATAATAATCTTGATTGAATATTAATGGTGATCTTGTTATAAAAACAGTGCCCCCCCTTTCCCTATTCAAGTCAGTGTTTTGACTGGCAACAGGGAAACATGGTTGAAGAACCATGTCACTGGTATAACACCAATAGAATTTTCTGTAGCTCATCTAGAAATATTCATGGCAAATTTCAAGCTTTAGGAATTGAACCTATAAATATTAAGAAGGTATAAGAATAAAAGCCAATAAAACTCTTCATGCAAATAAGTGTTACTCAAGTTAGTGCCTGGCCTGCATAATTGGATCCATGTAACAGAATGTAGACTGTAGATACAACAGTATTAAAATTGCAATATTTTTGTTGCGCCCCATAACGCCGGTGCACCCTTGACCTGCGAGCCTGGGTTGGCACAACCGGCTTGGCGCGAGGAGGGGGATTTATGACCGGGCAGGTGGGTGATAACGGTATGATTTAAACACAACGTGATGGTTTCACAAAAGATTTATTTTACTTACGCTTCTGATGGCTTGCAGCGTAGGCAGAGGAGCTGATTGATTTAGTTAGCAGCATGCAGATATCATGTTACCCAGCATTTACAGGGTGGGTAAGACAGTTCCTTCTGAGTGATTCATATAAGCCATTGCAGTCTGCAGATTACTAAGAGCTCTTCATAAGAAAGATAACACCAAAGACAGAAAAATAAATGGACCGGTAAGACGAGATACGCCAGAAAGATAACATAGGTGGAGAGATGCATGATCTGTTTTTCTTGAGTGTATACACAGTTCTCTGTTCTCTGCTTTGGGCGGAAGTTCTTTCAAAGTTTTATTTGACACGGGTGACCAATTACTATACGCCAATCATAAATAATTAACGAGCTGGCACTTGTGTTCTCTATGTTTGCTCAAGTTTCTTAAAAAGGGGGGTTATTTTTACTTGGGTGGTACTGGTCCTGTTTGGTCACAGGATTGTGCGCATAGCATATTTAATTTTACAACTTCATTAAAGTAGTTTCATTTTTATCTGGTCACTATGGGTACCGATATCTCTTGTACTGAATTGTCAAGGCCAGTTTCTCTCTCTAGTGTGGGAACTCAAGGGATTTGAAATGAAGCACAGATAGGGGTGTGTATATGCAACACTGTTAACACAGAGGGATAAATTACAACCACAGAGTTTGCTGTGTTAGCTTCTGACCCTTTGCCATTTGACCTTTTGGCATCGGCATTTGAAATCAAAGACTTTTATCTTTGACATTTTCAGACAAAACAAGTTTCTCCAAGTAAAATCAAAGACCAAATGTAAGTCTTTTGTTATATCCTGTTAAATACTCTTTACTTCTGTGGGTTTAACAGGTTATAAAATACAAAGGGCACATCCACACATGCAGGCATGTGTGCTTGCAGCAGCTCAAATGGAAGTGGCACAAATTTGAGCCAGGGCTTTTTGCCTCAGCATATGTGCCCAGACATGCACTTTGGTGTGGGGCAAATTGTGCCGCTTGGGGCATAATAACCTTGCCTGGCTCCTCCCAGATCTGCAGCCAGGGAGAGCTAGAGACTGGGCCCAGCACCTGTGCTGGCTGCAGCAGTATAAAAATCTGCCCTGGCCAGCACCTCAGGGCTACTTGCTCTCAGGAACCCCTTGGGTAGTCCCCATGAAAAGGGGCTACTAGTTAGCTTGGTCGGTCTTAGCCTATGGTAAGTGAATGGACGCATAGACAGAAGCTTTAGGGGCCCGGCCAAGTGGTATCTGGGACACTAGCCTCTTGTACCCTAAAATCCATGTTCTTCCACAATTAGAACAAGAGACCACTATACATGCATACACACACACACAAAGGGATTGATTAGTTGGGCAATGTTTATTCATATATTTACAATGTTAAAGCAATATTTACAATTTGAAAGCCTACAAGTGTTTCTATCATCATAATAAAATAATATCTAAATATCTATTTGTGTTGATGTGTGTTCTTGGTTTTCTTTTCACATGATGGGTGTGTGATGGGGGTATGGGGTTTGCACATGGGGTGTAGCGGGATGCAGGTGGGCATATGGGTAAGGTGGGATGAGAGAGCAACTGTGGCAGAATTGTGGGGGAAATGTGGGTGTGGGGGAATGTATAGGGAGAGCTGCTGAGGAGTGGGTCCCCTGCCCTCCCACAGGGTGCAGCCCCCCCACATAGCACATGGGATGCCTCTCGCAGGGCCCCAGCTCCCCCCTGCAGGTTTCCAGTCCCCCCACAGGGTCTCAGTCACCCTACATGGCCATATGACCCCCCCCAGTGTGCAGGGTCCAAAATGGACCTGGCGCTGGCTATGGGAGACAACCTGGTGAGGGGGGTGCGGGTGCTCAACCACCTGGGCGACAGTGATCATCGCCTGCTGGAATTCACCATCCAGCGCAAGGTGACAAAGGCCTACAGCAAGGCAGCAGCCATAGATTTCAGGAGGGCAGACTTCAATGAGCTAAGGAGAATAGTTGGAGAAGCACTGGGGTCCCGGAGGGGAGGGGAGGGGAGCTAGGTGTCCAAGGAGAGTGGTCATTCCTTAAGGAGACAATCCTCCAAGCCCAAAGGGAGGTAATTCCAACATGGATCAAAGGGAGCAGGAGGGCACATAAGCCCCCATGGCTCACCAAAAGCATCCGGGAATGTCTCCTAGCAAAAAGGGAGGCATACACCCAATGGAAGGGAGGGGCCATCACCAGGGAGGACTGTACTGCAGTTGCCCAAGGATGCAGGGGGGCAGTCAGGAAGGCCAAGGCAGAGATGGAACTGGGACTAGCTTCCTGGATTAAGGACAACAAGAAGTCCTTTTTTAAATAGATAGGGGGCAAAAACAAGGTTCCAGGTAATGTGGGGCCCCTGTAGGACACATTAGGAAATTTGGTCGTCACACCAGACGACAAAACCAACGTATTTAATGATTTCTTTGCCTCCATTTTCCTAAGCAGGGACTGGAACAGTCAGCCCCCCCCGGACCCCCCTTAGATCCCAGGGGAGGCACACCTAGGCCAAGGGTTAGCGAGGAACTAGTCAGGGAACTTCTGGAAGGACTGGATGTATTCAAATCAGCTGGTCTGGACAATCTCCACCCTAGAATACTGGGGGAATTGGCTGAGGTCATTGTAGGACCCCTGGCACAGATTTATGAACACTTGTGATACTCTGGTGTGGTGCCAGAAGACTGGAAGAGGGCCAATGTGGTTCCCATCTTCAAAAAGGGGAGGAAGGAGGACCCAGGAAACTATAAGCCAGTTAGTCTTACCTCGATC
>NW_017728913.1:601790-639231 GCF_001723895.1 Crocodylus porosus
AAGGCCTTCGACACTGTCTCTCACCCTGTTCTCATTAAGAAACTGGGGGACTGTGGTGTCAACACCCACACAGTCAATTGGGTCACCAACTGGCTGGAGGGCTGCACCCAGAGAGTGGTGGTGGATGGGTCATTTTCGACTTGGAGGGATGTGGGCAGTGGGGTTCAGAAAGAGAGACCAACACTCAGTCTCTCCAGAATAGAAACAGTCAATGTTTATGACACTCAGAAGATTGAAACTCAAGTCTTTAATCTAAATTTGTCCAAGCACCTTGGTCTCTTTCACCCACAATGAATTCAATATACCAGGCTATTGGCATTTCTGTGATGGGTGATATTCTCTCTTGGATAGATAGGAGAAGTCAGCATCTTCTTCTTATGGAAAACAGGAAATGGATAGCTAAGATGAAATGGGAAAAGATTTAATTTTCAAAAATATTGTTGGGATGAATAAAACTTTTGCCACCTGTCTGTATAAAGAACATACCACAACAAGTCATGGACACAAAAGCAGACTTAATGTATATGCACATTTATGCCAGTAAACAGCAATTGTTCATGAGTTGCAACAGAAAAGGGTCACAATCACAGTGATTCCACAGGTAACTCTTTCAAATTTGAGCAAACACTTATTCATTTGAGGTCCCAAGCTTATTCGTGATCCCCAGGCTTATTAACCACTACCTGAGCAATGCCATCTCAGCTGGTTGAACTTGTAGCTGCATATCAGAGCCCATCACTATGTCGAGGTTCTAATTTCCACTGTCACTTCTTCATACTTGGTCCTATAATAAGTTTTATTCATGGCAGAAGTGATCCAATCATAGGAGCACTTCTGAATTTTAAAATAAGATTGAAATGTATATTATCTGTAAATTAAACATTTGCTAATTAACAAGAATGCCAGAAGAGAGAATTCTAAGGTCAGTTACTTGTAATTTATTTTAAAATGTTCAGAAAAATATTTTAATTCCTCATATTTTGCATATAGTATAAGTTGGAGTTTTTCTACTATTTAGGTTTACCATTCATTCATTTTTCTTTTTAGCTTTAATCACACCCCCATCTTGGAAATTTAACTTTCCTTGAGACAGGGACCAAGTTACCTTATGTGAGTCCTCCAGTTGGGCCCTCGCCTTGAGTGACCTTATCCTTCAGATATTGCTTCTAAACTAATCTTATCATGAAGTTTATTGCCTTTGTTAAGGACGATCTTATCCCCTAGTAGCATAACTGAAGGCGGGGCGGAGATGAAGGCAGCAGTGCAGGTGCTGTCTTTGTAGTGGGACAGGTCACCAAGAACAACATGGTGGCCAATGCCATCTTATATAGAGTTGCTGAGCAGGATAAAGAGTTCCCTTGCTATGCCTCTGTTATTGCCTACCATTCTTGCTGTCTTCTTTAAGTATTGCCAGAAGAAAAAACACATTATGGCACAAAAACTAAGTGTGCATAAAATAATATCTTACTTTTCAGACATGAGAGAAATACAACTGCAGTATTTGGAGTGCACTCAACTAGAGAGGTCAGATGTACTAGGAGAGCAAAGGTAGTTTATGGTATGAGAACTCTCAAAGAACAACTACAGTGTTGGATAGGAATCCTCTCCATTTTCCATATACTTCACCACAAGAGGAGTAAAAATGTTGGGGTTAAAACAGAAGAAACAAGAATGCATACAAATATAATGAAATATTTTCAATAGTGTGATCAATAATCATGTGCAACATGAAAAAAATGTCAAAATGATTCACAATTACAATACAAAGTTTAAAGGAAATTTAAGTACCAATAAATGACACATGATAGCAATCTGAGAGATTACAGAAATGCCAGGAACAACTTTTTAAAATAGATGCCAACTGCAAATTACAATAGTCTATACTATCCATGTAATTACTAAGGATGACATGAAGTCAGATCATTGAAAACATAAATAAAAAAAAAAAAGAGATTGGAAGTGTGTTGGGATTTTTTTTTTTATTACAAAGCTGAATGCTTTTCAAGAGTTGTTCAAGCCAGAATACAACTATGCTGTTTCATCCGCTGAGGACAACAGTTCCGGGGGATTGAAGGAATAACATAGGCACAGTTAAGTTAACCCCATATAAAGGGGTTCTCATCAAGTTATCAGTAATACCAGTATTTTTTCCTTAAATGTGACTGAGGAATGAACCTACCAGGTTGGTATCTATTAGGAACATCTGGTGACAGTTGCTCACAGAAATGGATGTCAGTAATCTTTGGATCAAGTGATTTTAAGAGAAATTTAGACCAGATGATGTGTGATTCCTTGAAAATAGAACTACCAGGCAATTGTGGGTAATCACAAGAAGTTTATGACTAGAGCATAAAAATGTCAGATCATAAACCACAGAAAAGCTAGGTCAGCAATCCCATAAATTCAGCCTATATGTGATGCCTGCAGAAGATGCTAGTAAAAGTACAGATTTTGACATACATGGAAAATATGTTTCTAGATAAGAAATAATCATGGTAGACACATTGTCAAGCAAAATTTACCCTGATATCTCATGGGATGACCCATTACTAAAGCAACATGTATTCCCTGTAGGCTCACAATTACCTATTTCAGCAGATTTAGAAGACAAATTGAGAGTTGCCACTAGCATGGAACAAGTAGTACAGCATTTGACCAATTTAGTATCTACCGCATATTCTGAAAAAGGAAACCATTTAAAGGGGTGCTTGCAGCTATTCTAACAATAGGATAGACTCGGAAGACTTCATTCTGATAGAGGAAATAATAGCTCTAAGAAAATATTGAACCCCTCTCAACCTCCATGAGCACAAAGACATTGCAGTTCCGTAATACAAAACAGCACATAATGAATATGCTTTCTGTTACGCACAAGTATGAAGGACCTGATGCAACATTCTTTATGTCAGAATATACATGAGTAAGCATGATATGTCACAAGCTAGACAATCTAGCTAGACAAGCTAGACAATTATTACTTACTATATAAAGCTGTTAATTATTGTGCAACAGCCAAAAAGTTATGAAACTGAATTAAACCTATTTAAAAAAAAGAAAAAAAGAAACACATTGTCGTGGATCACTTCAGTAACTATCTGAAACTTAGCTGACCAACAAAAAAAAAACCCCTTAAGAGTTATTAGAGTCATCATCTTAAACTTAGTCATCATTTCTGCAGGATGATCAAAATAGACAACAGGCTTCAATTATCAGGTAAATAATTCAGTATATTTCCAATGGAATACAAATAAAAAAAAACTTCAACACCAAGCCCAAAACTTCCTCAGTTAAATTATTTTTTATTTGGTACAAAGTTTCCAGGATTTAAAGGAAAACCTCAAGGGATTGAATCAACCGGCAAAGGAGGCTACTTTCTTATAGAAACACATAATACAGATCATGTGTATGGTTTACACAAATGCCAGTGTCCAACTCCAGAAAAAACACGAGTTTGCTGGCTGCTTGAAAAGCAAGCTGTTATTTCCTTTAATTTTTTTAGACATTATTTTCTAAGTTGATCTAAACCCAAAGGGAAAAAAAACCCCACATAACAGAAAATGGATTTTAGGCAGACTTAGTATTGAAGATGACAAGAAAAAAAGATTCTCAGAAATCATTTTAGAAACATTACAGCTGAAGGAGTTAAAAGTAATATTGTGAGATACATGTCCATGAATCAAAAACAAAGAATATGTGAACCACTCACTGTAAAAACCAAATATCAGAACTCATACCCCTGTGCAAAAGATGGACTGGCTAGACCACTCAGAGAGACAGGAAACATCTGAGACCTGCCCACAACATGATGTGCTCTAACTGATTTGAACAGTAATGATACAGATGGGACAAACCAACCATGTCAAACCCAGCAGACCAGCTTTATTGTTCATCACATTGGGATTGTATTACACACAATTCTCTACAGAATAGCTGAAGAAAAAAATAGAGACGGTAGTTTCAAGTGAATACACATGTGCACTGCACCAAACCTAACTATAACAGCCCAAAGAGGTTGGGGTTTTTTGTTTGTTTTTGTTTTTGGGGGGAGGGGTTGGTTTTGATGCTTATCTATTCCATTTTTAATTATTTGGATTATAGCTACTTTTGCAACTGGACAAAAATCAGAAGTTCTTTTCCCCTAGTTAAATGTCATGAGGGCATATATTGTTTTGAATTAAATAGCACTTTACATTTTTCCTGTCCCAAAGTCGTTAATGGTGTTCAGATGTTCATCTTAAAAATATTTTACTTCAGACCTCATTGGTGTGCTTTTCCTATTACAGTATAATATTAGTCATTGCTTGCTTTGTTCTGTATGTTTGGCTTCTTTCCTACAATGAAAATAATAAAGAACCTTTAATACATTTGAGATAAGAGATTTAAAATGAATCCATGCTTACAGTAAACTTATTGACCAGTTTGGGATATGTATTGCTATTTCAGTTTTATATAGACATAGACACAAAATCTCTCTTTCTCTCTGTCACGTACAGTATGTAATATGATCACTGTCTTCTTTCATCATCATTTTATCCTGTCCAAATTAAAAAAAAAGAATTCTTCACATGGCATTACCATGTGATAATATAAAGAAGAAGAACCATCATAAGCTTGTGCTAGACCATACTGCTCTATGTAACTCCTCCTTCCTTACATACTGTGTAGGTATGCAATAAGCCTTTTTCCATTTATTGTGTTATTTGTTATGCTTTGGTATCTCCATCATATAACTATTCCATACAAGACATTTCTATTTTATTGATAAGAAAATTAAATAGCCTTTCTCCTTTTTTTCTTTATGAGCAGCAAAACACACCTCAGTTAGCACATCTTAGACAATCAGATACATATCCAAGAAAGTGAGATCAGTAATTCAGTTTGGGCCTCTAACCATTAGAAGAAGAAATGATCTATAATTAGATAATAAGTAGCACACCACGATGGGTAAGTTATAGGCTATCCAATAATACATATTTTATTCTTTTTTTGTGTGAAATAAATGAAGCTGTGGCCTTTCATACAAACAACTGTGCATTCATTCATTTAAAATAGGGTAGAACATTGCTATTGCTGTGCTTTCACACTATGTTTGATCATCTGAGATGCATCATTACGATTTTTGCACATAAACTACAAAACAACGAAATATTTTAAACATTATTTAAGATCTTAAGATTTATGTTTTTAAGGTAGGCTGCTGTTATGCTTTCTTAAGGTACAGTAACATTTGAACTGACTAGACAGTAACAGAACATATCTGTTAACAGATTATAAGTTTCTGTCAGTATCCTCAAAAAAAATTCTATGAACAATTTTAAATAAGGCTGAGAGGAACCATAAACAACGCATGTTGACAAGAAAGATGTTAACATTTAGAAACTAAGAGGATACCTTAAAAAAAAACAACTTACATAGCTTGAAAAAAAGACAATATTTTGTTCACTTCACTAGGAGAAAGATCATAATTAACAAATTAAATATACAGAAAGTCTGTGTTTTTTCATTCTCTGTTGTCTCGCCTACCAATAAACAATTACCACCCCCTTCACCCCCTAGTAATTATCCACCCTGTAGATTAGGTAGAAAATCATTTGTCCTCCAGACATTCCAAATAGACATCAACTGTAAATGGGACTGAGGTATTAAACTGTAGCTATCGTATTCCAAATATTATTATAATATTTATGTTATTCCAATTGTTCTTTGTTCCTGTACTGAGCTATATTTATTGATGCCAAAAACACATTTCTAGTTTAAAAAAAAGAAAGAAAGAAGTAAGTAGTCATGTTGGAGGGGGTTGGTTTGGAACACTAATAAAGCACTTTCACATGGGCAGGCTTAAGCTCTCTGAATTAATGGGAATAACCAATGATTTAGCTGTAGTTCATATTAAATAAGTAAGGAAGAAAAATAATTTTAAAATTTCTATTCATACTGCCATGGATGCCAGCTCCAATGAATAAGCTAAAACTTATTTTGGATCATGATCTTTGTATAAGGGTAAATATAGCACTAAGCAGTGCTGATCATGTTGTTGATCTAAGTTGCATGTCTCCATAATGTTGCGCTGAAATGTCCATCTAGTTTGAAGTATACAACTTAAAGTTATATTTAATAGGAAATGTTCTAATGTAATCTGTTTCTTTTGAGGGCTGCATTTTTTTCAGGGGGTAGTGAGGAGAAAAAGAGGAGACTTCCTTTAAAAAAAAAAGGGAGCTCAAAATAATAGCATCAGGAAGAACAGCAGTATAACCCATTTTCGAACAGTAACCTGAAGAAGGTGTGTTAAGAAATAAAGCTATGCTGAAAACTAAGAAAACTGTCTTAATGGCTGCTTGGGCCTATGTCCAGCAGCTGGAAATTTCCTGACTGCACATCTGTTCTTGAATGGCTCCAAATAGAGGATTTAGCTTACAGCTAAAATGCAGAACGTATGTAGATAATGAAATAGTTGGCCTTCCTGTATAACTTGAGATAGTGTATAGTATTGCTAATTATTGATAAGGGTATAGAAAAGAGAGACCGAATTCAAGCATGCTCAAGAAGCTGTGTCATGTTTAAACTGTCTTGCTAATTTGACCATGGTGTATGTAACTTTTCTCTTGCTTTCTGTAGCTTTATTCATCCCACCACTTTTATCACCTCCCCACCTGCTCTTCAAATCTGATTATGCCCATGGTCTCCCTACTATCTTAAGTGCCAAAATCTAGTCAGTCCTTTCTCAAATCCAAATTTAGAGGCAGGGGTGTGCTCCTTGTGCCACAGGAAAAGGTCTCTGCTTCTGTTATGTCTACTTTGTAACTGATATTTATGCTGATGGGGTTTAGAACTTGAAGCATGACAGTTTAAGTGTATATAGTCATATAAGATTACTGTACAATTTTAAACGGGTACAAAAATGACATTTTCACTAACCCAGAATGAGTTAGCTGTGCAGCTCTGATAAGAGCCATTGAAAAGTATATACCACAATCAAACTTCAAAAACTTTTATAGAACACTTTGGCATGGATGTACATGTTTGTGTGGTTGTGTGTGTGTATATGTGCACGTGTGTGCTTATGCACACACATCCCTATTTCTTTCTTTTCCTAAATCTTTTGCAGACCATTTTAAGCTACTGGACTAGTGCAAAGATGATACTTGAATACATTACTTTATTTGCAGTGAGATTTTCACTGTTATATCATTCATTAGACTGCATAAAAATAGTGGCATTTCAAACAGGGTTTAGGATAAGCCCATGATTAGCAACATGAAATACATTCAGTGATGAATGTTATTTAACTGGCCTCAGAAAAGTAAGAAGCTTCTCCATACTATTACTTGCTAGAATATTGTGGGAGGATGTTGTAAAACAAGTTTTACAATTATGGCTTATGTTGATTTGCATTAATATTTAACATCACAAAATGACAAAATCCACATAAAATTACCCTTGCTACTTATAGAAAATTCCAATTTTGCTGCAAAGTTACTTGTGTGCTGTAAGAAGAGAATTCAATCTCTTAATTAATACATTGTTTCTTTGGAGATATTTATTTAACTTGATCTACTTGATAATATGCCTGTAAAATTGGATACCACAGGAAATACTGTGTTAAACCTGCCACAGTCATCCCACCTTTATTCAAAACACAAGCTATTTTTGTGTTGTCATGTAAATGTGACAACACCTTTGTTTATAGCAGTTAAGTGTAAACTGCTTACATTTGTGGCATCCTCAGGTGCTAATTTTGTTCTCTTGATATCTTGAGCTTGTCACAGCCAGGTACGGTGCTAAGAAACTCATTGATTCCAAGATTTTAAAAGCTGAATGTAACTACTATAAATCACCTAATCCAACCTCCTGCAAAACAGGGGCAATATAACCTCACCCAGCAATTTCTGCAGCAGAGAGAACTGTTCTTCTCTATGTAAGTGAACACCATTATGAACAGCAAATAGGAAGGTTTTCCAAGTATATACCCAGGAGACTTTGGTGTGTTCTGCAATAGTCCAGAATAAATTTAACAGCATTTAAATATGCTAGATGTTAAAATAAAATCTTTAATCATTCATGCCCTACATTCTGAAACATTCCTTGTAGTTTTCAAGGCAATCAGACATATACAGCATTACAAAACAGAGCTTGTGAAAAGCAGTAGGCAGCTGGAAGCAAATAGCACAGGAAAGTGACATTACCAGTATTCTCCGCAAGAATCCCAATTTCCAGTAAAAAACAAAACAAACACTCTCCCCTTCTTATGAAGATCAAGTTGGTCTTCCTCCCTCCTATTTACATTCAAATTTACTTCCTTTCTGTTGCAACTGAGGTGTGTGCGGTGGGGTAGGGAAGGGGGAGAACATATGGATGGAAAGGAAAGAGCTGGTTCTAAGAGGAAAAAATGATAGTATAGAAAAAGAGGTTGGTCAGGTGCATAAAGAAAGGAAGGATGATAGAGTGGATCATAGAAGGAATACAACTCCTCTTCAAGAGTACAGCTACACTCCAGCTTTTATTCTATATACAGTTTTAAAATGACAATCTACGTGTAATCTACGGTCTGGTTTCTAAGCATACTATAAAAAACTTCACAAAGGTCCTGGTATACCACATATAAAAAATTACATTATTATCACATGGTCGCCAAAAGCTTTATTTTTTTCCAACCCTGAACACTATTAGACAGCACCAACCACTATTGTAACTTACTTACATTCAAAGCAAAGCATATCAAAACAGAACAGCTTTTCTTCACAGCTCTTTCCATTTTCCCCTATGACAAGTTTGGGTTTCTCCTTTGTTCCCATCCCTTTTAATATTTATCCTTCACATCCTCAAGCATATAACACTTCATTTCAAACCACTCTTGTCCAAACACTTCTATAATATCTTCAGACTCCTTTCTCTTCCTGATAAACTTCCATAATAGTTTTTGCTTCTAATACTCAGATCTCTCTAATGAAATTACCAAAAGTCTGCCATTGTCCCTCTGTCCCTTTAAGCTTTTAATGGCTTCTATTCATTCTAAGCTGATTCTGCTGCCTTTCTTGATTAAAGCCCTATATAGGAGAGGGTTTTTTTTACTTTCCCATATTCAAATACACTAAGATTTACTCTCATGAAAAATATGTCCTCAGTTTCTGCCAGAGATTAAGTCAAAGACACAATTCAAAAAGGTGTGGGGGAGAAGCTATTCTAGAATGAGCAAATTATATTGTTTTCTATACATCAAATAGAAACGTTTTTCCTCATTTAGCCATGCTCTAGTCCAACTAATACTAAAGAAACCTACCCTTGGTCCTAGCCAGCTACCAAGTCAAACTTCCCACTTCTGAGCAAGGCCATAGGGGAAGGTAGTCAAAGGCTTAGATTAAGGTCTATTATGGAAGCTAGTATTTCAAACATAATACAATCTGGACTTAGGTCAGAATGCAAGAGATGAAAATGCATTAGCAAAAATAATCTTATTTTGTCAATGAAGAAAGGGGAAGTATCCATGGACTTTTCTTCAACATTAAACACTGTTAAGTATGAGATAGTGCTTTCTTACCTGAGAGATGTGACCAAGTTCAACATAATGATCTTGAATAATCAGAGCCTTTCTGGGATGGATACTCCTAATCAACAACGAAGACAAACTGTTCCACCACTCACTCAGGTAGTCCCACAATGATCAATTTCCCTTCCATCCATTTTTATCATGCAAATATGTACCCTGGACGAAAAGGAAAGATAACAAAGGCTCAAGTACCAGTAATATCCAGATATTACTGCACACCATTATTGCAAGGATGATTTGGTGCTTGGACAAGAACAGCCCACGTTTGAAAAAAAGTTGAATAAAGTTTAACCTGAGCAAGAAAAAGGTGATACTCATGGGCAACAAAAACATTTTAAAAGGCTTGCACCCAGAAACCAATCCATTCAGACCAGTTTAGAAGTTCTCTTGGATTTTTCATAAATGCTTACCCCCTAGATAGCAGTACCTATGTGTAACACTGTACCACTTCTGGTTTGCTTAGATACTTTGTCTTATGTATATATACATATAATCTATATCTATCTATCTAGAAGAGAAGATAACTACCTCTCTATAACTATATCTGTCTATAAAACTCTTTCTATATAGAGAGAGAGATAGCTATCTATCTTTATCTATAAAACCATTTTGAGATAAATATCTAGAAAGGGTTTTATCTACCTATCAACTCTTTCTAGATATATAGACATAGATATCTCATCTAGATATCTATATCTCTATAGCTATATATATCTACATGTCTATATAGATATCTAGATGAGCCGCTAACATGAGGCTCAATGTATGACCACACTATTATTGGTAGGATGATTTAGTGCTTGGAGAAGAACAGCCCATGACTAAAAAAAGTTGGATGAAGTTCCTACTATATAGCTATCTACTATCTATCTATCTATCTATCTATCTATCTATATATATATACCTAAGCATTATAGATATATATATAGATATAAACCTTTTCTACATATCTATCTATCAAGATAGATGATAGATAGATAGATAAACTCTTTCATATTACTCCATATCCTAAGATAGTACACAATATACAATCTACTAAGTGTTGTATATTGATTGACATGCCATTTAATGAAGGCCCACAATGTGCACAGCATGAACTGCAAATTGTCCTTTTCACTTCTTGGATATTCAGTTTCACAAATGTCAATATAATGCTTAAGTCAATACTAAAGTCAATTAATTGACTGAAGACAACTGGCTAAGATTAGATCATGTTCATGTAAAGATGGGCTAGACATCCAGTGGTGTGAGGAAAAACTATGGTGATTTTGGTTTTCACAAGATGGAATTACTTATTATTGCTTTATCACTTTATAAGTTTGCTATCTATTTACTAGAGCCTTACTTTACTGTCTGAAGTGTTATTCTAATATCCTTGTTTGGTCAAAGTAAAATATAACTGCCTATAACTTAACACAGGAATGGCCATAGTTCCAGGAATGGCCATAGTTCTTTGGGGCCACACTATGCCCATTTTCCTTCTTCCTTTTTTCCAGCCTGGTCTCATTCTGTTACCTGCCATGTCTTGATGTTAACATTAATATATTTGGGAGGAGGCTCCCTTCAGAGACCCAGAGTTGAGTTTCAGTGCCTTGCCTCCACCATGCTGATCATCAGGCTGCCAGGCTGCCCAATACACACTCTGCAGCCTGAGCAGGGCTTGGTCTCTCTCTTGTCTGGCCCCCCTGACCCTGTCTTTATCTAGGATTTAGGCCCTCACAGACTACCAGGTGCCAGACCTTTTCAGGGCTTTATCTGGACTTTAGCCCCTCATAACAGAGTACCTCTCAGGCACCCAACCCATGGTCTCCTCCTCCCCTTTAAACCACCTCAAACCTCACTGTTACTATAAACCCAAACACTAAACCTATAATTTATCTCACTCCCTGCAGAGCTCCTACATTCACAGGGTTCTGTGTCACAGTGACGTCACAGTCTTGTACAAAGGCTTATATGATCCGTGATTCCTCCTCACTTTGATCACCTGACCAAAAAAACAGGACTCAGACACTGCCAATCCTTCAACCTCCCTTAAATCCCCCTTCATTAGCTACTCATCCCTGCAGCTCAGCTTCCTGCAGGCTACATTTCTACAACCTTAGGCAGACCATAAGGAAATCCCAAAAAACTGGGACATCATCTTGGAAATCTGGGACTCTGCTCTGGGACACAGGCTGATACTGAAAACCTGCTTTGTTAAAAAGATACCTTACTGAAAAAGGACTTCGCTTACTCCTGTCATCATAACTAATTAGGAAATGTCAATAGTTTGTGTAATACCTATGATTTCCTTGATTTCTGTGTTTTTATCCAAAGACTAGCGGCACATATACAAAGCTTTTCTTTTTTGATAAAAGGATGATAGGGATGTACTAAAATACCTATGTCATCCATTCCTGAATGTACCTGTTACAGCTACTCCAAATTATGCTACACCAAAATAACTTGACTGACTGTCAGTGAGGAACACAGCTATCTGAAGTACACATATGTGGGCAGATTAAATTGTAGGGAAATACATTAATATAGGTCCTAATATGACTTCATACGTCTTAGAGTAATTATTGGCCACAGGTGAATATCTTTCTTTGGGAACCCCTCACAGCTGAGGATGATCATCTTTCATAATTTTCTTATTGGTGTGTTAGAAGATGTGTGACGAGGCCTATCTGGGATGAATGAACTTTATTGCAAGTGAACATATTATGTGGCATAATATGTGAGGCACAAAGATTTTGTAAGGTGATACTTCTATTGGACTAATTGAATAGATGAGTTAGTGGTAGACAAGCTTTTGAATGCAAGACATTCTTCTTCAAGGCACTTCAGCTGGCATACTGTATTTACTTGAATATAAGATGAGGTTTTTCCCTACCGTCAACACGGGGTGGAAATCCCCTAGTCTTACATTCATAAAAGAAAACCTCATTAAATGTTTCATCTATCATTAAACTGCTGCCAAAAGCAGCATATGCTCACTAATGGCTCAAACAGTTCACCCAGAATCCATCGGTCTCTCAGCCTGTCACTTATGATTAGCATGGCCCCACCCTCCACACTATACAGCTGGACCAGGTTGCATTCTACCTTATCTGCATATAAATTTTTGAAGGATCCCAGGGCTCACAACAAGAATGCCTGGTTCCAGTCATGAGGGGGGCTAATTAGCAAATAGATGTTGTGTAGGGGTATCTGGAGTACACACGCTTACTAAGCAGTGGTGAGCTGTGGGGTCGCCATGCCTTGAAACGCTGTGGTCTCTGGTGGGATTCAGGCCAATGACCTATATGGTAAATCATGAGCTTTTTGGTTTGGACTAATGCCATGCATAGTTTGTACTATATATAAAAAGGGACAGAATTATTACTTAAAAGTATGTTTACAAAGTACCTGTGCTACAATCTATATGCAAGTTACTAGATCAGCATTTTCAAATTTGCTTGTCACTTCCATGTGCTCAGGGAAAGCAGGGTTTGAGAGTAAGGAAGGGCAGAGTGGCTGCAACAGAAAAGAGTTGAAAGGGTAGAAGGCAAGGTGGCTACCTGACTGCCCAGATTTATCTTCCCTGCTTCTAATTTCCATGCGCTCAGGGAGAGCAGATTTTGTGAGTAAGGGTTTGCCCTCCTCCCACTGCAGCAGTGGGAAGGGGGGCAAAATCAAGGCAAACCTCCAATAATTAGATTTTGTTGCTGAAAAATTATAACAAATTTGTAATTTTTCCATACATACTATTAATTATTGAGGGGCTGGCTTATAATTAGAGCTATTTTATTTTCAAGTAAGTACAGTAGCATTACCTATTGTTACCTACATCTTTCCTTTTTTTTATGCTGTTATTGGTGCAGCGGCACCTTCATATTCAAACAATTGTACACAATTACTAGCCAAACTGAATACTGTACCTTCCAGCCTCTTCCTCCTTTAGAAGGTGACCTTTAGTTATCACCTCAAATATTCCTATTGGTTTTGGACATTTTTTTCTTTACATTGCATTTAGCATTTTCAGGCATTATAAAAAAATAGCTGTTTTACCAACTGTAGATAAATGAAAACAAAACTTATTTTCAAGACTATTTTATGTATATTTTATTTATGTATTTTAGATATCAGTTGGACCCCAAAATTGCGAACTTTTTAATCTTGGTGTACTTTAGATTTAAATAATACTATAACATATGATGCAGTGGGGCATACATTCCATAACTACTAAGAATCACAAAGATAGAAACTTAGGAAAACAGGGCTGGAAGGTACCTCAAAAGACCAGAACACCACAGGGTTGGTACATGTCATCTAGCTCACAGAGCTTCCCACTTTAGTTTTCACTGTTCGTACTGTACTATATGAAGTTATCACTTGTATCAGTTAAACCCTCACTTTGGTGACATTAATTGCCACTCCCCTGCCACCAGATTTCCTATGCACAATATGTTGGTCACTTCTGATTTAGCTGACTCCCTGGTCAAGAAAGAATCATCCCTACCTAAACTATCCCAGAAAAAAAAGGTTTGTTAAGCCTGCATTTACAAATTTCCAATAATGGAAACTCCATAATCTCTCTAGGCAATCTGTTCCAGTGCTTAACCACTCAAACAGTCAAAAATTTCTTCCTAATGTCTAATCTAATTGTCCTGTGTTGCAATTTAAGCCCGCTACTATTTGTCCTATCCTCTGTGGACAGAAAAAAACAGTTCATCACTATACTTTTTATTACAATTATTTTCACCTTTGAAGACTCATCAAATCTTGCTAAATTTTCCATTCTCTGAACAATACAATACCAATTGTTCCAATTCCTTTTTTTTCTCAGATGCCACGAATTCTAGGCCTCTAGTTATTTATTTGCTTTTCAATGGACTGTTTGGAACCTTAATCTTGTTCTCCAGCTACCCAGCCAAATTGGTGTCATCTACAAATTTACTACTGTAAATTCTATTCCATCTGCAAAATTAGTAATTAAAATCAGTAAATAGTACTGGACCTGGGTCAGACTCCTAGAGAATCCTGTTTGATAGTTTTCCCAAGTTTTTCATCTAGACATTGATGAGTAGTCTTTGAGTTTGATTATCTAATGAGTTATGCACCCACATGGTGTAGTTTTGTCTATACCATATCTCTTTAACTTACTCATGATTATGTCATGGGATGCAATACTGAAAGTCTCTCTAAATTCTAATACTCCCTCTATAGGCTCATTACCTCATCCTAGGGGGAAATAGGTTGGTCAAAACATGAAGAACTTTTCCTCAACAAACCAACTTGGCAGTTAGCACTATGTTATCAGCTATTTTCTTAAAACATGATTATTTAATATTATGCTTCAATATCTTTTCAGGTTATCAGTCAGACTAGATGGTTAATAGTTTCTTTGGCTCCCTTACCCAAGCTTCTGCCTCTGCTTCTCCCTCATCACTTCTCATAGATAACACCCATTTGGATGGGGGAGTGAAAAGCTTACTGGCAAAGTTTGTGGATGACATGAAGTTATGGGGCAGTGTGGTCATGTCAGAAGATAGGTGGCACATACAGGTGGACCTGGGAAGGCTCAACAGTTAAACTTCAACTGGTTCCAGTCTGCCTAACACTTCCAAGTATAAGGTGTTCCATCTGGAGGCAAACAACCCTCAACATACATACAGGCTTGGTGGTGACAGCTTGACTTGCACCGTGGCCAAAAGGGACTTAGGGGTAATGATTGACCACCTTATGAATATAAGCCATCAGTGCAAGGTGGTGGTCAGCAGGACAAACAACACGCTAGCATGCATCAACCATTGCATCTCGTGTAAATCTAAGGAAGTGATACTTCCACTGTACTCAGTACTGGTGAGACCAGAGTTGGAGTCCAACTGCATCCAGTTCTGGGACTTGAATAGAGATGTGGAAAAACTTGAGAGGGACCAGAAAAGAGCCACCTGTATGATCAGGAACTTGCAAGGCAAGCCATATGAGGAAAGGCAGAGGGACCTGGGTCTCTTTGCCTAAAGAAAAGAAGGTTTAGAGGGGACTTGATAGTGGCTTAACATTATATCAGAGGAATGCATGAGGAACTCAGCAGCATCAGTGGGTGCTTGGCATGCCCCCCTCCCCGCAGGAGCATGCAGACGGGAGGGCAGAGGGTCAGTCCCCCAGCGGCACTTATGGTTTTGCTGGTGGCACTTCAGCAATTAGCCACTGGGGGACTCCACCCCCTCCTCAGCAGTGGGCTTCCAGGGGACCCACAAGCTCAGTGATCAGCCGCTGCCACCGCCGCCTGGGGAGTCCCCTGCTTAATGATCAGGTGACCCCCCCAGAATCATGAGGCACCAGTCACCCATGCTGGGGCAGGTGATGCCCAGTTGGGGAGGGGCAGGTGTGGAGCAGAGCCACGGCTAGTCAGAGGGTAGGCTCCTGCTGCTGCATGCACCTTGGGAGGGCAGGGGGGTGTGCTCCCCCAGATCTGTGCAGGGCAGGGTGGGTGGTCTGCAGCCAGAGCTGTGCTTTGCTTTTCTCAGCAGAAACTGGGCTCAGGGCAGGTGGCTTGGAGTGGAGCTATGGAGGGGGCTGTAGCCACCCCAAATTTCACCATAGCTCTGCTCCCAGAAGTGCTGCTGCTCATCTGTCACATCCCCGGCTCTTCCCAGTGGATGGCAGGAGGCAGAGGTTCAGCTGGGGCTGCGCTGGAAGCAGGACTACAGCAAAATTTGGAGTGGCTGCAGGTCCCTGCTCCATGCCACTGCCACTCACTCTGAGCCCAGTCCCCACCAAGAAGAGCGCAGCATGACCCCAGCTGCAGCCCACCCACCCCACCCCAGGCGGATCCTTTCCCACCACCTGTGCCCTCCTGGAGCATGCACAGCAGCAGAAGCTATCCCCCCCAGTGAGCCACGGCTCCTTCCTGTGCCTGTGCCTGTCCCTCCCCAGCTAGGCAGTGCTTGTCCCAGCCCCCTCCCTCCATCACTGTGAGGGGGGTGTTGATCTCCCCCACCCCAGAACCGTTCTACCACAACAGACCTATCAGCTGCACACTGCTGGACTATCCTCCTCACTGCCTGCATGCTGTGCTGTGGCTGCATGCACTCATGAGAATTTATCAGCCAAATTATTGGCCACTTCAGGCTGATTTCTGATGCAGTCAATTTTCTTTATATCAGTACTAATCTGATATCAGATTGATGTATCGGCACACCTCTAAAACCTTGGACTTTCAGATTTTGTCCCAAGTCCCAACATATTCTATACTCATTCTTAAAATACATGGTCAACTTTTCACTTTTTGCCTGATTCCTTTATATTTTAAGTTATTAAAGAATTTGTGATTTAGTCTAGCAGGTCTCTCATGCTTTCTGCCCATCAGCATACTCATAAGTATGTTTCTGTGCCTTTAACACTGTCTCTTTAAGGAACAACCAACTTCTCTTTCTCTTAGAATGGCCTCCCATGGGAAACTGCCTACCAGTTTTATGAGTTTGTTAAAATCTGCTTTTCTGAACTCTATAGGTCTTTTTATTATGCTTTATTCTGTTCTGCTTTGTTCCTTTCCTTAGGATTATGAATTCTATCATTTGATGATCACAGTTGCATAAGTTACTTTCCAATTCAAATTCTCAACTGCCTCCTAAAGAGTAAGAAACACATTGAGAAGAGTTTTGACCCTTGTTAATATTTTTACAATTCTACCCAAAAAAATAGACACTAATACCCTTTTTACCTACCTGGGAATTTTTTCTTTTTCATTTTCAAAATGAATTCCACTGTGTAAAATATGTCAAAAGCTACATGCTACACTAAGTTAAGATGCTGGTGTACAGATTATATAACTTTAAATGACTTGTCTTTTTATGAAACTGCACAGCCAAAATATCTGGTCTGACTTTTCAAGTAACACCAGAGCCAAGGAGAAGTGATGCAACAATAAAGATAATAGGTGCTAGGTATTGATATTAATGTACTAACATTGATGCAATGTTAATATCGACACCTGAGAGGCTTAAGCACTGAATCATCCATAATGATGCCATGAAGTACAATAAGGTATTGAACACTTTGAGCAAACTTTCCTTACTATGGAGATGAATGGGCAAGAGAGACAAAGGAAAAGAGCTGTGACCTGACATCACCAGGATCCAGTCCTTACTTCTGTAACTGTATGCCATGTCTGCAATTGAACATGCAGATCTTGGATTAGCTTCTTCATTCATTTCTGGACTAACTCATGACATACCTACTTAATAAAAAACTGCCATTCTCATAGCGAGGGCCTGCCATCACCTCTGAATAGCTGCCATAAGAAGCTCCTCTAATTCCTGATACTCCTGCACCTGATCTAATTGGAATTCTTTATTCTTGAATATGGGTAACTAGAATTATACACAAAAATTGAGACAATGCGTTACCAGGGTCCCTGTGCAAAGGCATTAGTACTTCTCTAACTCTACTAGAAATACCTAGTCTCATGGCTTTGTCTCACATTATGCTTAGGATGTGTTTAATTTAGTTCACAGTAAGCATTACTACAAGTTAAAAAGTTTCTGAGCAGTTGCACTCTAATGCATACTATGATTTTAGTCCTCTAGACAGGGCTGGAGCTGGCTGTGCAGTTGATAATTGGCTGTTAGGCAGTCACAGCCCCAGCATGGTACTAGAGCCAATGTGGACTGCTGAAATTATCTCTGTGGAGCAGTCCTACAATAGTATAACTGAACACTACCTGAAGATGCTTCTCACCCAATAAGTCTTAACTTTACTACCATACAGTAGCACTTAGCCTGTGTTTTCCTGCTTGGATTTGTGTATGCTTGTGTTTTAAGTGCAGTTAACACATCCTAAGTGTTATGTGCAACAAGGCCCATATACATCCTAAAATTACATTTGCCTTTTTTATTTAAAATAGCTGCAATACACTGGCAGCTCAGGCAGCCTGCCCCCATTATATGATAAGATCCTTCTCTTCAGTCATTTCCAACTGTTAATCTAATTGTCACTATTAATTCCTAATTGCATGAACCTGCATTTTGAGTATGAAATTTGGATTACCATATTTATTTGCATTTCACACACCTTTCCCTCAAAATTTAGTAAGAGAAACTTAGGGTGTGCATATTAAATACGGAAAATAATTTCCACAGGAGGTAGAGGTGATGCATAGAGCATGATTCCCCTCTTCAGCCTCAATTCTGCTTCCCCTGCTTCATGGTCAACAGCTACTATTTTAACCCTCTCACTGCTGCTACTGAATTAAGACATTTAGAGTGTCAGTCTGAATACAATAAGATTATGGCTCTGAGTGGGATAACCTTCTAGCTGTTGCAATAGAAGCATCTCCCACAGAAGAGGGGGAGTAAAAATGATGAAAGGACTCCATCTCCCACCCCCATCCCCCTTCATGGCCAGAACCTACTGCCTCTGCAGCAACAAGTAAGACTCTGTCTGTTCCCCCACCTTTCTTTCCAGGAGAATTTTTTCTTAATTCTGCCTTCCCAAAAGAAAGTGAGTACCTTTGGGAGCATGTGGTATGCAAATAAATACAGTATTTAATTTCAACTGGCATTTGTTATTTATCAGGGTTATTCAATTCTTCCCTTATGCTTTCCTTGTCATAAACTTGTCATAAACAAATTTCACTAGTTTTGTCATTCCTTTTATGCCAGGTTAATTAATGAAAATGTTAGTTGGCTAAATTCCTACCAAGACAGTCCCCTGACAAACTCTACTCCCAAGCTCACAACATCCCCTTTCAACACTACCAGATGCCATTTTTCCAGCCACTAGCCAGTGTAGCCAGTTACATTATGCACTTTACAGACTGTCATGATGATTCCCATCTGCTCCCACTTAGAGTCTCATGTGATATCATAGTGTGTGCTTTTCTGGGGTCCAGTTAGATGGGCTAAACCTGGGGTGGGCAAAATTGGTGAGGCCACAGCTGTAGTGCTGCACCTAGTTCTGGGCCCCATGCTTTAGAAAGGATGTGGAAAAGTTTGAGAGAGTCCAGAGGAGATCCACATGCATGGTAAGAGGTTAAGATAACAAGCCTTATGAGGAGAGGCTGCAAGGCATGAGACTCTTCAGCCTGGAGAAGTGAAGGCTCAGGGGTGACTTGGTGGCAGTCTATAAGTATATAAGGGGTGTGCATCAGGATCTAGGAGAATGTTTGTTCACCAGGGCACACCAAGGGAAGACAAGGTCTAACAGTCACAAACTGCTGGAAGACCATCTTAGACTAGACATGAGGAAAAACTTCTTTACCATCCAGAGTCTGGAATAACCTCCCCACCAAAAGTGGGTGATCTGACCCCAGTTGACTTCTTGCCCCTTGGGTAGGGGGGCTGGACTGGATGATCTCATGAGTTTCCTTCCAACTCTAATGTCTAGGAAATCTATGAAAGTATGACCCGCAGGCAGGATCTGGCCCGTGGAGGGATTGTGTCTGGCCTACAGTGGATCCCACCTGTTCCAGTAGCCATCTGGCTTTTGGGGTGTCCTGCTATCCCCAGGTGTGCAGTAGATCTGGAGAAGCTCCATCGCTGGACTGCATTTCTAAGCAGCCCAGAAGGCAGTGGCTCCTTCCAGCTGCCACCACTGCTGGCCCCAAACCCTTGGTACTGGCAAAGACTTGTGTGCACAGCCCCAGCCCTGGCCTTGGCCCACCTTGTGCCTATTCTGGACCCACCCTGACCAGGGCAGACCAGCTCTAGACCAGCTGGGACCCATTCTCACATCGCTGGCTCTGGACTGCCCCATGCCTGCTCTAGACGTGCCCACCCACGATGAGTGGCACTGGTGGCAGCTGGGCAGATGCTGCTCCTGAGTGCAGAAAAAAGCAGCCACATCCTCTCAACACTGACCTTTCTTGCTATGGCCATCCAGAGCCCATGCCTAGATTGCCCTGTGGTTCCTCTTTGACTGTGTAACCACCACCTCCAGGCCAACTAGCTGGGCAGTGGTAGCAGTAGAGAGAAGCCACAAGGCAGTCTGGGCATGGAATCTGGGTGGCTGTAGCAAAAAGGGCCTGGAAGCAACAAGGGGCAGGTGGCCACTTTTTTTCCCATGCATACCAGCAGCTTCTGCCCAGTTGCTGCCTTTGGTCATCTTTGGCAGGCATGGGGTTGTACATGTGGGTCCCAGCTGGTCCACTCCAGCCAGGGCATGTCTGGAGTGGGGTGTGGGGTGGGCTAGGTTGGAAGTGGGGAGGAGCTGCAGGCTGCACAGGCTCTGGGCTGTTGTGGGGGGGAGGCACACAGAAGGGATGCTGACCAGTCCACAACAGATCCCCAGAACTTTCCATGTACACCAACGGCCCAAATAATTGCTGACCCCTGAACTAAACCATGGTTTTCAGTCATCTAGAAAAATCATTTTAATCAAAGTTGAGTGTTGCAATCTAGCTTTTATAAACCCATGTTTAATTTTCTTCAGATATCCATTTTACTTCTGCTGTTTAATTATGCCTTCCTTCAAGTTTGTTATGAAACTGTATATCATGGAGATCAGACTAATAACACCTGCAGTAGTACTTCCCCTGAGGCACTCATGCCACTTTTTAAATATTAGTAATGTGTGTGGTATTTTGTAATCATACACAAGTTGGACTTGGATAATATTGTTATAATTACTTGCTAACAGACTATTACTATTTTTATTCTCTAGTCATACAATACCATCTCTGATTTGACAGATTCATTAAAGATCCTTGCTATTAGACTTGCAATTCCATGTGCTGACTCCTTCATAATCCTAAATTGTAGATTATCGGGTCCTCCTGATTCAAATAAATCAGCTTGGAGTTTTCCTTCTATTTCACTTACAGCAGTTGTCATATACTTTCTCCCTTAAACCTTTGTCTGCTTATTGAATATCATTGTTCTTGCTGAAAACTGCAATGAAGTATTTATGTTTTAGACCACACTCCCTAGATATCTTGCAACTCAACTTCATTCTCATTTTTAGTAGCCCCTTTTTACTTTCCTTGATCTTTTGTCATGTTGTTAAAGAAAAACCTTTGTTATTTGCTTTAATTTCCTTTGTAAAGCCTAACTCATCTTGGCTTTCAAAAATTCTCAGTTTTTTCCTCTTCCTACATTTCTTGAATGAGCGATCAGTGGAGAGGTATTTTTCAATCTATCTAGATTCTTCATTTATTCCCAATATACTTATGGAGATGAAATTTATTCAGTTAGATCCCTTTCCTACAAGGGAAATCTTGAAATACAAAATTCCAGATGGTTCTACTTTTGTTTTGGGTTTTTTTCACTTGAAAAATTCCAGGTCTCCTCCACTTTTAGTCCCTGATTTTCTCCGTTCAGTTGTTTCCGTTAACTAACTCTTAGTTTCTCAAAGTTTACCTTTACGAAATTGAAAACCTTAGTACAAACTTTCTTTTGTTAATTTTTCCCTTTAAACTAAATCCATTCATAAACACTTAGTAACTATGTTGGCTATCTTATTTCACTATCATTTTTAGCATCTTCAACTTTGTAATGTGATTTTTACCCTTATTCTGGCAGATTTTGAATTTTAAGACTCACTGCTGGTCTTATTTTTAGCCCATGCATTTATTTATTTATTTGTTTGAAAACTAACTAGATTGAAGGCAGGGTAATTGGGTAAAGAGAAAAGGCAAGAGAATAGCCCTTAGTCTCTGGTCCTGAGGAGGAAGTGTTATTGATATCAGCCTATCTTATATTTCGTCTTTATGTATATTTCAGACAATGAGTTAAATGTGTGCCCAGAATATATGACAGTTGCACTTTTCTAAGATAAAACATATCATCATATATAATTTGTTTTGAAAATAAGAACTTTTGCTCTATAACAAAATGTGTGAGATGGGAATTTGGTTTTGTTTCTGCATTGTACTTGTTTGTTTTAAACAAGTATGAAACAGGAGATATCATGGTGTGCTGGAAAATACAAAGATCTCAAGTTCTATATTTCATTGTCACCCTCTACAGAATTTGAATTAGTGAAAAGAAATGATCTAACCTGCTAAGACTAAAGGAAAAATCATCTTCAATACTAGACAAATCTAGTATTTAGAAATGCCCTATGTCTGTGTATTACTTCAGTTTTCCTGATAGTTGTTTAACAACTATTTACACTAGTTTTTGTTTTGGTGTTCAATAAGCTCTATATAGAGAAAGAAAGAGGTTTCAAATTTAAAATATAGGTGCTAACAGCCATGTATAGTTCTTTAAAGCAGTATGGAACAGTATTTTAAGTCTGATCTATATTTTCCCTACATAAACATGAAAAAATATGATTCATATCACAAGGAAAATATCATTTCCTCTGAGGCTTCACTCCAATAATCACCTCAAAGCGTGATACTGTTCTTTCTTTATATGTTCAACAGCTAGTTCTGAAGCACTCAGATAACAGCAAATAATATGCATTTGTCTTTCCTAAAAAAAACCAAAAACAACATTTCCAATGCTACTTTATTCTGTAAGGTACACTTTACTGTTAAACACCAGAATGATGTTTGTTCGCATTGCAAAATAATGGAGATAGTGCCTTTTTGCTTAATTTTACATTTTCACCTTATTTTCAAAGCATTAAATTACTAAATATCCCAATATTATTTTAAAATCTATACAATATTCTTTAAATGTAATTTGCTAGTCAATTTAAATGCTAGAGATCTTGAAGCCAGAACACCACTGATTCTGGCTGCCTGGGGGAAAAGCCTTCATTACCACAGTTTCCAAGGTATGACAAGTGATTGAAAGACGCATTCCATTATACCACTGGCTTTGAAACCAACTTAAATCATGGACTGACACCTGTAAATATTGAACTCCTTTGTTTTTTTCACCAAATTAGTGGAGTCTAGCCAGCAGGAGAAGCAAGCAAATAGATGATCAATATAGGCATCATTTATAAAACAGAATAAATGTCACTCAGTAATATAGCAACAGTTAGGAAGGGAAGATCCAAGCTGTGAAATGTTTTAAATTTAAGGGCAAACAATACCATGTCTGATGCAGTACTGAAAGTGAGATACAGTCCTAACAACAAGCCTTTGATGATCTTTGCAATAGCCTTCTGATGGAATGCTAGAAGAAAATTTTAATAATAAATGGCAAAAGAATTAGGACCTTGAAAAGAGCTTTAGTGTAGTCTGAATGAAGAGAAAGAGGGATGGATCAGTTCTTGAAAACCTAGTCCTTCTAGGTCCTATGTTCATCTATAAATTGAGAGAGAGACTGAAGGCAGCCAGTAACTTTATGCAATAGAGCCTCCCCAATGCCTTAGCTTTTATGCCCTTCACAGCTAACTAAGATTTCTGAACTGCAGGAAGGACAATGGACTTCCAAGAGCCAGACAGCCTTTCCAAATATCGAGGATATCTTGTATAGTCAGTGACAAAGTATCCAGATTTTTTCAAGACCATTCATTTTCAAAACAAATGCAACAGAGGTAGCCATAAGAGTAATAGTCCTGACACAGGGAGTCAGGGACTTTAAGGACAGAATGGTTGTGATTCCCAAGTGAAGGGAGTTGCTCATCAGGGGCTTCAAAAGCTATTAGGAACTGATGAGGAACTAGTGGCATTAGGCTGTGAGGGACTAGTGCAGAGTGGAGGACTCTGCAACAGGGTGATAGGACCTCACTAGAAGAAACAAAATAGTGCAATAGGATGGAGCCCAGCCTAGATAAGACAGTTGCTCCTGCAGCAGTTAGGCAAGCCTGTAAACCTAGTGAAAAATACCTACAGCTGACCAAGGGAGATACATGACCCCAAGGGGTATGGCTTAGTGGGTATATGAACCCAGGGATGGAGCCAGTATAAGAGTCTGGCCTGGCAGGCTGTCCTGAAAAGTACTCTGCACCAAGCAGACTATGAATGATGGACTGTCTGGGATCTGCCTGCCCTGGAGGCTGAAAACAAAGAACTGGAGGCTGGTAAAGGGTTCAGCTGTGACATATAGCCAGAGTGCTTAGCAGTTTCAGTTATAGCCCAGGGGCTTACTTTTTGTTATGGTGCATACTGGAGGACCAGGAAGGAAATAGCAGGGGATATTGGAGATCCCAGCAGTGCCTGAGGGGCATGAGATTGCCTGGAAGTCCATGAGGAATGAAGCCTAAGCCCATGAAGGCAAGATCCAAGCACCACAGAAGTGAAGCCTGAGCCTGTGAGAAGTAAGCCTGAGCCTGTAAGGGGTGGGACCAGAAATTTTGATGGGTAAATCCTGAGCATATGCAAGGGAGAAACCAAAGACCGTAGGGCAAGATCCAAAGCCTAACAAGTTGGCACCAGGACCAAGGTCCATGCTCAAGATAGGAGCAATGTTTAGGTACAGCACCAGGCCCAAGCAAGACAGGTACTCCAGTAAAGACCTAGAGAGGCCTAATATTGGATCAGAGGCAACACCCACTGAGATAAGCAATGAGTAATACCTGTGAGGCATGGGCATGGTTGTAGGGAAGGTCAGAGGCCATGAAACTAACCCATAAAGTGATTGGTGCCCTAGTGCACTGACTGGCAGCAAGTGAGGGGCCATTCTGGGTACCTGGGACAGCCTCTTTTTCTCATGTTGATTAACTACAACAAGGCATGGTAGGCAAGATGAAGGAGGAACACTCAAAGAGCCAGAGTGCAGCAGGTCAACAGGGGACATCATGGCCCTAGGCCTGCCACATGTCCCAAAAGTACAAAAGGGTAGTATACCTTTGGTAAACTCCTCCCTTGAGAACATTCTGCTGCCAAATTTGAGAAGGTAAATAGAACATCAAAATGCTCTTGACAACTGCTTTCAATCATACTACACTAAAGTAGCTAATTCAAATAAAAGACATTAGTGAGAGGATCATGGTTACTTGGCTCACAGCTATACTGTTTCTCCATGGAGTGTGCTGATAGGCACTAGAAGAATCCCCCTTTTTTCCATCCCCTGGCAGGAGGTATTGTTTCTACAATGGATATTCTTATCACACTTCAAATCTAGGATGCCTATGTTAGTTTTCTAAAACCTACGATGACTCCCACAGTGGCTGATAACTACCTGAGGAATTTGAGTACCAGCAGACTGTCCAGGAAGCACCTAAAAGCAAGACTACAAGGTTCAGAAAACCTGCAGGCATGAAGGGGGTACCCTCCTTTCACAGTTACTTTCTATGAACGTCTTACTTTCTATACAGCATTGTGTCTTTTCAAAGAAGTAACCCTCCAATGAAGCAATAAGTATCCAATTTCCTCCAACAATTCTCTGAAACATATCTACATCTTCCATTTCAGCAGAGAAAATTTTCTGTGCATTCTGATATAATATTCTCTATTGAATGACTTCTCTTCTCCCTTAAGATACCCTAACCTCCACCTAGCAGGCTGACAGTATTCTTTACGACATTTCTAACTAGTGTTTCTATTCTGACAGCTCTTATTCTATTTCTGTGTATAAGTCTTGAATGTCTAATCATCACTGAAACAAATCTACATTCTTCAACCCATACATTCTTCAAATGCCTTTTCATAGCTTCATTTGCTCATTCCCTTCCTATTTCCACATTGCAAACCGTATTATGTTTTTCTGACATTCCTTGATTTACTTTCCTTTTTTCTTTTTTACTCAGTCTTTTCAGTGACATTTCATTTTTAGGCTAGCAATATCATTCTTGTCTGTTTCCATTTTTCCTCCCTGCATGACACCCTCCTCAGCCTGACTTTACTACTGGATCCTAACATGCTTTCAGCATTGCACAATCAAGGTAACTCTTGATCCTAACTTCTATTCTGTTGTTCCCTATCATATAGTGTATTTGTGAACAATAATGCTGAACGACTGCTACTACCAAAAAACAATCATTATCCTACTAGTAGTTAAAACATTATCCTTGATGCACCATTTCAACACTCTTCAATCTTTTGGGCAACTTATTTCTCTTAATTGCCACATCTCATGCAGCATATTATTCTTATGGAATTGTGAAACTTTTTTATCCTCTGTCTCTATTGTCTTACCAATATTTGGGAAGTTTTTCTGGAAAAGACAAGATTATTTGGTGTAATTCCCTAAATGCACTATATGCCATTTACAGTATATGTCTACATACCATTTACAGCCTGTAATACCTGTTATAAAGATACATATGATTTAACAGGCATCTCTCTCCGTCTGATAGTCCCTGTGTAGAGCAATGAATTACACCCAGTGAGAATGCCCAGCTAACCTTTAGCATGATCACACCTCAGTAGTGACTAATCTGAATGGCTGACAAACAATTAAAGACTTGATCTAATTTTAGGGTTACCTATCTGGTTCTAAATTATAGATTTACATCATGATCTTGCAAGTTTTAAGTCATAAGAATAACTTTATGCATGAGTACTCCAATTTTAGTGAAATGAATTAAGTCAACTTAAATGCATAAAGGTCTGCAGAATCAGGAGATCAAATAGAAGGGTTTTTATAGGCCAACTTGGATTTTTTATTAGTTTTATCTGTTTTAATTTATTCCTGTGTTTGAATATTTGTTCAACTCTTTTCCATTCCATACTTACACTGTTTAGCACATGGAGGAATTCATAGATGTTTTGCAGATAAATAAAATTAGCACCATGATTATCAGCGTTATTACAGTCAACAAAAATATAATTAGGGAATTCCTGAAAATGCTTGCTCTACTGTACTTCTTTCATAACAATATATACATGTCTCCAAAGTGCTGTAGACTTTGGAGTTATCCCATCACCAAGAACTTTATGACTCCACATGGGAGTAATCATCAGGAAAATATGAACACTTAGGAGTTAATTTACAAAATGTTACATAAGGTTTTAATGAAATGAAAAAGTTAATGAAAGCTTTGCCTTTAAATTCCACAGACAGCTTACACCTCAGGGAAAATGTTAAAACTAACACTCTGATTAGAAGAAATTCTGCTGTATAACTCTTTTCTTTCTTTTGCCTTAGAATGTTTTTAAAGAAAAACTACCTGTGTTTCTTTTGAATTTATTTGCTACTGCTTATTTCTTACTTTAAGTGAAAACCATTTGTTTTTTAAACTACAGCTGGTTGCTCTGGAAATCATTGTGTGTCACATATAAAGTATTTTGTCTTTTAGTGACAGATAAGTAGGAGTAACAAAAGCCAACATTGTTTCATGCAAATGTCCTCGGTAATAAAAAACAAGGCAAATATATAAAATATTAAACAATATGTAATATATCATTAGAATGGTTTCTAGATGGGGGTTATTTTTTCTTTAAGGGTTTCTATATAGTGTAAGAAGCTTTTAAAGAGAGATGTTTTACAAGTAACGACAGATATACCAATTAACCTCTATAGATTTAACAGTGTATTTTGCACTTACTGTTCACAAAAATGAGACTGATTCTCTAATTGAATCAACAGATCTGCACTGGAATTTGGTGTAATGGGGTGGAAAACAACATTCCAAACCTGCAATTCAGACATTTCAATTGCTCTCTTTCCATTTGTTCTTCCTATCACCTTCAAACATGTAGAAGTCATGCCCAGGCAAATCAGTTCTATATCATCAAGTTCTGTTTCCCTTTCTTAAATCATTGTGGCAGGATTCAAGTCTGACATTACTTTCTAAGAGGGAAAGGCACTATACAATCATCGGACATCTTGCATTGTTGCATACCTCAGGCCTTAAAAACCCAATATAGTGTCCATTTATGATATTTACTGTGGTGGATAGCCACAAAGCTGCCCAAAGAACTAAAAAGATTTGTATTTTGAGTAGAATAAGTTAGAGGATTTGACCAGCCTGCATATGAAAGACAATAATAAATATAGGTACAAATGTGTGGGTCCACGTAATTGAATGCACAATTATTTACTAATAGAAAATTGGATGACAAAGTAAATATTTATAAATCATGCACATATCATTCTTAATTTGTATTATTCATGAGAAGACATGTCATTCAACAAAAGGAAAAGAAAGAAAAAATGGTATAGTACAACAATAAGGTTTATGAATTTTACTTTCAGCATGGATATGAACGTGCATATATACAAAGTGATAATGTCTTTAGAGAAAGAACTGTATCTCATTCACAAAACCCATAAAGTATCCATAAAATATTTAACCCCCTTAGGGTACTAATAATGCAGAACTTTGGGATTTGCACCACCCGAGGATCTGGCTTTTCTTATTAAAACATTTACATTTTTAGACTAATTCCAAAAAGCTAATATATGAAAAATCTTCAGATTAGCTTTAATGTTTCTATCAATTTTGTAATAGCAAGTAAGATAACTTAGGAAGGTATCCTTGTAAAGCAGTTACAAAGCTAACACAGAAACCTTACATATAAAATAATCTTTTTAGTAAACCCTGCCACTTTTTATCCTGGAAAGAAAATGTTATTGGCCAACTTCCATTTTTTTAGAAATCAGAGTTTACAATGGAAATGTTGAGGGGCCCTTTACTATACATACATCAGACACATCTATGATGTAATTAATCTTCAAAATATTTTGTAATATTTTTTGTTCCATGTATTATATAATTCACCAGAATATCCATCTTTTAAATGTATTACCATGCCTCAGCCTCAGATAATTCTCATTAGTTCTGTTAATATTCTCACTTTCACAAAGTAGGCCATGTATTAAGTATTCATAATTTTTCATACAAATTTCATCATTTTTAAAGTTTCAGTTTGACACAGATCAATTAATCATATTTTGTCACCATATCTTTTATTTTATTACTTTTTTCATTTCCATAAAAGCCTTCCTAGAGTAGTATATATCTACTGCTGTAAGTACAGTGAATATAGTTATGTTCAGCAGGGTTTTGATACCTCATATGCTCACATTCAAAGGCACAATGAGGCTGATGAGAATGAGGGTAGGAGGATTTCAGCAGCGATGCTCAACACAATGGAGCAAAAGAAGGCATAGGCCATTAACACAAAGAGTAACAAAGGCAAAGACCCGACAAAATATCATTATTTCCCTTTATATTGTGTATTTACTTTCCTCTACATACAAAGCAATATACACCATGCTTTAAATGTTCAAGAATATTATATTAAAATATTTGTGTCCTTATACAAGCAGCAATAAAAGCTAGATGTAAACTAGGAATAGCAGCTAAACATCTGCAGCAGCTTTTCCTCCATTCAGAAAAAAAGTCCACACTACCTTTCTCTTTTACTAGAAAAAGAACATTAGTATTCTGTGTGATGAAGGATATGTGGAAAGAAAATTTAAGGGGTAAGCCAATGTGTCTCATGGTAAACATAAGACATCAAAAATGCCAGGGTATTGATAACACACATACCCACAGGCATGGCATCTGCATTCTATGTCCCTATAAATTGTTACTTTTTACAGATTGGGATATTTGTTATCAGTACAGAAGATATAAGCCATAAGATGTCACAAATGGCAATGGCATGGCTATTTTTACAAGCTGAAAAATGCTCTGGAAGGTTTAACGTATAAACTCCCATTAACTGCAACAAAAAATCATAACCTTCAGTTTTGCTGATTTAAAAAACTGAACCGTGATTTTCTAACATCCAAAATCTGGCTGGCAGATGCTATTAGTGGAAGTCATTTATAGCTGTTACCCTTTCTACCATGGAGAAAAGGACTATGTCTGAGTCAACATGAGTCATCCGACTGCCTGTGCTTGGCTGTTGCTGTGTTTACTGGCCCTTGCATAAGACTGTCAGTTTCTAAACCCGATTCAAAGAACTGGAGACTGTCAAATTCTTCTGGACTGTTACAACACAGAAGATTGCACTCTGACTTACCAGAATGGATGGCACCTTCCTGGAAGCAGTCTTGCAGTCAACATTACTTCAGCATATTTTTAAGTATTGCAAACATTAAACAGCAGAAGCTTTTTGTGAATTTCAGACATACTTTCTATAAAAATTCCAACCCCTCCCTCCCCCCAACCGCCTCTGGTAACATCACACTTTTACACATATTTCTCGTTTCTACAGTGGCAAAAATGTCATTTCTAGACTCTTATCAAGTCACCAGGTGTAGTCACCTATTTGAAGTATTACACTTTCTGTCTTCAATTATCTGATAAAATAGACCTGAATCTATTCACATATATCATAACAATAAGTTGGCTTTTCTCCTTTTAAAGTTTTGTAAAATTCTTCTTGATGCTCTCTGGCAAAGATTAAGACCGTGAAAACCACATATTTAAACATAGAGTATGCTACACTTCACCAATAATAATCAAATGTTAGGAGTGAGGGCAGCAAGCCAGTCAAATGCCCCACAGCTGGTCCTGGTTGGGAGTGGGCCTGGCTGTCAGTGGTCTAACCACCCCAGCTGGCCCTAGTTGCTGCAGGCCAGTGGCTGTCTGCTTATTAGCAGAGCCTTTGTAGTGCCCAGCAGGTTAGTTGAGAGGACAGATGCTTCTGTCTAACCCTGAGCTTCTGACTCCTTGTTTTTGGTATTAGGTATTGAATATCATGTATAAGTGTTATCATGTATAGGTGCTACTGCACCTAAGCAGTACTGTTTTGTACTATGATTATCTCCTGTTGCTGTCTGCTGCTATGCTTCAAAGTTTTCAGTTAGGCCTTTTTGCCTACTTACAGAAATTCAGGGAGGTTAGATCATATTACAAATGGCCATGCTACCTAAATTAGCATAGGGAATCAGGGGGCTCCTAGTCCTGGTGGGTAAGGGAAAGAGCCCTGCATCCCCCACACTGCCCCACAGACCCCATAACCCTCCCCCCCCCGCAATCCCACCAAACCCTCCTGGACCCCAGCACCCCCTACAGACTCCACCTGCCCCTCTAATCCCTATCATGGATCTCCAGATCCTCCCTGGATCCTGCTTGCTGCTCT
This sequence comes from Crocodylus porosus, assembly GCF_001723895.1. Classification (NCBI taxonomy): domain Eukaryota; kingdom Metazoa; phylum Chordata; order Crocodylia; family Crocodylidae; genus Crocodylus; species Crocodylus porosus. Next base: position 633,122 of record NW_017728913.1, read on the forward strand.
GAATCCCCCTGGGCCCTCCATCCTGATTTATCTTAAATTGACTGGCTATTTTTAACTTGATCTAATCTCCCCCTAAACTCCTCAAATGTCTGTACACAGCCTTTATTTGGTACAATGAAGATGTTTACTCTGTTGTTCTCTCTCTCTGATCTCACTGGGACAAACAAACCCCTGCAATACACAGAACTTAAGTTTCCTTGTCTCTACTTTTGCTTCTTAGTTTCTTAGGCCCTTTATCCTGCCTGGTTCCTCCTAGTGCCATCTCCTCATCCCTAGATCCTGTTTTTTGGCTTCCTGGCTTCATCTTTTCTCTTTGTTTCTGCCCATAAATTTCTGGTTCCTGTCTAGGGATTTCTTGTTCCAGACTCCAACCTCAATCTCTTCTACTTCAGGCTGTTTTTCCAGCTCCTTGCTTCCTGTACTCCAGGTTTCAGTCCAGACTTCTGTCCTTACAGCTGGTTCATGGCTTAGCTTGGTAATCACCTGTATCTTAGTTACAATACAGCTATAGCTGTCTGTTCTGGACCCTCTGGCTAGTGAGTTCAGCCTGGATCCCTACCTCCTGTTCCTGATAGTCTGTGGTTTGTGGTTTTACTCAGAGAAATAGGGCATGTTCTGGTCCTTTATAGGCCACAGTCCCATGACCCACCTTCTCCTGACACCAGTTGGAGCTCTAGCTTTCCTGACCTTGCCTGTTTCCGATCCCCTTAGTTGTGACTCTTTAGAGTCAAACTCCAGCTGCTTATATCCTGGTCATACCTCTGACACAGAAATAATAATAATCCCTCTTATATATGATGCTCATTCCTTCCCAAAATTGATTCTTAGTACATGGATCCTTATAAACACATAATAGCTGTAAGGGTTTTGTTCTCATCAAACGGGGACTTAGAGAATGAAAGACGACAATGCAAGTACAACAAGGAAAGGATGGGGCTGGGGCTTATATACAGCGCTGGGATTGGGACTCCTGTGTTTCTCCCCAGTTCTACAACTGATTGTGGGTCATTGAGAAAGTCATGTCATTATGAGCCTGTGCTCCTCATTTTGCAAAGTAACTCTAGGCTCCTAAAGGGCTTCTGGGAGAATGAAGCCTGCTTTTTGCTATTGTCTTCTTGCAAAAGCAGTAACCTTTAAGCAAGCATTTTAGGATGTGAAACAAGACTAACTGTTAATTATAGGCAGCACTGGGTACTAACACAGAGCAAATATGTCTGTATCTAACCACGTCAAGGAAGAGAAAAGAAAATGTACAGTATATAGAATGCATTATAATATCACACTTAAGACTGATCATTATAAGTTATTATAAGACTGATATTATAAGTTAAGGTCATGATGGGGACCATGTGGAGGTCTAGACTGGCCACACAAAAAAAAGAAGGATATATCTAAATTTGAACTAGAACAAGTTTGGCCTGACCCCAGTGGGCCTCCTTTGTGAACTAAAACTAACCTTCATATAACTGTTACAAGCTTGCTACCTTGTTGACTATGCATAAGGACAGATGAGCAAAAGAGAAAAAAAGACAGGAAATAAAATGAGACAACCACAAGACATGTGGAAATTAAACTGCTGAAGAGGTGGGGTGGTAGAATTTGATTTGATAACAGCAACCAAAGGAAGTGAAGTATAGAAGAAGAGGTTAAGAAGAAGAAAGACATTTGGGTATGTAACACCGAAGACACCACCGTGAAGGTGCACAGAAGACCCTTGCCTGATGACAACAGCCTAGCCAGTGATGTTGCCAAGCAAAAAGTACTCGTCCTGTATGTAATTTATTTGATCATTTCATTTTCCTTTCTTTAATCTGTCAATAAGTCAATGTATCCTGTATGACTGGGATGGTTTGAAGTCCCACTTATTGTTACTGCCCCAGCCATTTCAAATCTACCTGCAGTTCAGGTGTAACAGTTACTATGTTCCTTATTCTGCTCATTTGTAAATACAGATAATACCACCTTTTTGTCACACAGTTGGGAATATGCTTAGATCCTAAGGTGAAATCTTTAGCATAAATGTATTACCATCATTAACAAGACAAGTGAAGAGGAATCAGAAAGTTCTCTCAGAACCCCCCCCCCCCAAAAAAAACAAACAAACAAACCAAAAAAAACCCATTTACTGAGTTACTTGGAATTGGATGATTGTGTTTGAGGCTGAGTGAAACAGCCGCAGTCAGTTTTGCTTAACACATTTTATATTAAGCCACGTTCAGGGACAGTACGGCTCCAGACAAGTTGCAGAATGTTTCAGAGAAAAAAGTCATATGGATCTTGCAGGTATGTCATTTTTAGATTCATTTTCTGATGCACCAGTAGACCTTTTATTGTGCAGGATCTTCACTGTAATATCACAGGACTTACGCCAATTCAACCAGGCATTTAACACATAAAGGATTTGTGTCATTTTCTGTTTCAAAATTTCCACCCAATGGCCAGTGAAAAGGCAGATATTTTAGTGAAATTATATGGATAAGTTGGAAGCCTTGAACAAGCATGCTGAGCAAGAATGACTGTTCAAGAAGGGACTTAGATAAATATGATTTATACTAGTGCCTAATATTACCCATATATTAATTTCAATATCCAACAACTATGTTGTGATGCTATGTAATGTAGGATTGTGGACTATCTAGATTTTAAATGCTAGCCTTCAGCAGACTCTGTAAGTCAGTCCGAGACCACACAGGCATCAGAACGTCAACAAGGCTGAAGGTTTACAAAGCCATCATCTTTCTGACCCTTCTTTACGCCTGTGAAACCCAGACCATATACCAACATCATGCTAAGAAACTATACCACATCCACTTGTGCAGCCTGCGAAGGACACTAAAGCTCAAATTGAGGATCAACTCTCCCCAGTATGCACACCTACTGAAACTGGCACAGCTAAGATGGGCCAACCACTTCTCAAGAATGCTGGACACTCACCTGCCAAAATCTTCTATGGCAAACTGTCAAATGGAGTACGCTTTCTCAGAGCACCAAAGAAGCAGTCCAAGGACACCCTAAAGGTGTCCCTAAACAGTCTGGGCATTGACCCAAGTTGCAGGAGCAAATTGCTTGTGACTATCCATCCTGGAGGTCCCAAATCCAGAATGAAGCATTGGCCTTTGAACAAGAACACACGGAAGAAGCAACGAAGAAACATGCGGCCAGGAAAATGAAAACCTCCCGTATTCAGTCCTCATCACTCTCCTGCCCCTGCTGCAGCAGATTGTTCAAAGCAAAGATTAGACTTATAAGTCACCTACGTACTCACGTGACCTAGCCTCCACCCCTCTCCATTCTCTCCCCTTTCCCTTTTTTCTCCTTTCCCTTCTTACTCCTTCCATTTTTCTTTACAACTTCTTTTCTTTCTTCTTCCCTTCCCTTACTCCACTGGATGCAGTCATCTTCGCCCACAAAGCATAAAAGTATATATGTATGTATAGATGTTAAATTTAGAGAAAAAAATACCCAGCCTTTCTAAAAAGAATTAGGATGAAAAGCTGGACTTTTTGCTACATAAAAACAGTAATACCAATAACAACAATAATTATAATGTTGTTTTATGGTGCTTGTCATGAGTATCTTTACAAACTCTATTCTTACCCAGAGGAAACTCCATTACATTAGCAATGACTAAACTTGAACTTAAAAACAAAAATAATTTACAGAGCTATGATCTAGGCTTGTCTCTATAAATGAAACAGTAGGAGGAAAAAAATATCATTAAGCCAACAGTGTTGACAAATGAAACTCTGGATGATGATTTGAGAAAGGAAAATTTACCAACAAAAAAGAAAATACTGCATCCAAGCACAAAAACCTTCTCAAAGCTTTAAATAGGAAGATTATTTGAGGCAGAAAGATAAGAGTTCTGATTTATATGTACCAGTTCTGATATGAGCTAGCTAGACTGACTGCCTGCTCTCATGCACTGGCTTTATGTGCCTCCTAAGCCTTGCCCCATCTGACCTCCTAAGCCCTGCTCCTTCAGCTCCCTGCAGGTATTTCCTCCCTGTGGTTGATGAGCTGCCTGCTTTCTCAGTTGGGCTTAGCACCAAGGCAGGCTACTTAGCTATCAGGTGCTCTACTTCCACTCCCTGGGTGAATCACACTCCCAGGATTAGTCCTTTCCTGGGATTAGTGGCTGTCCACTTGCTGGCAGCTAGCTCCTTAAAAGATAGCTGACCTCCTGGTTGCCTGTTCTCTCCCATAGTCCCTTGCCTGACTGCAGCTGTTTCTTACTTTCTTTAATGCAGTTCCTTCTTTCAGTGGCAGGAGGTCCTGGCTACCTGCCCTCTCACAGCTAACCCCACTGCCCTGCGTCCTAATGGTAGAGTTTTCTCTCCTTAAAATGGCAAGAGCCTCCAGGCTTCCTGTCACAGTGGGGCACAGTAACTCATTTGGAATGGCCCCCTTCCCCCTGCCACACACACATTAGGGTGCACTAACTGCTGGACACATAGCTCTTTATGAACCTATACAAAATGGCTTCATCACAGAGAATTTATCTAACTGGTCACATCCATTCAGCAGCCTGTTGAACCCAGACACACAGATCCGGGGAGCTAATGTCAATATCAAAACAGTCCTTCCCCTCTCTTTCCCCTCCCTCTCCTTAGTTTCTGTTTAGCTGCAAGCAAGCCCACCTTTGAAACTCAAAACGTTTTGAAACTCTCAGAATGTTTTGAGTGCCCTCATTTCATTTTGAAGCTGTTTCAAAGCCTCTTGTTTCATTTTGATTTCACTGTTTCAAGCTCAAAATGAGTTGAAACAGCTCTGACACAAAACACCTGTCAAAATTTTGCACAGCCCTACAAGACAAGTCTCTGTTAAGATAATCTGTGGTCCACTGCTGTATATTTTATAAAGTGAGAGGAACTAGTAAAGAAGCAATGGTTACCTCTGCAGATGGTAATTACTTACTTATTTACTGATATTAGTTAATTGCATTAAACCTGGGTTCTGCCTCACTTAAAGAGAAAACAGTGGCAGAGCCAAGTTAGATAAATATTTGCATATTCTTAGGTGACATACATTTCTATAAAAATTCAGGGAATGGTTATTTCATATGCTGGTTTTATCACAAGTAACCTTAATAGCACTGGAATAATGAAACTTGTTTGTTTGCTGTTAGAGTTCTGCAATGTGTGGAAGAGAGCAGAAACTGCCATTGTCAAGGCTGAAGTGTGCATCACCCAAGTGATGCACTTTTCATAATATAGTCATACTATATTAAGAGAGAGGACCTCTCTCAAAAGTACATCTAGGGGAGTGTATGCATGCTACAGTTGTACTGAAAAGTTTGAGGAGAGATTGATTGGTTGGACACAAGTACATTTGGAGCATTTCCAAAAGGCAGCAGCTGGTATGTCGAAAAGCCATGAATGATACACACGTAGTAAATTTCAACACTGCTTTATCCAGTGTATAAATAGATCATTAGAAGACTTCCAAAAGCATATACAGGTTTCTAGGGCTGAGAAAAAAACTAGTGGAAGCAGCTAAGCTATAACCCTCTTAACTTTTGCTACATTATAAATTGTTTAGCATTATACTTTCTATTATCATTTTCTGATGTCTGTACTAAAGCTCAAGCATATACTATATGACAATATTTATTGTGAAACTTATTACTTACAGAACTGCTGATATTGTCTCAAATTAAATAAACGATTTTTCACACTAGATATTTAATTGAAAATCTGCAAGTTGCTCAACTTTAAGTAATACAAAAACACTATTCAGAAAAAAGTAAGTTCTAAAATTTCACTTCTATTCAATATTTTTTGTTGGGGGGGGGGGTTGGTGGAGTGGGGAGGCTGCTTGTTTTGCCAGTTATTCCTTTAAAAATATTTATTCTATTTTTCTTACTCTATTTTTTTTACTTACTGCATTGTTCACTTTCCTAATGACAATTATGGCAAAACAGGGGCAGGTTAGACCTTTCATAAGTTTTCTTTATGACACACTACAGCACTTTAAGAAGATGTTAATGTTGTCTAAGGCACAACCAAGGGATCCAGTAGCACATTTGGGTGCTTGTACTCGTGATGAAAATTGCCCTTTTTTTGTGAATTAACTGCATTACAGTTTTCATGTACAGGTTTTTCTAGTGA
>NW_017728913.1:639331-659239 GCF_001723895.1 Crocodylus porosus
ACACATATACATACACACACGTACACACACACACACTTTGCAATTCAGAGTAAAACACATCCCAATATATTTTAGTTTGGATCACCATGAATTAAACCAATGCATCCATGGTTCTGTCATGTGAAAATAGAAATTCACTTAATGGCAAGTAATGAGCCCCTTTGTCCACCAGATGTCACTGCAATTTGTGTAGTTCACCCCTCTGACCACCACATGTCACTTTGATTTGCAGATAGAAGAGAAAGGATACCTGCAATTTGCCATTATTTCTGTGTAATGTTTATTTTCAGACACCAAATGTAGTAGCTCAGCCCAACATGAATCAATCTTCTGGTCACCTACCTGCACAGACACCCCGTGCCTCCCCCACCCTCCATACCCCAAAGCTGTAATCATATGTACATGGACAGAGCCTTTTACTTGCATGAACGCTGTTAATACTGCTCCATCAGTGTAGCAGAGTTCTCACACATTAATACAGTTTCAAGCTCAGGGCTTATCTACTGGTTTAGTTCCTACTGGTTAACCCAGAAAGGGTGAGAAATGGAGAAGCTGTAGTGAAATTAATGAATTCTGTATATAAAGAACTACTTCAAAAACAGACATAAACCAAGAAAAATAAATTCTGCTTTAAAATAATAAAACCAATTTTTCGCAACACGTCCTTGCAGAACCTAGCTAGACTGGGTATTTCTTAGTTAGATATTGAAACTTTTCTTTGATGCACCTCATGAAGTTTTTGATTAAATCCAAATTAAAGGACTCCAGCTGGATAACAACTGTGAAAGAAAATGCTCTCTGAGGGAATATAGTCCTTAAGATATGTATCAGTGGATGTTTTAATAGTTACAAATATATTTCAATTAGAAATTAGAAGACATTTAAGTCACTGTTTAGACCAATTAGATTTGGCCAAATCCAATTTCTATTCTAATCTTAAGGTAAAATCTAACTTCTACACTAATTTACGCCCCCCCCGCCTCCCCCCTACTCACCTACAGATGTGTTGGGGGTTTTATTGTGGTTGGGTTTTTTGTTTTTATTTTTATTTTTTACCAGAATTACTGGTTCTACCAGTTTTTCCAGTTTCGGGTGAATTTGTAAAACAATGTTCCTTAAATAGCTTGAGCCAGAAGACATGAGGTTCCAGCCTGGAGTAGATTTTGACAGCTGCAGGACTGATCCTACAGACTTTACCATGGCAAAGCAGTAGTCATCTTCTTACTGAACAGGTAATAGGAAAGAGATAACAAATGAGGATGAGAACTTTCCTGAGCCTTCAGCCCAAACTCCAACCCGCTTGATATTCAAGTTGGATTTCTTAAACTTGGCCTTTTTTGCATGCAGAAGCAGTTTGTGCCTCTTCTGCTGAGGGAAAGCCAGGACATGTCCCATGGCATGTCTAGCCCTGCTGAAACCAGGACAGATCAGAAATCTCCCAAGTGTCTGTCTTTGCTACACCAGGTAACCAACCTTTAGCTGAAGACTTGCATTCCTTCATACTTTTATCTCCCTGCCTCCCCTCATCTCTACCCATCATCTTCCAAATTTCCACTTATTTACATTTTCACAGACTTCTTGTTATATTTTTAGCTTCTTTTCTACTCTGGAGATCTCAGAACAGCATCAGAGTCTCCCAGTGCCTGAAATCTTGCAAAGAACTTTTTTTCCCCAACCATGTAGGCCATGTGTAGATGAAACGAGAGGTTTGTGTGCACGGCACTTTAAAGCGGGCTAAATGCTTTTGCACCTCTTTAATGGTGTCGGTGTTCGCACACCTCAGTGATATACTGCACATTAATTTCAGCTATAGGAAATATGGTGGCACAATGTGCGTTAAGTGACTCAGGGCACAGCTAAAACCATGTAGCCATGTGGAGGTGGGGGCTGGATGACGGTGCAGGTGACCAGAACTTGGCATGGGGCTCCCTGTGGCTATGGCTTGCGGGAAGGAGTGTTTCAGGAGTGAAGGGATTACTGGTTTGCCAATGCCCCCTGCTGTAACTAAGTACCAAAGAGATCAGAGGGATGGATTGTTATATGGCTCCCCTGCTGTAATTTACTGTAAATTGCACACTGAGCTTAATTCGATTTAAAGACTGGCACCTGTAAACATTGACACATCAATTTAAAATAAATCTTTTTTATTTTTAATACACGCTATTTAATTTAAGGAGGATTAAACCCCATCACATGTACAAGCACCCTTTGATAACAGTCTTTACATACCTTAAGAGCAATTATAGAGAGGATGGAGATGAGATTTTCTCTGCGGCTGTTAGGAACAGGGCTAGGAAGAATGGCCTCAAACTACAGGGGAAATTTAGGATGGAACTTAGGAGAAACTTTCTGACTATCAGGGTGGTCAAACACTGAAGCTGGTTACGTATACACACTGTGGAAACTCCATCCTTGAAAGTTTTCAAGAGCAGGTTGGACAGGCACTTGGCTAGAATGATCCAGCTTTGAGGAGTGGGGTGCTGAACTATGGTCACAGAAAGAAGAGCAGCTTTCCGCTTTTACTCTTAACACTTTGCAGCAGGCATTCTGAGTTGCAACGATCCCCCCAAACAAAAAGAAGTTCACTGCTGGATTCAGGGGAGAGGGAGGCCTGGAGAATGCAGCTGCTGGATGTGAGCCTGAATCAGTTTCCCCTAGCAATGGCCATCCTCCCTCCCAGCTCAGGTACTATTTTCAGAATGGGATGGGGGGGAAGAAGAAGAGGGAGCTTGTTCTAAGGGTTCCCCCCAGCATCAGGGTGGCTCCAATCCACCCACCCCACCCTCCAGTGCCCATTGTAAAAAACCTCAGACCAGACTCCCTCCATTCCCTTTCTCCCCCTCCTATTCTGAAAACAGCTCTGAGGCTGGGAGGGAGGTAGACAAATGGTACTGAAAACACTGTTTTGAAACATCTTCATCTGAACTTTCATGCAATAAGGGTTCTGATTTTCACAGGATTGGGTCCCTTCAAAGTGCTTTGCAGTCATGCAGTTCTGTTTGATCATGGCTGTAGAGTGCTTTCAGGGGCCACATTGGGCAAAAAGTGTCACTTCTGTCTGTGCCCTATACAACCTTGTGAGGTATCTTCCAGCACTACTTTCTTATGATCCTATATTAGTTAGCCTTATTAGTATCTATTAGCTAGATCAGCCCTGTAGCTCATCATGAAATATCTTGTCTCCAGTGTTATCCAGTAACAACTGCTTTAGTGAAGGAAATAGGGCAGAGGGAATAACTTTTCGTAGAGTTTAGCTTATGCCCTACAACTAACTTATGCCCTTATTCGTGTTTATCTTTAATGCTGACTATTAGAGCACTGTTTTTCTGTTTTGCTTGGGGGGTTTGTTTGTTTGATTTTTTTGTTTTGTTTTGTCTTGTGTGCTGCCCACATACATTTGTAAGGCTTTTGTGAATCCTAATCCTACTTAGTTCTTAGCTCTGGTGAGTTATCTAAGGTTTTTCTGTACTTCTACCATACAGCTGCATGGAAAATGGTTTGGATACTTCAAAAATATTCCCGTTTAGCACTGAAATGAAGTGGGGGAATAGGGGAGAAAGATTAGCAGGCAAATAAATACACCTCACAGAACTGCCTGCTAGCTGAACTAGTCACAATATGTTAATTCATCCAGTATCCTAAGAGAGTGCTCTAAACCCAACTGGGTTTTTTAGGGTGGACTTCTCAATCTTTTCTTTTGGAACTGCCCCACTTTGTTTAAAAAAAGAATTAAACAACACTATTAAAGTGGTAAAGCCATGGATTAAAAAAAATTAGAAAATGTAAGATATAAGTGGCATGTGCTACCTTAATTAGTCCTCTTTATGTGTATACAATGACAGTCTTTAATTACATGATTACATATTTTTCCTCAACACCCTCAACTCATTCACTGGCCAGAATAAATGGTGTTCATTTTATGAACAGCTATTCATTATTTTATTTTATCCTCATTGTTCATTATATGGCTCAAGGCTTTATGTATTTCATGCTTTTCCAACCCTGCTCTGACAATAGAATTGTTTACTCATGGGCTTTTCTATGGCACTCATCACTGCAGTATCTAAGCATTTCACAAACACATTTGTTTTCATAATATCCCTGTGACATGAGTAGTTATCTCTATTTTACAGATGAAAAATGAACCTCAGAAAAAAAAAATTGTATCAAAAGTTTCTCTAATTTTGTTGTCCCATCTATGGCATATGCCACGTGATATTTCAGAGTACTTAATATTTTAGAGAACTTTTGTTAAAAGCACAGCACAGCAGTTGTGCAGACCACATCTCATAGACACAAGTCAGGCCTTCAAGAAATGAGAGACCTAACTAATGGCTACCTGAACATTAGTGATTTGACTTGTACCATTTATGAACTGTGCTTCACCACCTTCCTAGTAAGAAAAGTTTCCCTAATATCCAACCTAAACTTCCTGGGCTGCAACTTGAGTCCACTGCTCCTTGTGTCATCTGTCACCACTGAGAACAGTCTATATCTCCAGTTCTCCAGTTACAGCTGCCTCATTTTCCATTTTTCCACTCTCACTTTCCTCTTTGCCCAGTCTCCATTATTCCTCAGACTTATGATCCTGCAGAAAGCACCCTGTCTAAGAAGTCCTAGTATCACCCTAGAAGACTCCACATCCCAGTCCTAATATAACAACTTGAATACTCTATCCAGCTTCTCTGTCTCCATGCAACTCTACAACTCCTTTTCTACAGTCCCTGTTTCTCCTGTATTCCTCAATCTGATCCCCTTCTCAACTTTTATTCAGCTGCCCTCAATGGTTGCCAACTCTCCATAAATTTACGGGCAGTCAGTAAAATTCAGGCTAAAATGTCTGTCTACAAAGCCTATGAAATTTGAGCTGTTTATAAGAAATCTAAGCAGCTGGAGCTCATTGAAGGTCCCTAGTCAAAAAAAAATGGTGATTTAGACAAATCCCAGCAGCACCATGTGGTATCTAAGTAGCAGCACAGCAACCTGCAGCAAACTTTCTCTTAGTGTTTTGTAGACACCTCCCCTATAGCTGCTGCTGTGTCTTACCAGCCACTAATAATACTACTGGATTATAGGGTGGCTTCTTTGGAGGTCCAAGATAATGGGGAGTGGGGCTGATAGGGGTAAGGCTAAGGAATGGGCTGGGGAGAGAAGCATGGTACAGTGTGTGGTTAGAGGCATCAGGGTATGGGGGTGAAAAGAGGTCCCCTGTTTGGGGGGAAGGGCAAAGCCTGACAGAAGAATATATTTACATTATGTAAAACACATATATCAATGAAAGCATGTGCCAGTAAAAAAAGTTTCATTGTCAGTAAAAAATTTGCAGATTGTCAATGCATTCCAGTGCTTGGGAACCTCTGGCATAAAGTTTGAGATAATTATCAATAACATGAGGTAATGTATAGTGCAAGGAAAAGTGAATTTCTCCCAGAAAAATAATTTTAAATGGAAGAAATTTCAAGATAAAAGAAATCCAAAGATTAATTTATGGAAATGCCCAAAGATAAATCCTTATCTTTGCCTTTTATTGACACTTTAAAAAAGAAAAAAAATCTTATAAAATCTTTTTCATTACCATGTAAACCCAAAGAAATGGAAACATAAACCAGTTTCTCTATTGCTGCCATTCATCAGTACTTGCATGAATAAACGTCCTTTCCCTTTCTTACTATACTCATATTTTCCTGCAAATCTCCTCTTCCTCCTCTTTCCTGCCAACCCCAAATCCCTACCAGTTCAAATACTTGTAGTCTTTTCTGTCTTTCTGGTCTCATATCCCATAACTTAAATTTCCTTTGCATGCTACATCCATTCCATGCAACATTCCTTTCCATGCTACATCTTGTGTAGTAGTTCTGGTGTAATAGATACATTTTAGAAAGAAAAAAATAGGAGTAATGTTAATTTTACTCTACTTTTCAAAATGGAAAGTTTTTAGCCAACAAATAATTTATATCTAATATCTCAAAGAATTTCTCTTTTTCAAAATGATTTATTTTTTTCTTGGTGAGACGCAGGCCAGAGGCAGCCCTCCAAAAGGAGAGAAACCAAGCTCCCCTCATGAAAGATGAATGCCCCCTACCCTATCACAAGTTTGAGAGGGGCAATGCAAGAGTCAGAAGAAAATATTAGCCATCTTATGCAAGGGCAGGGTTTTAGAGTCAGTGGAGGTGAAAAATCAAATAAAAGATGACATTTTTGAAAATTATTGGTTCTTCATAGAATTACCAGAAGAAAAATATTTTTCAGGTTCTGCAAAAAGAGAAAGAATAAGATCATCATCAAGGAGGAAAAAAGTTCAGATATACTATTTGTAAGAGACTTCAGTGAGTTTTATCTAAAATAAAGTTTGAAAAAGGCGGTTTATTTTATTAATAAGATAATTTGGGACAAAAAAGCTCCATTGCTCATATCGTAATAAATACCTTAAAGGATCCATTTTTAACCCATAGGTTAAACTGGTTAACAGGGGTGTACAAAACGGGTTATATTTGATTCAGATTGAGATTCGGCCCAAATTGGGGACAGTGATGGATTTAGTTGATTTGGATCACTGTCCCCGACTCAATTCAGCAACAAATCTTCAGATTCGGATTTAGCTAATTCAGAGAATCAGTGATTCAGCCATAGAAACAGCTTTAAATGTTTTTTCTACAAACTTTGACGTGAACACTGCAATGGTGGGGTGGATGGAGCGTCCCACAGGAGCATGGGTAGGCAGGGCCTGCATGCTTGATGGCAAACCTGAAAGTGGACCCAGAAGTACTTTCGGATCGCTTTCAGGTCCACCAGGAAGCATGTGGGCGGGCCCCCAAGCCCCCCCCTGGCTTGGCAATTGGCCCTAGGGGGACCCTGGGTGCTCCCGCAGACCCAGGAGACACCAGTCACTGAGCCAGGAGGGTCACAGGGGGAAGCCCTCCATGCTCCTTGGTGGACCTGGAAGTGGACCAGAAATGCTTCTGGTCCACTTCTGGGTTTACTGCTGAGCATGCTGGGGACCCCCCCATGCTCATGTGGGATGCTCCATCTGCCCCACCATTGAAGCATTCATGAGCTGCCTGGCTCCTTGAAGTATGTAGAAAAACATTTTAAAGCTGTGCTTATGGCTGAATTGTCAAATCTTTCTGAATCTCTCTGAATCAATTTGGAGGGTTCCAATTCTATTCGGAGAGATTAAAGGGTCTCCTGAATTGATTTGGATTTGGAGATTCTGCCACCATATTGAGCTGAATTTCTGCAAAATTGAATCAGTGACCAAAACTTTGCATGACCCTACTGATTAACTTATGAGTTACTCTGGATTCTAAAAAAATTCACACCGTATTCAGAGTAAGTGGTATATTTATTTTCCATACTTAACAAAGGGGATGAATCTCTGTTCAAACTGAACAATTCAATGACTCTTCAGTTACAAGTTGCAAACAGTGCCTCCATGTTAATGAGTGATAACTAGGGCAAACTCTTAACAGAAGATTTAAAGTATGTGGAACTACTCTGCCTCAGTTTTCACAAAAGACTGTGGCTGCTGATACATGTGACAATGTTTTAATTCTCCCTAAATTGAAACAGTGGGTTTTTAATTGGGGTTTTTTAATTGTGTCGCTTAAAAACACATCATTTCAATTTAGGGACTTCCATCACTGTAACAGAACAGTGACAGCCCCACGTCATTTTACCCCCCTCCCCCCCCCCACCCCTGTGGCCAGGCTCCAGCAGAGGGAAAAAAAAGCTGGTGAGGGGCCTGATCCTTTCCCCCCATCCAAGACTGCCCACATCTCCCATGGCCAGGGGTGAGCTTCTGGTGGGCTGAGAAGCCCCTGAGCTGCAGGGGGCCCCAATGCTTTCCTCTGCAGCAGTGGCACCCCCCAGGACTGCCACTGGGGGGGGTGCTAATGGGTGGGTGCTGCCCAGAGGAAATTACCACAGTGGAGGAATGGACTGCCCCCACACACACAGCTGAAGGCCTACTGGCAGCTTGCCCCCTGGACAGGGAAGATGCAGACAGGCTGTGTCAGGAGGGAGGAAGGCTCCTCACCCCTTTTTTGTTTCTTTTCCTCAGCTTTTTTTCCCCTTCCCCCTCCCCCAGTGGATTCTGCCTGTGTGAGCTGCTGCCAGATTGTGCAGCCTCTAAGCTGTGTGGGGTCTGCTGCTTCCTTCTGTGGTGGTGGCATCCCCCAGGAGTACTTGGGTGGGGTAATAGTGGGCAGGTGCCTCCCAGTGGCCACCACTGCCATGGAGGGAAGTACTGGGCCCCATGCCACAACACAATATTGAAGGAAATAGGCATAATCAGCTTGCTAAAAATCTGCTTAAGAGGGGACATGATAGCTGTCTTAAAATAACTGAAGGGCTTTCATAAAGAGGGAACTACTGTTTCTCTCTTGCTACAGAGAGGAAAACATGCACCTGCAGCAAACTGGTTTAAATTGAGTATCAGGAAAAAAATCTTTACTGTTAGAACAATAAAGCAGTAGGACAGACCCCTAAGGAAGTTGTGGGCTCCTCATCACTGGAGGTGTTCAAAAACAGGTTGGGCAGGCATTGGTCAGGGACGATGTAAGCATAGTTATGCCTATGCTCTATTATGGATTTTCCTCCTGCTTCTGGGCTTTGCTGGTTGCCACATGGGGCCAGAAGTGAAAGTTTTCCTCTCCTGCTGCTACATGTGTCTGAATTTTTTAAAGCCTTTCTCATAGGCTCCGGGTGTTGGCTGCAGCTAAGGCTGGAGATTTTTAATGGGGTGTGCCAACACTCCTGCTGAAACTTAAACGCGAAAATTCCTGGATAGAGGATTTTGCCCCTGTGCTCAGGGTCACCCTGGTCACCATATTTGGGACCAGGAAGGAATTCCCCCTCTCCCCAGGTAGAATGATACAGACTGTGAAAGATTTTGGTTTGCCCTGTAACATGGACTTCTTAGATCTCTCAAGCATATTTTAGCAATCTTTGCAGCTGCAGAACATTAGCTGCTATAGTCCCCACTGCTTTATCTGGCGCAGATGAGGGTTTTATGTCTTGTAATTGTGATGACTTGACTGTATAGATTTAATAATAGGTTAGATGATGGATTTGTATAGGATGATTTGAATAAGGGTGCTCCTGCCTCAGGCACGGGGCTGGATTACACAGCCTCTACAAGTCCCTGCCAGCCCTACTTCTCTGTGATTCTATAACACAGAATTCAGTGATCAAGAATGACAGAAAGCATTCTGACTTAAATATTCAATTGAAGTGGGAGAGAGATAATGCTATATTTGTACAGTGATGTATAAGAAATGTAAAAAGTACAAAATGAGATATGGAAAAAGCAAAATGATACAATAGATAAAGAAGACTGTTATATACTCCTTAGCCTCCTGAATGTATACCATGACAACTTTTCCCCCTCTGAAGTACATTTTGTATATCACCTTACATATTTTCTATTATACTGCATACATTCTCATCACATCTGCATGCTGCTCAGCAAAAAACTACAGTAAACTTTGTTTTATAGCTCATTGCCCAAAACCTTTGCTATTGTTATTTCAATTACATAAAACTAGGACACATAAAGATCCAGTGTTATCTTACCAATCTCAATGATGCCTTTAGGATGACTTACTGAGAATGGAGGAGTGCTTTATTTATTTATTTCTTGGTGGAGAAACCCATGATTCCTTTCCACCTCCTTAACTGCATATAACAAACCTTGTGATCTTCCCTACTCTCAGTAGAAATGACTTAAAAAAATAAATGACATTAGCAAACCCATTCAGCTCGGAATCGCTTAACATTTCCTGACACTACCATGCAAGACAATTATTCTCTGGTTTATACAGTACGCTATGCTCAGCCCTTGGCTGTTCTGCGAGTTTCTCTTACACAAGTATAATTACTTCAGGGGGATTGAGTACATGGAACTAATTGATGTTTAACATTTAAGAAATGTAACACAATTTTATGCCTGTGTAAAAATGTCAAAAGTAATTCATAGGATTTTTTTAAAAATTCACTGTTGGCAGAATCAATAGCTACACATGGGAAATTATTCAAAATAAAAGTGCCACTTCTAATATAGAACTCTTACAGAAAAAGTAAACTTTACCATTGATGTTGGCCCAGATACACAATGACAGCTGAGATAGAAAACTTGGATACAGAGTCAGAAATCCATACTTGAAAAAGATAAACATGAAGCTATCATTTCCTGGCTCCTGGCATTGAATCTCTTTAATGCTCTAGGTCTGATGTTATTAACCCAGTTGACTGAGTCATTTTAGTTATCATAAAATATGGTTGATACATAAAGAAGAGAGACTGTTAATGCCAATCTGAGAAGAGCATAAACCTGTAATTTAATTACAGAGTAGGAATGTACATCAGATTTTCTGATTTGAAAACCATGGACCTGCCAGCCAAACTAAAAGAGAACCACCATTATCATTCAGCAGAAAGAAATCATACATTTGCACACTAGCCACTTCAGTACATAATCATCTATTACAATTTAGGCTTAAGAATTTCAAATATCACCAATACCAATATAACAGATTTGGGGAGGTGGGGTGGTGCTTTAAAATTCTTGATGTGCTATATATCATAATACCTTGGGACAAAAACAGTACATCTCTGAGCTGGTTTGGAAAATCAGTTCCTTTTAAAATATAATTTTTCTCAAGATGGAAATTTGGAAAAAAAAAATCAATATTTTAATATTCACATTCTTTGTAATGCATACTTTTAATTAACTTATGTTTTTAATATTCAGACCAGATCCAGCTGACTAAGCTGTTTTGTTTACTGCTTAAGAAGTGTTACATCTCCATCATGGGAAATGTAATCTAGTTAGGGATCCTGACCTAAAGCGTATAAAGGGGTCTTTCACCTCTGTGGCTGATTCATATCTTCAGCAGACCAAAAGTCAGATGACTACCTTGATATACTGCACGCATCTGTCAGCTGGGTACATATGGCAGAGACTGAGTAATCCTCCAAGGACCTCAGCCATTAGGAAAAAATGGAGATACGGATTTTAACTCTCATAAGGTGGCCTAGATAAACTGTAATTTATTTATTTTAAATCATTTGAAACTAAACATTTTGGGATAATCAACCCTGTGTTATATCTCAGGTCAAACTTATGTGAGGCAAAATACTTAATTTTGATTTTCTAGGAGGAAAAATAAAGGGTTCTGAGTAGAAATAAAGACATATAAACAAAGTCTTGATGAAGCTGCATTTGTTGTTAGCAAATCATTCTGATGAAAAATTCTCAAGAAACTCTAGGTATGTCTCCACATTGAGCAGCTCTGACTCTATTCTGAAAAGAAAAGCTGAAAATAATTATTGGGATTAGTCAGGAAATTCCCATCAAATTATTATTCAGTGGAAAAAGAAGTTTCTTCCAAGATTCTGAGGCTTCCAGGACTTCCAGGCTCTTGGTGATCAAGATAAACAGGCTGGAAAGAGTTAAGAGGCTGGAAGCTCAGACTAATTGGCAGGACATACTGACAGCAATCCAAGAAAGTTTCTGGTGGAAGCATAGTATCAGTGTGAACTTCATCAAAATAGAACATCGTCTCAGAACAACTCTGCTTCAGTAAATTAGAAGATTAGACTCTAACATGTTTCACTAGAACTTTTCCCACCAGTTCTATTAAAAAAACATCAACTCTACAAAACATATAACATTTTGGCCTTGATTAGGCCAAGTACCCACAAAACTGTGCTCAGAAAATAAAAGTACAGATTTTAAGGGTTTTTTCATTCATTGTGCATTTTCCATGTTGCAAATTAAAGGATGAAATTCTGGCCACAAAAAAATCAATGGGAATTGATTTCCTCAAGGAATCCATTTCTAAGTATTTGGAGGACAAAAAGGTGATTAGGAACAGTCAGCATGGATTCACCAAGAGCAAGTCATGCCTGACCAAAACTGATTGCCTTCTATGACAAGATAACTGGCTCTGTGGATGTGGGGAGAACAGTGGACATGATATACCTTGACTTTAGCAGGGCTTTTGATACAGTCTCCCACAACATTCTTGCAAGCAAGCTAAGGAAGTATGGGTTGGATGAATGGACTGTAAGATGGATAGAAAACTGGCTGAAGGATCAGGCTCAGAGGGTAGTAATCAATGGCTCAATGTCTAGTTGGCAGCCAGTATCAAGTGGAGTTCTTCAGGGAGTGGTCCTGGGGCTGGTTTTGTTCAGTATCTTCATCAGCAAGCTGGAAGATGGAATGGAGTACACCCTGAACAACCTTGTAGATGCCACTGAGCTTGGTGTAGTAATAAGTACCCTGGAGGGTAGAGCTAAGATTCAGAGGCCCATGGAAAAATTGAAGGATTGCACTAAAAGAAATCTCACGAGGTTCAATAAGGACAAGTGCAAAGTCCTGCACTTAAGACAGAACAATCCCATGCAACGGTATAGACTGAAGACTGACTGGATAAGCAGCAGCTCTGAGGGAAAGGACTTGGTGGTTACAGTGGACAATAAGTTTAATATACGAGCCAACAGTGTGCCCTTGTTGTGAAGAAAGCTAACAACATATAGGCTACATTAGTAAATGTGTCCTGAGCAGATCAAAGGAAATGATTTTTCCCCTTTTTTTGGCACTGGGGAGGTCACATCTGGAGTAGTGTGTCCAGTTTTCATTCCCCCAAAAGGATTTGGATAAACTGGAAAGAGTCCAGCAGAGAGCAATGAAAATGATTAGGGGGATGGGACACATGACTTCTGAAGCTGAGGGAGACCTGGCATTTGTACATGACACAAGATTTCCCATCTATGCTGCCACAGCTGTGTTTTGCCTGGAGAAGAGAAGACTGAAAGGGGATTTAATAGCAGCCTTCAACTACTGAAGAGGGGTTCAAAAGAGAATGGAGCTATTTCATTCTCAGTGGTGGCAGATGACAGAACAAGATGCAAGAAAAGTTTATTTTAGATATTAGGAAAAAAACCTGTCTCATGAGGTTGGTAGTAAAGCACTGGAACAAGTTACACAGAAAGGCTGTGGAACCTCTACCTTTGGAGGTTTTTAAGACCAAGCTAAACAAAGCCCAGGCTAGGATGACATAGTTGGGGATGGTCCTGCTAGGACTAGATGATCTTCTGAGGTCCATGCCAATCCTAATTTTCTATGGTTATATACATTTTAAAACTGACTCCAGTGGGACTGGTATTTCACCCTAACGATCTAACTTCTGTATGCTGTTAAACGAAGCCTTTGGTTCAGCTAAGCAGTTAGCCACAGGTGCCATTGTTTTTATGGGAAGTATCCTATTTAAAGTGAAGAACATTGTTAACTCACAGATTTATGTCACTGTGGCTATTTATATCTATGTGCCTTACTGATTGGAAGTAGAGTGCTCAGCAAGTTGCAGGATCAAACCCTTAATATGGACAGTAGATAAAATGATGCATGGTACATAATGGATTGGTGAGTATACACTGTAGCTGTGCTGTATTCTGAGGTAAATTGTGTTTCCAAGCTGTGAATCTTAAATGAATACCTATTTATGTCAATATGAGTCAGGGCCCATTGGGTTTTTAAATAGGCAGGAAGGACTGTGAAAAATAGGAGACAGGGATCCAGACGTTTTCATCCCTCATTCAACATGATGTTTGAGACTGGCAAATGAATGGGGGAATGTATTCACTCACTGAACAATGAAGATTAAAAATAAATATAGAACAGCTGCATCATTAACTGTGTGCTATCCAATCTGCACACTAAGTGAGGCAAGGGTCTGGTGAAAATAATAATGGGTTATTTAATTAATGATTATATTGTAATACTTGTGCCCACAGAAAAAGAGGTACAGTTGATTGAATAGTATTCTATATCCCATAAGTATGGCATTTTTATATTCCTTAAAAGGAATTTTTATCAATTACTATTATGAAATTTATTACAAGTAGAGTTATAAAAATATTATTTTAATTATATGCACAATATGATAAGTCAGAGAAAATCTCAGGTAGAAACGTGTCTAAAATGTGACATACTATAGATTTAAGATTAAAATTTAAGTTTTAAATTTGTAAATAAATATACAATTATATGCCAAATTTCAAATTATTTTATCAATTGTTTAACTTTAATTGCTTAGTATATTCTACGTAATTTATTATATACAACTTAACTGAGTATCAAAGTTAAATAGAAGGACATAAAAAGTGGAGATATTTATTTGTATTACTCCATTAATGTTCATGGGACGCTAATAACCCTTCCTCATGCACTAAAAACTTGCCTCTTGTATGAAAACTGTGAGATATGTTAATTCTATAAAACAGCAAGCAGTAAAATTTTAATTTATTTCACTTTAAATTCTTAAGTGCTGCAATAAGTATATATTATCAATAAATTATGATAGTGAATATTTCACTGTATAATTTTTTGAGGGTAGAGCTAAGAGAACCAGGTGAATTGCAAGAAAGCTTGACAACCAACCAATGTTCTCCGAATTTTTTTGGTGCCATGGGTGTCATTTGTTATTTCTACTTTCTATGGCAATAGTACAAATCATTTCAATCTTTACCATCTCCCCATTCAAGTATAGCTTATTGTTCAGTGCATATACATGCACATATTGAATAGTAAATTACTTTATCAGCAATCATCTTATTATGCCATTAGTTTTTTGTGTTCAGAGGCAGGCACAAAAACAATAGAAAGCCTACTTAAATCATATCAAAGTTAGTTCATTTTGACAGCAAATGGCCAGAGGAAAGTTAGGAAAGGTGGGACACACACACACCTGCTTCCTCTGAAAAAGATATGAAATATAGAATTTGATACTTTAAAAAAAACAGCAATAAAATTAAATGGATGGAAAGCTATGCAAAAACACACTGGAGAGCCAATAAGTAATGCATGATTACAGATCTGGCAAGGAATCACTTGCCAATTCAACATGTATTTCAACTGACAAGAAAGAAAACCATTCTAGACTCTGGAGTAAGTAATACCAAGGGTTTGATTTTAGACACACAGAGATAAACAGAATTGAAAAATATTGATCATGTGTTTATTTGGCTTGAAATTTGAACAAGAATGAAAGGCCATGAAGGAAAAGAAAACACAGTGAATTTTACAAAAGGGAAGAAAAAAAAAAGCAAGTGATAAAGAGTATGATCAAACAACGTGACATAGAATAGAAGAAGTTCCAACTTTGTCATGAAGGGAGTGTTCTACAAATAATTCCCCCCCTCCCCAAAACAATACTATACAATGCTCTCCATAGAAATCAGTCTGTGCCCAAAAGGCAGATATATCTAAATATCTGCCTACACACATGCCAGACACATGCTCAGATATGTTCTAATTAGCACACAATCAAGTTTTGTGTATTCACCATCCCCCACCCTTCAAAATGGCATCAGGGGCACTTTAACTAAAGCTTATTGAATGAGCTTTAGTTAAAGTGCCCCTGCTGCCATTTTGAAGCACAGGACACTGAATATATGAGATACTGTGGGCATTTTAATTAAAGCAGCTCTAATTAAAGCAACAACCCAGACCATGTGTGAAGATGCTCTGGCAGAGCACCTTTGGTGCTCGCCACTTTAAGGGGTGTTGCAGACAGCAGGCCAACTGGCAGATGCGGGCCAGCCTTGATGAGAAGTTTACATGGCCACAGCCTGAGCCATGCGACTAGTAGAGAGAACTAAGCTGCCTCCATTTTAGCTCAGGCATCAGAAGATGGCAGGAGGTTCCTACAGGCCCAGTGCGGTCCCAAACCCCAGGGAGAAGGCTGATGCCTAGAGGGAGCTAAGTCCAGCCTAGCAAGAGGGGCTAACAGCTTATATGCTTACAAAGGGGCCAGGTAAGATCAATCACTGCCCAGGAACTGAGAGCACTGAACAAAGCACCATGGGCACTTCCAGAAGCACTGCGGCCATTTCCTGGTCAGTGAGAGTGGCTGTGGTGACACACCCCACCCCAGTCGCTGACCGGTTGCTGCAGGGGCACATGCCTCCCAACTGGCAACAGTTGCCATGCTATGAAGCTTTTATCTAGGTTCCCTGGCCCCTTCCTTACTTCTGAAATTTTCTCTCTGCCTCCCAGTAAAGTTAGCTTAAAGCCTTCCTTGCTAACTTAGCAAGGTTGTATGCAAAAACACTCTACCACATCTCTTCCCAGTAGTCTTTTTACTTGACAGCATATGGTGTATATCATTCATACTCTACTTAAGATGGCCAATTTAAGTCAGTTTTGCCACTTTAAAATATTCTTTAACACCGGGAAGTTCTTGTAGAACAATATTTAGACCAGTGACAAAGAAAAATGGGCCATGGTTCACAGGTCTATCAAATGTACTGAAAACACCTGAAGGATTTTAAAACAAGGAAGTGTCGCAGGCATTTCTTCCGCAAGAATATAAACAAAAAAGCATTGGTCCAATATTTCTGTTTCCTTAAAATTGCCATCCAGCAGACTTCAAGAGTACATAAGAGTTCAAAACAGAAATAAAGCAGTAACTAGAGTAGGAACATGTTGATTAAATGGCAGCAGTAATATATATTGGCTAGCTGCAGCAAAAGATGCAAATTTCTCTAGGAACCACCTCAAAGTATCAAATAATGGGGCTTTTTTGTTTGTTTTTTAAGAAGTTAAAGAAAAGGAAGGGATTCAAGTTCAATTTGATTTGGCCCTTCAATAGCCAAGTCATCCATCTTTTATTTGAGCTCTTGAGTTTTTGTATGCCCTCCCTCCCCCCAATTCTTCAGAAGGAAGCATTGCAGTTATTCAAACTATAGATGGTGGACAAAAAACTATCTACCTGAAATAAATGTGCAAAGCAAGGTTGTTTGGGCAATATCTTTTATTGGACCAATTATATGCTTGGGGGAGAGTTTAGAAAAGCTTTGGGGAACAAAATGCTCATTTTCTTGTCCTGAAGAAGGGTTGTTTATGCCAAAAAGCTTGTCTAACATCTCTTGCAACTATACAATTGGTACAATAAAATATATTAACAAATCAACCTTAATTCTTGTACATCTCCTGAATAGTCATGGTTATGAAACACTCCAAACTTACCTGGAAAAAAAAATCTTTTGAAATGGATCAATTAGTATTTTAAAAATATGTTACTTACTCCCCTGCTCACAATAATCCTTAGAAAAACAAAACTGACATTCATATTTCCCCTTTTCCTTGCATGAGTACTGCTTTATTCTTGAAAGCTTGTTTTGCTTCTGTAATTTATTTTTTTAAAGCTGGCACTGGATCATTTGTCTGGAGGGAAAACAAATGTGAAAAGCTTCTTAGAATCTGCAAACAGATATAAAGAGTATTAAAGATAGGGCAGTGTTTTGGTCTCCCAACTTCTACCATCTCTTTTGAAATTACAAATATTCACAATCTTTTTATCGGGGCATTATGTTAATAAAGACCTTGAAACAAGTGACTCACAGAAATATAGAAAAAAAACAAAACAAAACCTGAGCCATTACTGAAGATATATTTTTCTTCTCATTCAAATGTAGTCAAGAAGAATATTGTAAATTAAAAATCAACACTATAATATTATGTGGAAAGGCTATAGGAAAGAAACTAACATCTTTTCTTAGCTATAATTACAGTTTGCCTCTAAGTGATTAGGTTGCTTTGAGGCAAAGACACAAACAAACATGCTGCTTTTTCTATAGTATCTGCGATATATATATTACAGTGTCTAAATTGGTCAAATCTCACCAATTTTTCCATTTGGGGGAAACAAAGGATTCTTGTTTTTTCATTTAGACTTCTTCTAGAATGGAAAACTTTGTTAAATATGCCTTTCTCTAGTTAAAAAAAAATCCCTAGACAACAATTTGCAATTCTCAGACATGGAAAGTTTGTCTATATTACACTGTAGCCAAGAATCTGTTCTTACAACTCCAAGGAATAGCCAAAAGTAAGAAATTCATTTTGTGAAAATAACAACTTTGACATGTATTTTAATTCTACAAAGACTAATATTTTGAGAGAAACAATGTAGTTGTAAAAAAGCCAGATCAGTGGTTGGATGCTCACCTGCAAATATGGAAGCAATCAAATTCAAGACCCTGTTGTACCGGGTTGAGCACACAAGGGGAGCACACAAGTGAATCAACATTTTCTGATTAAATTTTTTTCATCAAAATATTCCCTACCAACTCATCTCCTGGTCACAACAGACTTTCCTGTTATCCCCTCAGCACTAGGGGATTAAACCACTTCAGATCTAGTTATTAATGCCAATTCATTGAGAAATTTTGTTGCTATTGTTGTTCCCATTTTGCAGAAATATATCAGGAAGATGACTTAGGTCTGAGATAGAATTTTGGAAAAAGACAGATTCCAAAATAAATCTGTAACTAAGAAGTACTGGGAATACTCAATCAGGTGAAAAAGGTTCTTGAACATGATCCCCCCTATATCTATAGGTGAGCATATGTTCAGAATGTGCTGGTTAAGGTATGCCCTCACTGGCACTGAGGCCTCTACATGACACAGTAGTGTGCCCCAGCCTTAGTCCAGTCCACCACTTTAAATAGCAACAGGTGAGCAGTGCACTGCAGCACAGCAGAACTAGCAGCATCTCAGGCAGCCAAACTGTTACAGACCAGAGACTTTCTTTCCTGTCCTGCAGGAGCTTCTTCTCCAGAAGCTGCCAAAGAACTCCCCCTGCCAGCCCTAGCTCTGGGGCTTAGATCTGCCCAGTGCCGTGAGTCCTCCCAGTCAGCTGAATGGGGACAGGTACTAGAGGTGTTGGTTTAAGGACATGGCACTGACAGACCAGGTTATTTGGGTCAATCTGGTATCTTTTAGTCTATCAACTGTATAGTTAAAGAAAGATATCTTAGCAAGCATTCAGGTTAAAAACTCTTTGTCAGGCTGAGGAAGCACCTGCAGTCAGTGTGTGTGCTGTTACTGGATGGAAGGAATGGTAAAGAAGCCAGAGGCTGGCATGCAATGCAGGCAAGAAAGCCAGTCAGTGAAAGTGGAAATGGAGACATCAGGGGGCAAGAAACAGGCGGGGGGGAGGGGGGGGGGAAGGTGGAGGTAGAAGGTAAAAGTGGAGAGGTACCTGGGGAATCAGATGTCCAGCATGTTGTAGCGTGTCATAAATCCAATGTCTATACTGAGTCCATGAGTTTCTGGTGCATTTTGAAACCAGCTGGGTGGTAGTGATGGCACTACCACCAGCAGCCCTGTCCCTCTCCAAGACATCCCTATGAGTTGCAGCCTATGTGCCACACAGCAGGTGCCAACGAAGTTCATCATGGACCGCCTTGACCATATTGGCCCCACTGTTGGTGAACATGAACTGTGGATGAGCTCGGCCTGCTCAACAAGCCACCACTGCACCATGCAGTTCATAGCCACCATGATTTCCCTTGCCATGTGGTACTCATCCAACACCAAGGCTTAAAGGAGAGCACACCAATGGCCTGACTGCTTGCACCACTGCCCTGTCAGGGAGAGGTAGTTGTGGATTCCACCCTGGCTGCTCCAGATGTCAGAGGTGAAGTGCAAGGCTACCTGCATTCCTGCCTTGTGCAGCTCCTCCCTCAAGTACTCCCTGCTTGCCTCATATAGGGAGGACACCACCATCCTCCTAAAGGCGGTTGTGCCAGGGCAACCTCTAGGGGTGCCATGAACTCCCCTAGTGCCCCTTGGCTACCATGTCAAGCCAGTTTAAATCCACCATCTTTATCTCACCCGCCACAACTTTGATGTTAATATGTTCAAGGGAGGCTGCCTTTCTACCTTCTTTGGCACGGCCTGGATGTATCCTGGCTCGGTCTAACCACCTGGTGCACTCTGACCTTTGGGGCTATGCGTGAGTCCCACAGTCGCCCGTGCCCTTACAGGTCCCCAGACTTGTCTCCGTGCCCACCTGTCTCGCCACGCAGCTCTTGCCCACACCAGGGCCTTGCCTCTGTACC
>NW_017728913.1:660204-661399 GCF_001723895.1 Crocodylus porosus
TATAAAGGCCAGGCCCTGCCCCCTTCTGGTCAGCTGACCAGACTGGTTGTCTTGGCAACCCACACCTGTGCTGCCTTGGTGATGGGCAGCTGAGCCCACATTACTACTTATCAGTAGCAGGCACCTTAGTGCCCTGCTACAGTGGTGCATGCAGGCACTTGGTAGGATGGGGACATGAGCACTCTGAGCAGCCTGAACCCTGGCTGCTCAACTAAGGCTGGCCATCTAGAGCAAGCACTTGCCAATGCTCTGGGTGACCTTGTTTGTCTTTGCAGCATGCCCCTCTTTGTCTGTGGCTTTTCCCCACTGCTCCAAGGTGGCCTGCCTCTGTTTTGGGGGGATGGTGGCTTTAAAGTCAGAGAGGACTTCCCTTTGGGCATGCTCCCACTGGTGCCAGGATGAGGAACAAGGGCAAAGGGGTGCTGCCTCCTGAGATGCAGCACGTCATCATGGTAGTGAAATGTTTCATTTCCTTGCCCCAGCTGATCTGCCTTTGGCACTGCTGGCAGATAGCATACTTGGGATGATTTTCTACTTCAATATGATCCCACGCTATATGATCCCAATCCCCTGCTTCTGGGTTGAGCATGGGGATCCTGCCTTAACACCCTGCTCAGCAGGCTGAGGCGCAACAGCAGGTGTTGCCCTGTGGGGTCAGGCCAACTCTTGGGATCTCAGTATTGCACAGTTAGACAGGAAGGTGTGACACAATTGCACATATACAAACACAGAACTCAATTAGCTGCATACACACACAGAGAGAGACACGCACAATGGCTGCAGGAGAAAGAGACTCAGTGGAAGGTTTGGAGTTCAGGTAGGGAAGAGAAGCAGAGTCCAAGTCCTTGGTTGAAGAGGGGGTGGGGGGTGATAGCTATCTACCCAAGCTGAAAAGGGGTCTTTGTCCAGTAGATGTTGTCCAGATGGAGGTTGCTGGCAGGGCCTTTGGGTGGATAGGTGGTGTGGCATGGTGCTGGCCCAGATGGAGAAGACTGACCCAAGGAGTCAGTCTTCCCTACCACTTTTATGGGGCAGACTACCTCTGTTCTGCTATGGGGAGGGCCTGTCCAGGCAAGCTCAGTCTTATTCCAGAGGGTTCCAGGTGTTCTTACTGAGCATGTACAGCCTTGGCACAATGCTGGGCTGCATCATCTTTTGTTTCTTGAATGCTGAGGGTGGTTCCAAGGGCTGGGTT
>NW_017728913.1:661999-667748 GCF_001723895.1 Crocodylus porosus
GCTCCCAGTATTTCTTTACCTAGGATGCTCAGATCCTGTGGTTTCAGATCCAGCTCTTCCTCTGGCAGTGGGAGGCTCATGCTCAGTGATAAAATTGTGGTACACAAGACTGTCATTCTGCTGCTGGCACCTATTTATGGTGTTAAGGGAGGTGGTGCAGGTGCAGGGACAGGTACTGCTTCTACCTCCTTGATCCCACTGGCAGCAGACGACTCATGGCTGCCAGGAAAGAGGATGTGTCTGTGTTTGTGGGGGGCAGGAACTTGCAGCTCTAGCTCTCCCCCTACCCCCCTAGCCCCTCTCTCTCCCCTGCCAGGTTTTGTGTTTAACAATCTCTATCTGACTTCTTCTATTATGTATGTGTGTGAGTGTGTATAGTATATATGCTTCCCTGCACAATAATGGATCACACTGCCAGGGAAAACACAGCTTCCTTTTTAAATGCATGGGGGAAAGAAAAATCACAAGAACAAATATAAATTGAAAGAAATGGATTGGATAGGGATAATTAGAGGGATTCTAGTTAGTAAGCTATATCCAATCCTTTCCAAGAACAGAAACTAATAGGAGATTGACTAGGTAGGAAGCCAAGCCAGTCCAGTACCTTTCAGATGCTGTTACTCAGGCAGAAGCAGCTCACAAAAGGCACAGAAAGTCTGCAGACAGAGGCTTGTATGCCATTTCTGTGTCCCTCCCTCCAGAACACCATGGTTGGAAGGGGGGCTCAGGGAAAGATCACAGACACTGGCCAGCTAGAGATGTCAGTCTTTCCCCCCTTGATGCCCCTCCCTGTTCTCAGTTTCTGTTTCCCTGAAAGACTGCCTTCCAAATCAATATGAAGGCTCCAAATTGATTCAGAGGTGGATTGTTTTTCTCTTCTGATTCAATTTGGATTTGATGATTTGGCCTCTGAATCGGGATAAACCTTCTCTGAATTGTATCATGAACTGAAGCTTCACACGCCACTAATGGAAAGTCTTTGTAGGGAAGCTATTGTATGAACAGCCTTCAAATGTATGCTTTTCATTTGGGCAAAAGGTCATGAGATCATCGTAAGGGCTCTATGTCAAGAAAAGAGATCAATGCTTTATTAAGTTTTTTATTCTCAAGCTGTATCACTTTTCTGGATCATAAACATAGATCCCAAGAAAGAGACTGAAGACTGCGATAATATTTGCCAAATGTCAGTGTCAACATATATAATAAAAATTGGGAATGATCCTAAAGTGAACTTCATTGAAAATTATGTTAATCCAGCTCAATTCCTTGAGTCTCTCATTTTTTCAGGCCAATTTATTCCAGCAGATCCCTACAGCTTTCTTGTCTTACGTGCAGTATTAAAGCCTGTAGGGTCTTTTCAGTGAGCTACTGCTGATACTACTGTATGTCTGTCTTTTAAATCTATTTGAAATCCACATTTTAATGCCATTTGATCCTGAAGAACTGTGACTTCAGAATTCAGTTTCTTGAGTCACTGAAATTCATTGCCTTTAAGCTATATTCTACTCTAATGCATAGTTTCTGTGTCTCGCTTTAAACACCATGATATTGTACAGTAATTTCTCACTAGAAATTAAGCCATTCTAAGACAATGTTAATATTTGAGAGATTCCATTTTTAAATACTGTTAATGAAATTGTAAGGTGTAGATATTAGACATTTGAAAGAAATGGGAAGAAGTAAAGAAAATGTAACTAATTCCACATTTTGTGGGGAATAATAATTTTTTTATTTACTTTTTTCTCCTCCAAAAAGAATATGAATGCAAATTAAAACATTCAATTATAATTCTAATAGTGACCTAATCCTAAATTTTCTAAACACATGTATGCAAAGAGAGACCCCATTTCTAGAAAGATAGTAACATATTTGACTGGGCATTTGAGTTTGTCAAAAATAAGAGATGATTCCATTTCCTTTTTTTCTCCTTGGGTTCATATTGTTTGACCACATCTTAAAACTTAACATATATAATATCACTTACATTAATATTAAGAGAAATGTGTGTCTTTGATTATTGTAAAGGTGGGTGGAAAGGTTTGACATATTTACATTCTATGTACATATTTAGATTTTTTGACCACTCATTGGCTTAATTTTCTGTGCTACTTAGAACCTGCGCCTCTCATTATATTCTCCTGCCACTAAGGTATTTATTTTCCCCTGTGTGATCTAGTAGGTTTCAGAGCTAGATAGTCATGCAGGAAACTGTTGCTATCCAAAGAATACAGTTACCCTTTTTAATGATACTATAAACAATGCTACTTTCATCAGTTAGTGATTTGTGGCAGTATTTTACTATAGTCACAAGATGAAAATAGATGGATGGTTAATTTCCCAAATGGTCAGCAATTAGCATCCAGATATTAATTGTGACTGTATATCAACATAAATATGTTTGGCTTACCAGTATTTATGCACACAGGGTTTTGGTGATGATCTGAAAATAACATTATCCCATGAAATTACAACTCCTTGTAATAAAGTAATTATTATGTTTAGTTAAGTGTATATATATTATACACAGACAGACAGAGAGACACAAATACACACATTACATTATACACACGTGTGTGTGTACACCATATTTATTCACACACACACATGCCCACACACACACACACACACACACACACACACACACTCTCTCTCTATTTACTTGAACACAGGGCATATAAAAGAACTCACTAATAACTAGATTCTATATATGGAAAATGTATAAACTTGTTATAATTTTACAGGTATAGGAGCTGATTATTGGAAGGCCTTGAATTAGTCCCCCCTCCCACTGCCACAAATGGGAAAATAAATACGGGGGTGGAGGGGTGGTCAGGTAATCCTTTCCTCCTTGCTCTAACTTCTTCCACCTACAGCCCCTTCCCCCTCTCCTTACTCTTCAACCTGGCTCTCCCTGAACACATAGACATGAGGGGCAAATTTAAAAACTCTAATTTTGAAATAAATATGTCTGTAGTCATTTGCATATAGCACCCAGAAAGTTGTATCAACTGGAATTGATGCATATTCCATTTTTGAAACTGCTGCAAGTTGTAGCACAGGCACTCCATAAACACGTCTTTAAGTAGCACTTTTGTTCTTACTTATATTACAATACAAATTATGCATGATATTAGTACAAAGCCAAAGGGCTCATGATTTACCATCTAGCTCACTGGCCTGGGCCCCAGTAGTGTCAAGAGTATTAGCCATGGCAACCTCACAGCTCAGCTCTGCTTGTTTTGTATGCATACTCCAGATACCCCCAAAAAGCATCTATGTGCTAATTAGCCCCCCACTCATGACTGGAACTGGGTGTCCTTATCTCGAGTCCTGGCATCCTCCAAGAATGTATATACAGATGAGGCACAGGAAAACCATCTCATGTTGGGGTGGGGCAATACTAATCATATCTTAGAGACCAAGAGGGGATGACAGAAGGATTCTGGGTGAGCTGTTTGGGGCCCCATTTATTGATGTTTAAGGGTGGTGCCAGATGTTTAAGGGTGGTTAAGAAACAGGAATCATTGGAAATGGGAAAGAAAGGCATAGCTCTGCTGTAGGAATGAAGAAGGCAAAATATATTCAATGTACTGGCTCAGCATGGCTAAAAAAAGATCAACATTGATGGGGATTGTAATCATTGGGCACTACCATGTATCTTATTCACACTGGTTGCACTAACCTAACCTTGTGGTAGACTTTTATTAGCATGTTTATCCCATATGGGCCATGTGTTTTACAGTCATGCTCAGAGTTGGCTGCATCTAAATCAACTTCATAGTCCATTAATGAGCACATGCTGCTTTTGGCAGCAGTTTAATGCTGAACAATATATGTGAATGTAAGATGAGGGGATTTTCCTTCAGTCCTGCTGGAAGAAAAAAAAACCCTCAGCAGATCATGGAGTGGTGTAAAAGGCATTTAACCCGCTTTAAACCCACTAAAAAGTGTTGTCTACAAATGGCCTATAAGCTTGAACAGATTTTATTACACTTGATAAAGTAACAGACTTGAATCTGACAAGTAAAAAACCTCTTCCTCTATTTTTAATAATCATAGCTCTAATAGAAACAGAAATAAAGATTAAGAAAGCAAAGTATTTTATTATTCAACTTTTCTCCACATAAAAGTGAAAACTTTTTCAATATGAAACAGAGATTCACATGGTCCTTAGCCAAAAGATTTAGGGCCTTGTTACACAGTAATTTTGGGTGGCTTCTAGAGCTCTTAAAACTGGGACTGTCAGCACATTAACACTTGAAACTAGTTTTAAAGTACTGGTTAGGTAGTTGAAAGTTACACCACTTCAGGGCAGAATTACCTCTGATCTATGTTATCCAGCTTGTGTTAACACTAAGATTTAGCCACTCTAGGGAAAAATAACAATAATTGATGTTTCTGGCAAGTTATAGCCAAAGGGACAAAACAGTTTCATATAATTTCTGTTGTGTATATCCCTGAAGATACAAGGGTCCTATTTTTTAGAAATGAATTTAAGAACTCATCTGCACATAGTGAAGGAAATGGTAGCTTCTTGTTGAAGAAAATTTTATCTGCTAAGCTACAAGTAGATCATTATCTTATCTCTGAACCTCAAGTAAGATCATATATATCCACACTGAGAAATGTATAGGCCCTCAGCCTGGATTTTCTCCCCCCAAAAACCTTCAAGAAATTAATTGACTGTCGATGCCCAATTTGGACCAAAATGTTTAATATTTTAGAAGGCATTTATCCAAAGCATTGGACTGAAAAATATAATAGTCTCAATTTTTAAAAATGGTGATAAAAAGAGCCCGCATCTTATTGCCCCATTAGCCTTGTGTATATTCCTGCCAAAATATTTGGGAGACATTTACTTATTCACCTTCAGACATGGATCTCTGAAAATAATATTTTGGGAGAAGAGGAGGCTGATTTTAGAGAATGCTGTTGAGCATGGACCACTGTTTTGCATTGTACTATTTGGCATCCACATATGTTAAAAGACAAATATGTACCCTTCATGAATCTCAAGGGAGTCTTTAACTCCAGAGACAGCGTGGCAGAGAGCAGAGGATGAGGAGGGGAGCCATGAAATGTGCAGGACAGGTTACCATGAGGATTAACAAACAGGGAGTGGGAAACCACCCTTGGACCAGACTGGTTAAAGAGGGACACCTGGGCAACTGATTAGCAGCCACCCCAGGGCTGATCAAACAGAAACTAGAAGGAAAGGAAAGGGGGAACCACCAGATTAGGAGACACACTTCTGCAGGGAGACAGCTGCTAAGAAGACAGCCAAGAGAGGTTTAAGAGTGTACAAGCAGGGCAGGCAAGAAAAGGCCTGGGAAGATCTCAGCCTCAAAAGGACAGCAGGTGCATCTACACATGTACCAGACAGCACAGTAACCACCATTACTCAGTGGCACACAAATTGTTTCTGTCTATATTGCACAGTCACTCATTGCTACTGAACAGCAGTGTCAGCGTCACGGTTCATGCCCACTGATGCTATGTCACTATAGCTTGTGGCTACAGCTATGTAGTATCTCATGTAAACGTGCCCACCGCATCTTAATAGCCCCAGGCAATAGGGAAGTACCTTTTTCTTTAGTTAGAGGGCCAGAAGGGCCTGATTTTTATTTAATTCCTGGAAGACTGGGGGAGGAGGGATTAAGAAAAGGGATGAAGAGGAGATCCCCACAAGATCCCCACATGAGCCCAAGTGGGCTCAGCTTCAAAGTGAGAAAATGACTGATACTTGAGG
>NW_017728913.1:670538-683396 GCF_001723895.1 Crocodylus porosus
TTTATTAGCATGTTTATCCCATATGGGCCATGTGTTTTACAGTCATGCTCAGAGTTGGCTGCATCTAAATCAACTTCATAGTCCATTAATGAGCACATGCTGCTTTTGGCAGCAGTTTAATGCTGAACAATATATGTGAATGTAAGATGAGGGGATTTTCCTTCAGTCCTGCTGGAAGAAAAAAAAACCCTCAGCAGATCATGGAGTGGTGTAAAAGGCATTTAACCCGCTTTAAACCCACTAAAAAGTGTTGTCTACAAATGGCCTATAAGCTTGAACAGATTTTATTACACTTGATAAAGTAACAGACTTGAATCTGACAAGTAAAAAACCTCTTCCTCTATTTTTAATAATCATAGCTCTAATAGAAACAGAAATAAAGATTAAGAAAGCAAAGTATTTTATTATTC
Source organism: Crocodylus porosus (assembly GCF_001723895.1). Lineage (NCBI taxonomy): Eukaryota > Metazoa > Chordata > Crocodylia > Crocodylidae > Crocodylus > Crocodylus porosus. The sequence continues at coordinate 670,949 of NW_017728913.1, forward strand.
AACTTTTCTCCACATAAAAGTGAAAACTTTTTCAATATGAAACAGAGATTCACATGGTCCTTAGCCAAAAGATTTAGGGCCTTGTTACACAGTAATTTTGGGTGGCTTCTAGAGCTCTTAAAACTGGGACTGTCAGCACATTAACACTTGAAACTAGTTTTAAAGTACTGGTTAGGTAGTTGAAAGTTACACCACTTCAGGGCAGAATTACCTCTGATCTATGTTATCCAGCTTGTGTTAACACTAAGATTTAGCCACTCTAGGGAAAAATAACAATAATTGATGTTTCTGGCAAGTTATAGCCAAAGGGACAAAACAGTTTCATATAATTTCTGTTGTGTATATCCCTGAAGATACAAGGGTCCTATTTTTTAGAAATGAATTTAAGAACTCATCTGCACATAGTGAAGGAAATGGTAGCTTCTTGTTGAAGAAAATTTTATCTGCTAAGCTACAAGTAGATCATTATCTTATCTCTGAACCTCAAGTAAGATCATATATATCCACACTGAGAAATGTATAGGCCCTCAGCCTGGATTTTCTCCCCCCAAAAACCTTCAAGAAATTAATTGACTGTCGATGCCCAATTTGGACCAAAATGTTTAATATTTTAGAAGGCATTTATCCAAAGCATTGGACTGAAAAATATAATAGTCTCAATTTTTAAAAATGGTGATAAAAAGAGCCCGCATCTTATTGCCCCATTAGCCTTGTGTATATTCCTGCCAAAATATTTGGGAGACATTTACTTATTCACCTTCAGACATGGATCTCTGAAAATAATATTTTGGGAGAAGAGGAGGCTGATTTTAGAGAATGCTGTTGAGCATGGACCACTGTTTTGCATTGTACTATTTGGCATCCACATATGTTAAAAGACAAATATGTACCCTTCATGAATCTCAAGGGAGTCTTTAACTCCAGAGACAGCGTGGCAGAGAGCAGAGGATGAGGAGGGGAGCCATGAAATGTGCAGGACAGGTTACCATGAGGATTAACAAACAGGGAGTGGGAAACCACCCTTGGACCAGACTGGTTAAAGAGGGACACCTGGGCAACTGATTAGCAGCCACCCCAGGGCTGATCAAACAGAAACTAGAAGGAAAGGAAAGGGGGAACCACCAGATTAGGAGACACACTTCTGCAGGGAGACAGCTGCTAAGAAGACAGCCAAGAGAGGTTTAAGAGTGTACAAGCAGGGCAGGCAAGAAAAGGCCTGGGAAGATCTCAGCCTCAAAAGGACAGCAGGTGCATCTACACATGTACCAGACAGCACAGTAACCACCATTACTCAGTGGCACACAAATTGTTTCTGTCTATATTGCACAGTCACTCATTGCTACTGAACAGCAGTGTCAGCGTCACGGTTCATGCCCACTGATGCTATGTCACTATAGCTTGTGGCTACAGCTATGTAGTATCTCATGTAAACGTGCCCACCGCATCTTAATAGCCCCAGGCAATAGGGAAGTACCTTTTTCTTTAGTTAGAGGGCCAGAAGGGCCTGATTTTTATTTAATTCCTGGAAGACTGGGGGAGGAGGGATTAAGAAAAGGGATGAAGAGGAGATCCCCACAAGATCCCCACATGAGCCCAAGTGGGCTCAGCTTCAAAGTGAGAAAATGACTGATACTTGAGGAATATGGAGCAAGAGGGTGTCGTGCCCGACGACCGGTGCACCCTTGACCTGCGAGCCTAGCTTGGCACGACCAGCTTGGCATGAGTAGGATTGGTAACCGGACAGGTGGGTACTAACGGTGAGTAGGAGTTAGGTAACTCAAAGCGTATTGGTTATTGATAAGAGTTTATTTTACTTACACTACCGATGGTTGCAGTGTAGGAAGAAGAGTTGATTTTTCAGTTACAGCATGCAGATGTTATGCTACCCAGCGATTACAGCGTGGGTTGGAGACTTGCTTGATACAAGGTTTGAGCGATTCACGCAAGCTACTGTGGTCCGCAGACTGCCAACAGCTTTTGACCAGAAAGACAGATGAGCCAGCCGGGAGGGGGTTTGCCAGGAAGAAAGACGGTGGCGGGGAGATGTCCGCGAATGGCCAGTTAGCTGACTGTGTTTCCTGGGCGTGCATGGAGTTCTCCGCTTTGGGCGGAAATTCTTTCAAAGTTATACTTAACAGGGTGGCCTATTACTGCACGCCAAGCATGAATAATTAAAGGGTTGCCAATCACAACTGCGAACAGACTTTTCTTTGTCTGCTCAGGTTTCATGCTGGCTTGGCCATGTGTGTTTACGCATGTGTTTTACATTTAGCTACAGAGGAGTAATGGTGCAGAGCTACAATTACAGAGTATGTTGTGCTAGCCTTTGACCTTTTGCCATTGGCATCTGAGACCAAAGGCTTTGATCTTTCACAGACGGAAGAAGCCCAGTAGGTGACTGGGGCAGGGCCCATCAAAAGAGTCAGGGCATGGCAAAGTCCCACTGATAGAGGTGAGACAGGGATACCACAGAGCTCCCAGACTGTGCTTCAGACTAGAGGAATAATGGGACTGCAGAGCAAGGGAGAGAGCCAAGCCCCAAGGTAACATCCTCATTAGTGGTGAGCAGCCTCCCTCCCCAATTCACCATCTCATCTTAACCAAAACTGCATGGCAGGCACTGAAGTGGAAGCAAGCATTACCCAAGATGAGATCCACGGCAGGAAGGCCAAGCAAGGACCCTACTATCCTGTGACAACAGATTAAAATTATGGAAGAAAATGGCAGTAACATCAATAGACAAAGCTCTCTTACAATTAGTCATCACATACTATTCCAACACAGAATCAAGGGTGCATTATGGGATTGGTAGTGGCCCATCCAATAGTTTCCCAACTAAGACAGGGATACGTCAAGGATGTTTTCTTGCTCCAGTACATTTCAACTTATTCTTGAATGACTTAAAACAGGTTCTAAGAGGGAATCTATACCCATGAGTTTAACTTACCATCTTTGTTTCTTGCCTTATGCAGATGATGCAAAGATTCTGTTCCAATCCCAAATCAGTTTTCAAAGATTTTTAGATGCCTTTCAATAGTATTGCACCTGAAATAGCTTAGAAATCAAAACAACTAAAACCAAAGTAACAGTCTTTGGAAATGAAAGAAGGTAACAGGATTGGTTTCAATTTTGTGCAAACTGGTAGAATGCACAATCTTACTGTATGTTTTTTATAAAAATTATTAGTTATATAAATTCTGTTTAATTTATTTATATATAATTTTCTATTGTTAATATTAGTATACTGTTTTGGTAACTATCACTACACACCATGGTCATAGCAACCTAGGATGTGGAAACAGAAGCAGCAGGATGTGGAAGCACCATAGAACTAATCCAAGGGAAAAGTACAAATACTGTCAAAAATAGAGAATCTACAAACAATGAAAAAAGTGAAACATCAGTAATATCTGAGGAATTCTTTCTGTGCTCAAGGAATGCAAGAACAAAGTGAGAAAGGCTAAAGTGCAGTTGAATTTCATTTTCAGAGAATATTAAAATGAAAGGCAAAAGCTTCTTTGAACATTTAAATGAAAAGAGAAGCAGGAGGGGAAAAGTGGGGCACTAACTACTGAAGGAGTAGTGGAGATCAGAGGCAATCCTCTTGCACTGCAGGAGGGAAATTTTCAAAATGCATCCATCTTAGGAATATATGCAAGGGCCTCTTGAACATGCTTGGTGGAGAAATGGTGATGGGCTGGTCATGTTGTTGGGTGTACCACTAAAGTTGAAGGAAATATACATTATCCTAGGACCAGGTTGGAGTGTGTAGCCGTTGGGACCCAGAGGGGAGTATTCTGTGAGACCCATTTGTGAACAGGGGCAGAGCTAGTTGACTGAAACAGACTGCCTTTTTTAAAACCAGTGATCAGGCCTGAGTAAGCTTTGGTTCCTGCTGTCAGAGGCGTAACAAATCTATCCATTGTTCCAGAAACTGATGGAGGTTGAGAGAAACTGGGATGACTTTTCTCTCAGCCAAAGAGGTGTGAGTTGTGCATGGAGAACCTGCCGGATGGAAGAAAAACAACACAAACATGTTGGATCTAACTTGGGGCTTCAGAGGAGGTGTATTCAATCTGCACTAAAAGCAGTTTTCACAGCTTTCAGTTATAACATTTTTAATGTTTTCTTTGTAAGGTTTTCACTTATTGTTCATTATTCCTTTGTTATAGTCTTGTTATTGTCATAAAATATTAATTTTGACTTTTCTTATTCATTATTATTCATTGAAACAAAATTAATGCCAAGGATCCCAAAGTAGATTCTTCTGATTGTGGAGGGGGGTGGGGCAGGGACTTAACCCAGAAAGGTTATGCACTTAATATTGCATAGTCCTTTCATAAACATGGCTCTAGACTTGACCAAACACTTTGACTTAGTCCTCAATCAGAATGATGCTGCTATTGAAGAGATTGGTGGTACATCACAGAGCAATGGAGACATGAATACAGAAATCACTATATCTAAGAAGCAAACCCAAGATTGCTTTCTTTTACAAATTAAGGGGCCTGGAAAATCCATAGAATATTGAAACACAAGGCTTGATGCATAAAATAGCAACTTCTTGAGGACAAATTTCATCAAATTTGATAGTAACTTATGACTGGAAAATAGCAAAAATAGTGCTTATTTAGAGAGAGAGAGACAAAGAGAGAGAGAGAAGGTAATCCAGACAATGACAGGCCTGTTAACTTGATTCAACAGTCAGTAAGATCTTAAAATAGATTTTGAAGGAAATAATAGTAAAAGATATAGAATGAAAGAGAAAATGGAACAAAGCACAATGTAGGTTTATCAGATGTTGGTTGTGTCAGACTAATTTAATATCATTCTATGACAAGATGATAAACTTCTTGAATAATAGCAATGCAGTGTCATTAATTTATCCAGATCTATCTTGGTGCAAAGGGAGAATACAATGGATTATGTGGAAAGATGATTTTTCTGACCCAAGAATATGGTCCTTGGGGGCAGGGGGAGAAAGGGCATGTAGCAGCTTAGGTAAAAGTGCAGAGGTGCCTGGGGTGTCAGGTGTCTGCCTGGTCGCAGTGTGCCAGAACTGCCCTGTCTATATTGAGTCCATGAGTTTCTGTACCTACTACCTACGAAGCTAATGAAGTGCAGTTCATAGGCCCAGCTCTGAAAAGTGGTTTGTACATTCAAACAAGCACCTAACCTCATCACCAGAACTGAAGCCAACTTCCTAGAGCTCAAAACACAAAACCTGCCAACTACCTCCAGCACCCCCACAAACTGTAAACCAGAATCTATCAAAGACAACAAAACACAACTACCTGTGGGGGCATATTCCTCACAAAAAAAACCTCTGCCTCCAGTCTCTCAGGCCTGATCCTGAGAGGAAACAAATTACAACGCAAACCACTTTTCAGAGCTGGGCCTATGAACTGCATTTCATCAGCCTCCTAGGTAGCAGGTACAGAAACTCATGGACTGCATATACACAGTGGAGTTCTGGCACACTGTGACCTGCTGGACATCCGACACCCCAAGCACCTCTGCACTTTTACCTGCGTTGCTACATCCCCCTACTCCCCACCTAGCCTGTCCCTCCCCCACCTGACGCCTCCATTTCCATTTTCACTGACTGGCTTTCTTGCCTGCATTGTGGGCCAGGCCAGCCTCTGGCTTCTTTACTATTCCTTCCATCCAGGACCAACTGCAGGTACTTCCTCAGCCTGATAAAGGAGTATTCAACTCGAAAGCTGGCATCCTGGGCGGCTAAGCTGAGTTCACCAGGAGCCTCACAACTGCACTGCAACCAGCAAGCATTAGGCCTGTCAAAGACCTGACAGGTCTGGGCGTTCCCCAGCCAAGACTTTGTGTGTGCATGCATTAGCTAGAGGTTATGGTGCCTCTTACCCACGTTTCACCTGGGGATCATTCGTCCTGGCATTTACGGGGCTGCCATGCCAACAGCAGTCCCACCAGGCCTCCCTACCCTGGCAGAGTGTAGTTTTAGTGGCCATGCCCAGGACCTGGGGCCTCCTCCTTCCCCACAGCCCCAATCCCATACCTCCAAGTTTGTCCTGGAAGGTGAATGAGCTCAGCAGGGACATGTCCTTCCCCTGCTGGCTGGTGATGCAGTTAGTGCTCCTTCCAGCTGAGAGCAAGGTATTAATGGCTTTTCAAAACCTCAAAAAAGGGAACTGGTGCAGATGGAGCAAGGAAGGTGGCACTCAGTCCATCTTCAGGTGGAGCTTAGGGAACCCCAGCAGCGGGAAATTCACCTTTAGGAACATGAGCTGCTCCACAAATGTAGGATCCAAGCAGGTATGGTGGAGTGTCACAACATCCTCAGCAATGCTGAACATCCCTTCACTTGGAACACTGGTTGGTGGACAGGACAGGTGTTGCAGAGTAATCATAGCCAAATCCTGCCACATCTTCTTGCAGTTTGCCCAGTAGGCCAAGGGGTCACAGTCCAGCGGCTCCACATCCTCAGTGAGTTAGGTAGCCACTGAAGCCTCAGTGCTACTTGTTCGAGGCTGGAGTCTGGTGCATTTGGACACCAGCATTGAAGCCATGCCCATGGCCCACATTGGCAGTGGCTGATGTGAAGGAGACTGGCTGGCACCAGTGCTGGTGCTGGGAGTGCTGGCATAGGAAAGTGGATCCCCCTCTTCCATATCCCCTCGCTTCTGCACTTTGGCCTCCCTGACTTTGTTCACCAGCACCTGCGTCAAGTGATTAAGGGTTTTGGGGCTGCCAGTGCACATGCTCCCCTTCACCCTCTGGTCACACATGCTCACCATCATATGGACTGGACTGGACTGCAAGGGATCCAGCTGTCTCCTGATGCCCTCCTTCAGCCGCCTCATCAGTGTCTGCACGTTTGGTGAGAGTGGCCTGCCCCAGCCAGGAACACTGATCCCGTGGAACTTCTCCATTTGGTTCTACAGTTCCCTCACTAGGGGAATCACCTGACTGAGAAAGGCATCACCAGTGCTAACGGTCTTGGTGGCCTCGAGGAAGGGCTTGAGGACCACCAACATCTGGGAGATGATATCCCACTCAGCTCTGTTCAGGGGGTGGCTGATCCCAATCTCCCCAAGCAAGGCCATCTCATGGAAGGCTTTCTGTTGCTTGACCAGCAAATTTTCCAAAACAAGTTTCCAAAAAAATAGGCAAAGAAGGGCTGGAAACAGGGGCTTTTATGCTTTTTTTAGTCCCACCCCACAGTAACTGCCATTGGAAAGGTAGCTAGGGAGAAATCCTTCTCACTAGGTGCCTACAGACATCAGTCTTCCCCCCCACACTCCCCTGCTCCCTCTTCCTCTTCTAATTGCCTCAAAATGGCCAAAGTGGGTCTGAAGCATCCAAAGTGGATTGGAAGTGCTTCAGATGCCCCTGATGCACTCCGGACACCATTGCTGGGATCCCACTTTGATCCAGAAGTGCCACTTTGGACACCAAAGCATCTGAAGCCGCTCCGGATCTAAAGAGGGATCTGAAGACTTGCATAGCCCTATAAGCAGTGGCAATGTGTAGCGGGTGCACATGCACCCCCTGAGAGTGCCAGTATACCCCTGTCTGGCTGCACTTGCTGCTTAGGCAATGGTCAGGGTGGGGGGCAGGCAAGAGCACCAGTGCCCTTGCACTGGTCGATCATGGCAAGCACTGGTCGATTGCTGTAGCCACTCCCAGAAGCAGCCACAGTGGGATCAGCCACGGAACCACAAAAATAGTTAAGGCTAGGGAATGGAGACCTTTTCTGATGAAGGAAAACTAAAGGTGTTGGCTTGTTTAATTAGATTGAAAGAGGATATAATTAGTCTTTACAAGCACACCCATTAACTGAATATTAGAGAAAGACATTTTAGACTGAAACAGAAAACCAGTACAAGATCAAATGGCTAGAAACTGACTATAGCTAAATTTAGCCTGGATATTAGAAAATTACTGTTAGAGCAGTGCAATTTTGGAATAGCTTTCCAAGCAAAATAGTTGGGGCAAGGAACTTTAATTTCTTCAGGATTATTCTAAGCAAGTTTATGGAAGGGATTGTATGTAGGAGCTAGATTTCTCAGTGGTGGCAGATGACAGAACAAGGAGTAGTGGTCTAAAGTTGCAGAAAGGGAAATTTAGGTTAGATATTAGGAAGCATTTTCTCATGAGGAGTGTAGTAAAGCACTGGAACAGGTTACCCAGAGATATTGTGGAATATTCATTCTTGGAGGTTTTTAAGACCCACCTAGGCCTGGGCTGATATAGTTGAGGATGGCCCTGCTTTAAGCAGGGGGTTGGACTACAGGACTTCCTGAGGTCCCCTCCAACCCTCATTTTCTGAGAGGACATGTAGTTTTGGTTCACAAATAGTTACATCCAATGTGAAGTCATGCATCTGTGATCCCCAGGTCAGAATATAAACACAGATTTTGTAGTGTGGATGGTCTCCAGTAATGCCATTCCTCAACTTCTGCTGGTTGTCAGGAGGGGTGAGAAAGGAATGTTACTGTTTTTTAGTTTTTTTTCTCCCTTCCCCTTTTCTAGTTACAGCTCAGGCTGGGGGCTGGCGTGGTTAGGGTAGCTTGATGATCCAGCCAAATCTTATAAAACCTAGTGTTCCTTTACTAGAAGGTCTTGTTCCTACACTCAGAGTCCTACAGATCAAATTTGGGATAGAAAAGTTTGTTTTTCCCGAGGTCAGCCTGATATGGACTGTAGCATTTTTGATGTGGGGAAGGGGTCTTGCCTTTTTCTGTACCGAGGGCCATCTTTCCTATTCCTAGGACTTTTTAAGCATACATTAACTAATTACTTCTCTGTCATTGCACTGGCAATACAAAGCTGACAACAAATTGGGAGTATTTATATAATATCTTTGATCCTAATCAAATTGAAACTCCATTGTGCTGTGCATTAGAAAAAGCTCAAGTTACAAGTAACAGTCACTTCTGAAAAAGATGTACAGACAAAAGGTTACAAAAGACAGATTTAAGGTAGGTGGGTGCAAAGTCTAATCAATTAAATATAAATATTTTGATAAAAATCCTTTGTCATACCAGAAAAAACTGACAAGGCTTCGAAATATATAAGCAGCCCTACATTTAAGCAGCCAGGGGAAACCAAATCTTAATTTTAATGAGAAATATTAAGACAGCTGTATTTCCCATAGAGTACCTTTTTGCAGTTCCAGCTCTTTCTTCCCTTGAGAAATCTAGTATCTGCTTCTTTTATGTGGTTTGGTGGGACAGTGATAAAGCAAGACATACAACTGTTTTTAGCTAGCTACACAAAAAAAGTCTAAAAAGTGCTAAGTCAGTCAAGATCAGAATCCTGTTTCATGTTGTATACAAATAATAAACAACAAATCCAAAATATAAAACCATATTTTTCTAGTGAGCAAGTGAATTCAAAAGACATGACAGAATATAACTATGTTTAATGTTGATATTATTTTGTAAATATTTGTAGACTATAACTAGGGAAATCATGAAAACCCAACAGTAGTTCAAGTAAAGTTGATTATGTTTGTAGGCATTTGTAGAATTTATATTGCAACAAAATGCTGACTCTTTATAGAAAGAATATTGCAACAAAAACTGCTGACAAAATCAACATTTCATATTATTGGGAAAAAATATTAGTCTCTTCTATAATGAAACATGATTGATGTGCACCTATATTAAACATTTTTCTTTCAGTCAATTTATTCTCAAATCTGTACCCTCAATTTTTTTGTTATTCTCTTTTAAGGTGCAAAATTAAAGTAATAATTTCATTACTTACATGGAGGTAAAGTGATTCTCATATGATATTTTTGTGTGCAGATGATACAAGATTGACATTTTATCATTAATGCATTTGTGGTTACTTTCTAGTAATATAAAAACTTTTTTCCCCTCAGATCTCAAGTAAATAAAAAGTAATTAAATGCATAGCAACAAATTTGCACTAGATATAAAGTGAGGTAGCTCCATGAATTATATCTGGTCTAAGCAAATGCTTAACAGTTACAGATGTGGTTATTAATATAAACATTAGATGTATTGATGTTAACACAAACTCTCTGCAATATATAAGCATGATGAAATCAGTCCTGACATTTTGTGTTTGTAACATTTAGAAGCTCATGAATGTATATGGTCTGCAATGGACAGAACTGCAACATACAGCTAAGGAGGCAGGTTTATTCCACAGAATCCTGAATATCAGGAATAAATGGTTACAGAATACTATTAGGCTAGCCAACCTAAATATGCCAAACCTGGCTGTTCCAACTAGGAAAAAGGTTTGAAATTGAAACCTGAATTGATCACGAAGACTTCCGCTTACATTTGTATAAAGCCACTCCCTTTCTAGCACAGCATCAGGGCTCCTCTATTTCTAAGGGAATCAACATTAAGGTTGAAAAAGGGGCCAATGCCTTACTTTTTAAATGCATAATATTCATATACGACATTTTATATAAAATTCAAGCCATGGACATAAATAATACTCAAACTTGAAAGTCCTGTTCTGCACCAGGCCAGATGGCCATGCATTCCATTTCTCTATATACCTTGGGAATATTTTATAAGAGACCCAGTCATTTGTTAGTACTGCCAAACCCAGAAATAAAAAAAACAGCAGCAATTTAAAAAATAAACAAAAAAAAGCATAAACATATGTACCTGCATTGTTTTAAGCCTTTTAAGATGTTACTTTCAAACTTTTTTCTGCAACCTTGTTTTAATAGAAGCTGTGATTTTCACAATAATCACACCACTCCAGGAGCTGAGGATTGAAGTCAAACATAAACCCCATAAAGACTTGCACTAAAATACTTTTCCTAGCCTCTGACCACTCTACTCACTTTTCCAGCTGTCTGTTCTGAAAAAGTCTCTTGCCATTCCCTCAGGACAGCATAAGTAGATAGCTGGTCAAATGGACACCCCAGAAGTAAAAGGCTGCTTGGTAGCCTCTGCACAGGAAATAACTTATGCACACAGGACTTGGGCCCATTTCAGAAGAATATTGAGAAAGAAGCAATCTTTATTCTCTTTCAGGAGACATAAATCACATTAATCTCTCACTCTCCTGGGAAATGGTCTCTGTCTCTTCAATGGTAGATCAAAATCAACCTGTTGACTGGTTTTACTGTACACAACAGTACAAATCTGGAATGTTTACTAATGCTTGTACACATAGGTGGCTGAGTTACCAAGAATACACATATTATTCTGAACCCCTGGTGCTATTAGTGAATTACTTATTTTGCCAGCTCCACTCCATATTGTGTAAAACATATTGGAAATGTGTTTTTGAGTCTGGATAGCCAATTCCTGCAACACTCAACTCCTCAGAATCCATAACAATAATTTATGAATGCAAACTATAGCTTCAAAGATATTTCTTCCAATATACTGTATGTGTTTAGAACAGCATCATCCAGGTAGGCCTAAAAAATATCTCTGATTTAAGATGTGCACACAGACAGGAGATCATTCTTCTTAGACAAGTTAATTACAAAATTAACTTCAATGAAACTCTTGGTTTGAGTTACTAAATAGGTTACATGAAAGATACACACTTTAAAAAAAAGTGACAGTAAAATTATCTATAATTAGGACCAAATGTAGGAGGAAGATATGAATAAAATGAAATCCCTCCATAATTTTTTTTCCTGCTATACCCTGTTTGGTATCAAAATCTATGTTTAAATAAATTTAAAGGTAATCCAAACTGATTCTGATTTTGACAGTGCTGGAATGATCTATTCTTAAATATTTTTTGTGCCACTATGGTGTCAGCTGGAACTATTTACTTTTCTCTAATTTAACATATAGGAATACTGACCCTCATAATTCCATATATGAATTTAAGTTTAAATTTAACATGCTAGATTTAACCCAACAGGCACTGGCAGGTAGCTGCTCACCCCAAAGCCACAGAAGCACTATATGAATTTACACTTATTACAATGACAAGTTTTCCAGCTGTGCTAGGAGTTTCATTGGACAAAGTAAATTGTAGTTACCATGTAAGTTTCAATGGAATGATTCGAAAGATATACTCCATTTCCTGTTTTACCTTATTTAGTGCTTACATTTGATTCTAGTCCAACTGCTCTAGTCCCTAAAAAAAAGTAGCTAGCAAAGAAGAGGATAAGATCTCCTCTTGTTCACTGCTTTTTGTGACTTAGCCTTAAGGTTAAGATGACAAAAATAGACACATTAACAGTTTTTCCAGGTCCAGGACTTGAACTGGATGTAATGGGATCTGGGCTGTACTTTGTGTGTTTTCAACCAAGATGGTTCCACCAAATTTTGAAAGAGTATATACACCTGTTTTCCAAAGGAGGGGGCTGTAGTTGCCTCAGACCCATACAAGCATGGCTGTACTGAAGGAATTGCATCCTAGTACATGCTATCAGAAGCAAACAAACCAAGATGAATGTGACTCAGAAATCATAATGGTTTATAGTAAATATTAGATTTTTTTTTTT
>NW_017728913.1:683601-687766 GCF_001723895.1 Crocodylus porosus
TATTTTTTAACTCCTATGGTATCCTTATTTAGAAAATAAAAAGTAGGCAGTTAAAATCATCAGATATCACAGCAAGACCTCCTCAGCCATCCAAGGCAAAAACTGCAATCAAGCATGTAGCTCCTCTTGAAAACTCCCAAAGAATATGAGATTGAATGACAAAACAAACCTGCTTTGCTGGAAACTATTTCAAATTGACCGGAGTGGGCACATAAAATCCAAATGGCAGCACTGTTTCAATGTCTTCTAGGGGCCTAGGAATGGCAAAGAGATTCCCCATTGGTGACTGTTTAAGCAAGCTATATGGACTCAAACAGGTATGTTTTCAATAACTCGTTATTTAAGTAATAGTGTAACATCTTAAAATAGGTGAGCTCTTAAAAAAAACAGTTATTTAACGAATAATTCATAGTGTTGGAGCACAGGAAGCAATAAACACCTTTTAAAGGCCATTAAATGTCAAAGTGAAGCTAAAGTGTTCATAACTTCAAAAGACTTCTATTGTAAACCTACTCACACTATGAACCTTATTACCATTACGAATACACTGAAATGATGTTGCTTTGTTCTCTATATGCTTTTATCAAGCGATTCATAGCAGGTGCCAAGTTGACCAAAATTCTCTATTTATTATTTATGCATGTTGAAGAGAGAAGTGGGGATAAAATAAGAGCACTTTTCTATAGTTATCTGTCAGTATGTATATTTAGAGAGATCAGAGGCAATGACAGGAAATAATTTAAATGGGTGGCTTGCATGGAAATTGTTGTTCTTAAAAGAAACAGTTTCCAGTTGAGTTTGAGTAACTTGTGTTTGGGATGTGAAATATAGATACTTTGTTTGTGGTTATGTGATGGCTAAGTCCCTACTGACACTTATAATGTTTTAGTGGTGCTACTAAGGCTAACTACAGATGCTCAGGAAGTCTGAGACAGAAGCGGTCTAAATTTCGTGCTTTACTCAAAGCTCCCTAGGTTAAGTCAGGACCAAGCAGAACAGACATTCATTCGTCAGTGGGGGTCACGCAGGCTACCTCCATGGGCTAAAACCAGCAGGTTGGGGGTGCTCATGCATGCCACCCAGAGTGCTGCCAGAGAATGCCAAACCCAGCTGAGCAGCCAGCCATCCCTGATTGGCCAATGCAGTTCCTCTCCCCAGACCCCATCCACCACAACCAGTCATCTGTCAGTTGTGGAAGGGAGGGAAAGGGGAAACAAAAGGCTCCCACCACACACACACCCAGTCCCCACAGACCCAAGCCAGAATAGCTGGAGGGGCCTGCATGGTGGAGGCTTTGTCCCCCACTGCTTGGCACAACTGGCCAGTGTGACCCCATCTCACCTCCCTCCCCAGTAGTTAGCTGTTAGTAGTCATGGGAGAGGGAATAAGAGAGTGGAGGCCACCACCACACAGGCTCCCCCCAGCTGTATGGCTTGGATATGGAGAGGCTGAATCCACATGGTGGGGACCCTGCTCCTCCCCCCTTTCCCCACAGACAGACATACACACATACATAGTGGTCAGAGCTGGGGAGAGGAGCTGAGCTGGCTAGCTGGGCCAGGCAGCGGAGGGAATGGAATCCCCACCAAGTGGGCCTTCCCCAGCTGTGCTGCCTCAGGGCTGGCCCCAGCCCCCACAGCCCAGCCCCAACTGAAAGGTGGTGCCCTGCCTCCTGCCTGGGCTGGCTCTGTGACAGCCTGCTTGGCCAGAGCAGATGAGTATGGCTGTGGTTATCATGTTACCATGCAAGGGGCAGGTTAGTGGAGGTTCATAAAGCAGCATGGGATGCTGGGGGACTGCAACTTAACTTGACTCAGGAGGGAATCTGGTATAGAGGTTTGATAGATGAGTCTAACCATAGTTTGGGTCCAGATCTGGTGCAAGACATATGGGTGGAAGCTCATCACACCCTTGCAAGCCCAGGACACCCAGCAACCTGCAACAGATGTGGTAGGCCCCCAACCTGACCCCCAGCAGAGCCAGGAGGTAAGTGGGGCTCACAGTGGGAGGGAACTAGACAGCTGCAGGGCAGCTGAGAGGAGCTGAGGAGGGCCATGCCCCTCCTCCTGGCTCCTACTTAGCCCAGCCCCCAGGGAGCCATGCATCCCAGTGCCACCTGGCATGCAAGATAGGGGAAAGGGGGGTACTTACCTACCTCATTCTCCAGAGGGCTAGGGGTTCCATAACCCCTAGAGTGGTGTGGTGCCAGCGCTGGACCCTATTGTGCATGTGCAGGATTTAAAGAGCCTGCCAAAAGGCAGGAAGCTGCAGTTTGGGTCTGACTCTGGCATGAGACATATGGACGGAAACCCATCATACCCCTGCAAGCCCAGTACCCACAGCAGATGTGGCGGACTCCCAACCTGACCCCAAGCAGAGCTGGGAGGTAAGCAGGGCTTGCAATGGAAAGGAACTAGGCAGCTGTGGGGCACCTGAAAGGAGCTGAGAGTCATGCCTCCCACTGGCTCCTACTTTGCCCAGCCCCCCAGGGAGCCATACAACTGGAACCTTGTGAACAGAATGTGCAAACAGACTCACTTTTGACCCAGGGTGTGAGTTAGCATGGGATTTCATGCAGGAGGGTGCACAGAAGCAGGACTAGGCTCCAGGCAGTGGGCCTGAAGAGAAGAGTCTGCACAGCAGTAGCCCAGACTATTACCTGTATAATGGTGGTGGGGATGTGCCACACCCCAAGGATCCTCTCCAAGTCTGGGCCCCACCCCACCCCCAGTACTGCTGAGGCCTCCACCCATATGAAATCCATGGTTCCGTCCCACACCCAGACAATGTCCCTGGCTCTTGG
This sequence comes from Crocodylus porosus, assembly GCF_001723895.1. Taxonomy (NCBI): domain Eukaryota; kingdom Metazoa; phylum Chordata; order Crocodylia; family Crocodylidae; genus Crocodylus; species Crocodylus porosus. The sequence goes on from NW_017728913.1 coordinate 686,405, forward strand.
TTGTGGGAACTGCCTGATACACTTGCAGGCACCTGGGATCAGGAGCATTGCCACCTCCCCTTGTGAGGTTTGCTTTACATTGGAGACCCTGGAGTACTAGATAGGGGAGCTCCAGGCTGCAGTGCAGAGGCTGTGTGCCATCAGGGATGGTGAAAAAGAGATTGACTCCTACTGCCAGGCCCTTCACCAGAAGTCAGAAGAGCCAGGGATCATCTGGACAAAGGTTGTTTCCAGTTCCAAGGCACACTGCACCAGGGTCACCACTCCCCTGGACTTTCACAACAGGTATGAAATCCTCACAGTGCCAGATGAGCTTGCAGAACTATTAGCTCTTATACCTGATGAAAAAAGGCATCCTGCAACCACCCGAAGAAGAAACACAGAGTGGTTGTTGTGGGAGACTCCCTCTTGCTGGTGACTGAGGGAGCTATCTGCCACCCTGACCCCTCAGCCCATGAGGTCTGCTGCTTCCAGGGGCCCATATGTGGGATGTAGCTGAGAGGATCCCAAAACTTATCCAGCCCTCTGACCACTACCCCATGTCCCTTATCTATCTGGGTGTCACGGAGTCACTTAAGTGCCCCGTGACTGTGAGGGTGATTGGCAGAGTTGCCAATCACCCGGGCAGCTCAGGTGCCGGTTACTAGGGCGACCAGGCGGGTCATGTGGCCAGAAGGGGGCAGGGCCAGGCCTTTAGAAACAGCTTAGGCCAGAGCCTGCCTCACAGTTCCCTTCTGGCTGCTGCAGGAGCAGGAGCTCTGCGGCTTGAGCTGAGTGGTCCGAGTTAAGTGGTCACAGCCTTACCACCCTAACCGGCTGCGATGATGCGGGGAACAAGATCGCCCTGAAGGGAGGTAGGACTGAGAGCCCTGGCGGGGCTTGGAGTTATGGTTAGGCGTACGGAGCCTCGGTGTTTATGTTGCAGCCAGATGGCTTGAGCTTATGTTACAGTTTGCACCAGAGGACTGGGTGAGGCTGTAGGGGAGCGAGGAGGCCTCACGGGGGCTCCCCAACAGCTTCGGGGTTCCCGGTGCCCAGTAGGGGCACAGTGCCAGTGGAGCACTATTGTCTGTGCCAGAGAGGCACCGTATTGCGCCAGGGAGGCGCAGTGTTCGGAGTTGCAGACCCCAGCCCATAAGGGCAGTGTTTTGCCCAGTGAGGCAACCGGACCCAGAGAAGGGTCAAGGGGACAGGCACGGCGGTGATCGCCTGTGCCCCCTAGCGTGTGGAGCGTGGTAAAGGCCTGAGAAAGGGCAAGGCCCCAGAGCGGGGCAGGGACAGAGCGCGAGGCGCGCGGTGTCAGCCCTAGAGAGGGCAAGGCCCCAGAGCGGGGCAGGGACAGAGCGCGAGGCGCGCGGTGTC
>NW_017728913.1:687866-706902 GCF_001723895.1 Crocodylus porosus
AGGGCGCCGGCTTTGGGGCGGCAGGCGCGAGCCAGACCCTAGGGCGCCGGCTTTGGGGCGGCAGGCGCGAGCCAGACCCAAGCGGTGCCAGAGAATAGCCGGACGCCGGCGAGAACCCGGCCCAAGGGTGCCGGTATTGGGGTGGTGGTAGCGAGCCAGACCCAGGGGGTGCCAGCGATTAGCTGAATGCTGACAAGACAGGCCCAGGGCTCAGGGAGTGGGCTGGAGATAGGAGCCCGGCCCAAGGGGGCGCCAGGTGGGTGAGGAGCGCAGGGTGCCCGAGAGAGAGAACGAGGGCGCCCAAGGCTTGGGGCGTGCTAAAGGGGAGGTTTGGAGGCACGCATAGCCCTTAAGGTGGGGCTCATATAGATACCCCATTTAGGAGTAGGGACAGGAACACCAGTACTGTCAACTGGGGAACAAAGGCAGCCTCCCATACAACTTATTGGTCATCAAAGTCGTGGCGGGCGAGATTCAGAGGGTGCTACGTTCACCCTAACATGATGGTAGGGGGCGCTAGGGAGCTCACAGCTGCCCCTAGTCCCCGCTCCCTCACACTGGGCATGAATGACACAGTTGGAGCAATCCCAGCCGGGTCATGACTGACTAAAGGACTTTAGGAGAGGGGCTCAAAGAGCTGGAGGCACAGGTGGTTTTCTCCTTGATCCTTCCCATTATGGCTCAAGGGCACAGGAGAGTGAGAAGAATTTAGGAAGTAAACAGAAGATTTTGGTGCTGATGCCATCAAGAAGGCTTCAGCTTCTACAACCATAGCCCACACTTCAGAGAGAGAACCAGTGAGTTATTGGAGAGGGATGGCCTCCACCTCACTCTCACAGGGAAGAAGCTTTTCTCAGCCAGAATGACTGACTTGCTTGACCAGGCTTTAAACTAAGTTAGCCAGGGAAGGGCAGATAGTTTCTGGTGCAGTCCCACTAAGCATCAGCTACTAAGCCATCAGGTCAGGCTGTACAAGGAAACAAACTCCTACCCCACCCCAGGGATGGGGCTCTTCCAGGAGTACAAGGAAACTTAGGGCTGCCAATGGCAAATTCACTTGCCTTTACACAAATGCCAGGTGCCTGGGCAACAAACAAGAGAAGCTGGCGTTACTCAAAAGCAGTAATGATTATGATTTCATAGGGATAATGGAGACCTGGTGGGACTCCACCTATGACTGGACCACAGGTACAGATGGCTACACCTTGTACAGGAGAGATCATGTTGCAAGGAAGGGCAGGGATGTAGCTCTATATGTGAAAGACCATGACACCCACTTCCCTACAGGTGAAGCTTGGCAATGAAGGAGGGCGACTTGAGACCCTCTGGGTAAGAATAAGGGGGGAATGTTGTGAAGGGGATAATGGTAGGAGTCTACTACAGACCTCCTAATCAAGAGCAAGAACTTACCATGAATTCTCCAGGGAACTGGCTGAGGCTGCATGCCCTCAGTCCATGGTTGTCATGGGTGACTTAAACTACCCGGACATCTCATGGGAAGAGCACTCAGCCATATCTAATAAGTCACAATGCTTCCTCACAAGCATTGACCAGCTTTATTTGTCTCAACAAGTCTACAGACCAACAAGGGGCAAGGCACTGCTGGACCTGGTACTGGCCAAAGGGGGTGATCTAATCAGTGCACCTGAGAATCAAGGGGAAGCTGGGAGACAGTGACCATGAGTTGATCACTTTCTCTATTCATTGCAAAGCTGGCAAGTCAGTGAGCAATACGGAAGTCCTCAACTTTAGAAAGGCTGACTTCCACAAGCATAGGAGGCTAATTGATCAGTCCCTGAGAAACCACAACCTGGCAGGGAGGAATGTCCATGATGAATGGTTGCTCCTCAAGGATGAAATCCTTGAAGCACATGGTAAGTCCATTCCAACCTACAGAAAGTAGCAAAAGGGCTCAATAGGGAACTCAAGGACCTCCTGCACCTAAGAAAAAGAAAGGATACATCACTAAGGAGGAATACTCAATATTAGCCTCCACCTGTAGGAAGCAAAGTAACAAAGCCAAGGCTGAAACCAAGCTCAAACTAGCCACTCAAATTAAGGACAACAAAAAGTCCTTCTTCAAATATGTGGGAAGCTGGAAAAGAACAAGGGTAACACTGAACCCTCACATTAGGACACTGAAAATCATTTTATTACTTGAATCTGCAAGGTGTAGCGTTTCTTCAATCTACACTATATCCCCTGTTTTATACATTTTTAAAGTAATAAAAAAAAGAAATTAAATAATTAAAAGTGAGATAAACTTGATCAGAAAACATGAACAAGGCAAAATGGCAATGTTCAATAACATGGTTGGTGGTAGAGTCATTCTGAGGCCCCATGCAAAGAAACAAAAAGAGAATTTTGATTGTTAATGTGCTTGAAAAAACAACACCTTCCCTACATACAGACCTCATTCAGCACAGAAAACTATTACATGGTGGTTTTCGTGCCTTTAGTATCATTTCTTCTGCTCTTAATTTCTACTAGTAGAAGTGGAAGTTACTTGCCTCATGCCACTGACTAGATGTTGAAGAGTAAGGCTCTCTACTACTTTGTTTGTTTGAAACAAATAATAAACTGTTATGCTGAGTCTTGAGTTATACTGCGCTTGTAGACTTCACATCAACACTGTTCCTTGAGAGAGCTCTCACAGGGAATAGCAGGATTTCTACCCAAGATGTACCCTATAAACTTAATTTTCAAAAGTACTCGCCTATCACCATTGTGGATGGATTTTCAAGACTTCAGATTCTACTCAGGCACAAATTCAGCAGGCTAAACACCCCCCCGCCACACACACATACATGCATACCCCTCAATTCCAGCAACTTCCATTACTCTCCATGCATACCTAACTAGATTTTTAAAACAGTCCAGCTTTTAATTAGATGCACCGTAATGAAATGACACACAATAATTGCTATCACTAGATAGCAACGCTTGGCAGTAATCTAGGACTAGAATAGAAACACACTTTTAAAGCTGATATTGTAGGAATTTAAGCAGCAACATGCAAAAAACCTTACTAATTAAGGCAACCCACAGGCAAAGATATAAAACTACTTTTTGTAGATAAAAGTACTACTTTCCTCCTTTTCCCTACCACACCTCTTTACATATGAAAAGCAATTCAGAAGAAAAGATATTTATTCTACACTGTTTGAGATAATGTTACAGTTAGCATACAGTCATTTCTAACACTGACATCATAGGCGGTTCATTACTTAATTTAGGGTCACTTAATTACTTATTTAAGGTTACCTGTTTACAGTTGGATTTGTTCATGCATGTTATCCTACTTTATATTTTGTATGCTGGAACCATATGCTGGATTTTCCACTGCCTTGTTTCTTAGTAGGTTAAGGCACAACAATGTGAGGACAACAAAAATGACAATTCCAGTCCCAAAGCATCTCTGAGGGTACTTGCAAACATTATACTTAAATTGACCCAACTAGAGTTTGGTTGATCTAAGTGGCAATCTGTAGAAGTTCAGGGAGGTTACATCAGGCAAGAAAATGGTGGGTCCCATCTAAATTAGTTCGCCCGAGAAGGTAGACTAACTTAGCTTTGGAACAGATTAGCTTCAACTGGTGAGCATCTGGACATGTTCAGGGATGGGAAAGCCAAGCCACTTGACCAGCACCAGGGGCTGTGCTCTCACAACCCCTGCCCCCAACCCTGACAGGACTGTTTTAAACTCCTGACTCTCAATCCCCAACTGGATCCACCAAACACCCAAAAGATCCCCACAACCCTCCTCTCCTCTCCCCACAACCAAAATTACTTATACCGAGTTCCAAGTGCAACTCCCAACACGGGCAAATGTTTGTACACTCGCAATCTATGATCACATGGGTTAAAGTAATGTGTGTGACTATAGACAGGGTACAGTGAACAACTGCATGCATCTTGAAGCTGGACAGTTGTCCCAGACCACTTTAATTCATAAGCCATTATTTGACAAGCTTATGACTATGGTCCAAAAAAATCTTGGGATGTGCGTATACCACAAATGCACTGTGTCTTACCAGTGCAAAGAGGTGAGCAACCTCACATTTGTAGTAATTTTTACCATTGAAAAATAGTTGTACGGATGCTACTAAATCAAAATGCTAATAATTTACAGCCATGTACCCTCATGAAAACAATTAAACCAGAGAAGACACAAAGCAGCAAGAACACAGCCTTATATTTCCCACAGAAAGAAGCAAATTTTAATTCAAACTTTAATAAAATAGGTTAGCAGAGATGGATTTTGACCCGAAAACCCTTTTACAGAATTTCAGAATCTCAATGCAGATGCTATATATTTTTGGTAGAGTGGCTGTAATTTTTCATCAAAACATTTTCATTGATATTTTTTAATAAAAAAAGAAAATACAGGAAAGCTCTACTTTGGAAAACCTGGAAATATTTTAGGAAAAAATTAAATTTTCCCAAAAAATGAAGATCGATTTGCTTTCAACCCAGTTATGAGGCTTATTGACATTAAATAGTCCTGGGACCCTAATTCCCATTTTCAAAAATGACTTTGGGCCATAGGAAACTAAGTTCATTGATCTTCAATGAGATTTAGGCTCCTAAGTGGCTTATCACTTCTGACAGTGTTGAAGTGATATTGTAGCTGTGATGGTCCAGGAAATAAGCAAGAGACAAGGAGTTTTGTGAGTGATATTTTTTCATTCTATCCCAACTATGCAATAGGTCCAATAAAAGATATCACTTACAAAAATCCTTTCCTATTCCATTATCATTTCTGATGTTTTTCTTTTGCTATTTTATATAATAACAGAGTAAATCTTTAATACTACTTAGGGAAACTGTACCCCTTAATATGTGCAAATGTAAGTTGCTTCTCAAGCTGCAGTAATTCTAAAATCTGTTCCCCTACACCACCCTTTTGAATATGAACTTAGGAATCTCTTTTATTCTCAATATGTTTTGCATATAAAAGATTATGCCTAGCATATCTATTATATAATACAGTTTTCCAAAATACAAGTTCTGTTTAGGTACAGTGAAAATAATTAATAGAAACAATCATTTGAAGGAGCAGGCCAACCAATGGCAAATAAACCTATAAACCTACCTAAAAATAGCTCAGTAACAAGTGAACCACATTCTAGTTCTTCATTATACTGTATTAATACTATATAGCAAAAACAGTATGGGACATAAGTGGAAATAACACATACAAGAAACAAAACTACAGAATGTGGGATTAAATTTAAAGATTGTATTAAAAACATGATTTCCACAAATCATGCTTTCTACTTGCTTGTAGTATGTTTACACTGCAAACATAATGTGCTGCTTTGCTCAAGCTACCTCCTGAACTGGAAGCCATCTAACTGCATTCATATCATGTGCTCAACACTTCATATTCACACTACTTTGAGGTTAAGGAACAATGTGTTGGTAACAATGAAAAGAGAAGGGTAAGTCAAAGCATTTCTGAGACTATACACTTGTCCAGGCCACTGTAGTTCATAAGACATTATTTGACAGACTCCAGAATATCATGCAAAATATTCTTGGGACATGTCTACATCACAAGCCTACTGTGTTTCACGCTTCTGAAAGTTAAACAACCTCATATTACTGTGAGATAAGTGCATGCATGTGGGCAGTTTCTGGGGAGGTTCTTTTGTAATAATTTGTTGATGTGACATACCCTAAAATGAAGTGGTATATTTAGTCAACATTACTTCATGGCAGAAATGGTTTTCAACATAAAACGGAAGCTGCAGGAGGCAACTAATGAAAAACAGAAATGAATATGAAAGAAATCTAGATGTATTTCTAGAGGAAATGATTGAGGGACGCAGAAAAAAAGCTGAAAAAATGGGATTGAGATCAGCAACAAAAGGAGCAGGCATGCTGTGTCAGATAAGAATATCAGACATTTTAGGAGCAGGAAAATGTTATCTTGCACAGCAGGGTTATACTGTACTTTAATTGAATTCTGAAAATTCACTGAAAAGGTTATGTGCAAGAATACTATGTGCATTGAATTTCTATTATGCTAGTGAAATAGTGAAAAGTTTTCTTCACTTAATCCAGTACCTGTTGCAAAATATTTTCCTCCATTTTAAATTTGGACCAGTTTGTTTATTGTTTCTTGGAAAGATGCGCTTGGCAACATACAACAAAAACCAACATTGTAGAACTTTTCTATATCCCAAGTAGCCTTATTCCCCACATTGTGGACAGAACTGTATAGAATAGAGACAGTCTAATCCACTACATATGAGACTTCACTGGGAGAAAGGAAAAAGATGACACACAAGTAATGAGTATATGGGGTGCAATTTTTATGTCAGTCCCATAATTGAGTTATTTTAGAACATGCTTTTAGTGGGTTTATATTATAGGGTAATTTAGGTAAAGGGAAAGGCAGGAAAAGATTGGGGGTGGGGGTGGGAACAACACCAAGGAAACACGCAGTTGGAAAGGCGTGGAAAGAGAGATATTCTTCCCATTGAAAAAACCATGGAGAGCAGGAGAATTGAAAATAAAATAAGACTAAAGGACAGGGTAAGAAGAAGACTGTACAAGACTGAAGGAAGGGATAAGGAGTCTGTACAAAGCATCCAGACTCCTTCTTGTATTATGTGAGGGCATAATTGCATACAGTTTTCCCTGAAGACTAAAACACTGCTGCAATCACAGCAGCACGTATAGGCATAAACTAGGTAATTTAAAACTGTCTAACCTGAGTAGTCCAGGAATGCAGCCACATTAACACAGAGTTCAGTGTGGTGTGACCACACAAGTATTTTCTAGCTTCTTGAGCCTGCACTGGGCTCTTGCATTTAGCCCCAAGTGTCTTTCACTACAATGACTCCACCACAAAGTTACTCTAAGGGAGATGTTAGGACAAATTGCAGCTTAATCCCTTTCCACTTAATCCCTTCCCATAGAGCTGGGTCCCCTTCACAGTTCTTGGCCTGAGTGACTAACTGTGCAAAGTCATGAGTTGTTTAATGTTCCCTACATTTTAACATGCTTCATATAAGCCTGGAACTATATTTTAAAAGTGTTTTTTTAATTTAAATAGTTAAACAAATTTACATAACCACTGTTGGGTAGGCAACCCATTAACATTACTTCTGTAAGTACAGGTTAAACACTAACAAGAACTTAAACCAAGGCATGCTATTTCATGAGCAGTTACATTTTTAAATCAGTTTCTTTGTTGTGTAAATCTAGTCAGTAGTGTAACTAGGTCAGGGTGAGTGGGGCACCAGCCACAAGTGCTGAGTATTGAGAGGGCACTGGAGTTGCCTCCTGACTCTAAGACCTTTGCCACAGCCACACCACCTTGCACTGCCTCTGCACAACCATAGGAATAAAGCAAGGCAGGATCACACCAAACAGTGCTGCTGGGGGGGGGAGGGGGGCAAGGTATAACAGAACAGGTTTAACCTCTTACCCCTTGGGAGTCTTTTCCAAAGCAGGTGAAACCCTATGCCCAGCAACGTATTTGGAAGGTGGGGGAGTGGGGCATGAATGGGGAACCAGGGACAGCTTTCAGGGAGGCTGGCCACAGGACTGCTGTTATCCAAGTCATTGCTCCTTTAGCAGCAGTGTCAAGTGCTAAGTACAGACGGTTAAGAAGCCGAAGGTTGAATCAATTCAATTTTCACAGGGTAGTCTAAGACTTATAGATTGAACTGATATGCAAGTGTATAGACATTCACTGTTGATTCTGGAAATGTTCTATGTGCCTGCAGTGGCCCAGGCCAGAATCTGGGCAGTGCTAGGGCATGCCTTCCTGATTGGCTGCAGAAAACAGCTTGGGCCAAGCCTCCCCCACCCTGCAAGGGAGTGAGGGGTTGCTAGGGAGGTGCAAAGCATCCTGGGATCTTGGGGACTGTGAGCTTACTTGAATATGGAGAGGATCTGGAACAGAAATTCAATAAACCAGTTTAACTTAAATCAGTTAAGTCTGATACTACATCCATCCAGATTTATCTTAAATTGTCTTTGGTCATTTTGAAAGTGGTTTATGTACACTGACCTTCTGCTGTGTTACAGATTTGAACCAGTTTCTGATCATTTATACTGGTTTATATATGTAATTTATGTCCTTAGCCAAGGAGCAGCAGCAGAAGCCTACACTCTGCAGAGAGCAAAGACAGGTAAGACTTTGCTTCTCCTCTCTTCTCCTCTCCCCTCACCCCCTGCAACTCTCCAGTGGTTGGCATACCCCACACCATTCCTCCCCCCGCCCCAACCATTCCTCTAACTAAGCTTGTTATGCCTCTGTATCCAGTATTCATTAAAGTCAAAGAAAAGTGCCTTGTTAACACCCAGATACTTTTCAATGTGCTTTCCTTGATTTGCACACATCTCTTGCATTCTCATTTATAAATACAGTTATATACATCACCTGATTCATTAAAATAAATGCAAGGAGGCTTGGATTTGGACTTCTAACTATAGACATCCATTATGTTACCTTAGCCTGAGGTTTTTCATCCAATGTGTTCTTCAAAAAGATTCAGTTTAGTCTGATATATTTTCTTCTGTTTCTTTATATCATAACAAGGCACCATCTCCAGAGGCAGTCTAGAACCCCTAGAGGCCCCCAAGAGTCCTTTTAATTGAATTTGCTTCTGGAAATAATCTGCCCTTTGAACTCCTGCCACATCTTGATGTTTGTTTGAGTTCTAAAAAGGCAGGCTGCCCCAGGCTTCCCAGATCAGTTCTTTACTCTCAAACACCCAGAGGTGAGGAGCTCCTGCCTTAAGGGCTAATTGCACAGCTCCATGCCAGCTCCATACCACCCCCTTTACCATGCCCCATGCCTCCCAGGTTTTCCCTCTGTTGGGATTTCAGCTAAGTCAGCCTCTGCCCCTTTTATGTTGCTAGGGCACCTAGCTTAGACCCAGTGTGTTGGGCCTAGCTTTGAGGCACTAACTAATCAATCATACTCTCATCTCTGGGCCCCTGGCCCTGTGTAGCTGCACCCCTGTGGCACTGGGCTTTCCAGCCTCTATAGCTAAACCCCTTTGGGTGCTAATGAAACCTCCACTTCCCCTCTAGCCTCATCCACAAAAAACTGGTTTAAACTACAATATAAACACTAAGCCCCTGGGCTATTATAAATTAAATAATAGAGACTGTGGAAAAGACTTACCTCCATCTGATGAGTAGAGAAGCCATCAGGATGATGCACTAGAAAATGAAAGTAAAACCGTGGCATTCCAAGGTACTGTGGCAAAGAAAGAATAGAAAAGAAGCTTGCTGAGGCTGAAGGAGCCAGGATCAGCTCCCATGTTGGCATGGGCATGCTTTATAACAGTGTGCCAGGACCGATTCACTGCCCAGAACTCTGAAACAAACATAAAAGGACCAGCAGGGAATCAGCAAGGGGGACCAGAAGTGAGGTCCCCAACTGGCATGGAGGGGCCATAATCCCAGTCCAGGGATCTGGTGGCTACCCCAAGGTGGGGTTTGCTTGAAGAGTCAGAGCCAGAGATGATCTATAACTTACCAGATGAGACTCCATGGATCTTGGAGATTCATGAAGCAGACTGGATCCTGGTGGGACCAGATAGAGAAAGGACCACTGAACAAACAACCCATGAACAAATGACATAAAACTCAGGTCCAGGTTGACACGCTGGGAATCATGACAATCTGAGGCTGATGAGACACATAAGTAAGGCAAAATGTGGCAGGGAATAATCGGGTCAAATAACGTCCTGATCCCTATGTAACGAATGAAAAGGGTTAAGAATACCAAGTGTGCATAAGACCAGCTTTGGTGGAACAACATCTTTGGTTGGTGTTAGGTGGAGTGTAGGGGAGGCAGAGCCCCAAGCAGGAAGGGCAACTGGAACAACCAAAGGAAGGTACCAGGAGGGATGGGATAGACCATCTTCCTCCCCATTAACATTAATTTTACAGTAAAGATGTGGCAGATGAGACCCCCCTGGAGTGCTGACTGAGGTGCAGTACACTAACAATTCTGTTCCTTCCTCAAGCTATGGTGAAGCCAGAAAAATCCTCAAGACCTCGATGCACAGGCAAAAGACATGGGAGACTACAGAGGCAATGAGTCTGCTTACCCTATGGCTTCTCCTCTCTGGGTCACTCTGCTTGGTTCTCTGGCTTGCAAGGCTGGTTTCCAGATCCCTGGGGTCTTCAGGAGCCCACACTCTGCCACAGCCTGGGCTGGTTTTTCCAGTTAGCTTAGCCTAGGGATTATATAGCTCTGGCCTGAGCTCTCGCACAGTTATGTGACAGCCCCCAGTCAGCTGACCAGCCTGCAGGGCTACCCCTTAACCCTGGCTCTGCTGACAGGCTGCACTCTGAAGTCTTTGGTCTTAAAGGGTCTGTTCCCTTTCCTAGCAATAGGGCTAGGGTTCCCTGTTACAATATGTATAACTAGTCCTTTATTAATGTCAGCAAACCCTTTTTAAGGAAAAGAGCTCAACACTCTTAACTACATGGGAAAGTTTATTAAATTAAACATCTCATCATCCATCTCACTACTGTCATCTCAGCATCTTAAAGTTCCCCATATCTTACCATACTTTCTTAGCTTCCTGTTTGGAGAAATCCAGTAGTGATCATACAGTGAAAGTGCAAATAACTGACAGGTATAACTGAGATAGACAGGTCAAATGGATGAGAATCAAATCAACCTGTACCGTAGCCTTGAAGAGGTTTTTAGGAAACAGTAATGCAGTTTGCATCTGTGGTACTTACACTGGAGAGCTCTTCAGTTTTTTTCGTTTAACTAAAATCTTAAAAATAACCACAGATAGGCAATGCAACTCCAAAAAAAAAAGAAGCTCTTAATCCTTATCAGCAATATTCATCAGAGAAAACAGAAAGAAAGAAAGAAATCTCCATGTATTATAGAAGCACAAAGATACCATGAAGGAATACTTACACCTCAGATATTTGAACAATTTCTGTGTTTGGGGACAGAATGTTACTCATTCTTCCAATAGGAGACCCTACCTTTTCCCAATAACAGTTTGTGTAAAATGATCTTCAAAAAGGCTCCACTCATTTTTCCTGTTGAAGGAATGAACTGTGTTTTCGTTAGTATTGTCACCGGGCAAGGCAGGAAATGCATCAACTTTTCTTTAAAAAAAAAAGTTATGCTACAGCTTAGAATGATGTAATCAAATTAAATGCTAAACAAAAACATTATTTTCACAAAAAAATGCATGTAGGAAAAAACTATAACTTCTAAACTGACTGTAAAAACACAGACAATTTGAATGAAGACATTCCAAATGAACAGATGTTATTTTTTCAGCAAAGTTATTTGTGAGATTTATTTGTCACTCAGGATAACTTGAATTTTATCCACTGATCATACAGGGTATATCAATTAAATACATTAATGACTGTTATTGATGTGTTTGAGGCCTAAAGTTTCTACTGTGTGCCACAGAAACCACAGGGCACCCTTTTTTATTCTAATTCACTGAGTCCTTTGACTCCCTTGGCCTCCAGATCAATGCTAAACGAGATCCATCACAGTTGTTATATTGCATGCTAGAGAAAGTTTTATATCATTGCTATAAAAAAGCAAGTATTTATATGCACTTCACTGCTGTACATAACACCTCTGTTTCACAGTGTTGGTCTTTTCATATGAGTTCACAAATTTCTATATGTAAATGGTATTAAATATTAACTATTTTTGCCAAGAAAAATTGCTTTTGTTAAGACTAAAAAGACAGCAGTATGAGTTTATTCATGCTCCATCTGTTGTTCTATTTTCTCCAATGGCAACTTCAAAGCACTTTAGCATTATCGAGTGTTTGCTAAGGAATGCCAACATAATAGTCCTCCCTCAGAGAGGAAATCAGAAGAGTGCAAAAGTGAAAGTAATTCTCAGCCTCTCAGTTGGCTGTTTAATCCAATATTTAATTGTATGAGTATTTATTTCTATTGATTTTTTTAAGACTTATGGAGAGAAAATAACTTGCAGCCTTCTTAACAGAGGAACAATTACAGCAGGAGCTGGTATCCTTTACTGAATGAACAATGCTATTCATAAATGAAGAAAATTTCAAAGGTTTGTTCCCTGCTGTTAATTTTGCTAGTGTACTGAATTAGTATGGCACTGCTGGGAACAGCAGGAGCTCTTTATGATACATTTGCAAAAAGAAAAAGATCTGATGAGTGGTGTTAATCATTAAAAAACACAGTTATTGTAGGTGTCAAAAAAAAAGATCTGAAGTAAGACCCCTCTCTATTCCTTACTTAATATTTTAGCTCATGGTAACTTTATATTAGGTTGAAACACTGGTTTGCACATGGATTACAGATTCCTTCTAGAATGGTGTTTCTGAGGGCTCTTTATATATGACAACAGATTCTCACTTTTCTATACCGTCTTCCAACCTTAACCCTTGTGGTTAAGCCATCTCAGTCCTCTCTTTTTCAGTTTCTTGAATCTGTCTGATTATACGAATTAATAAATAAATCTGCAGATTTCAGGCTACTGAAGGAGAATGTTTAATCTTACTTGACAGTTTAAACATGCTCTTGTCCAGAAGCTGTTAAGGAGCTTAACTCAAAGCTGTATTTTATACCTCTCCTGAAACATTTTTAAATTACCTCATTTTCCACCTTATAATATCACTGTCTTGCTGGATGCTCAGATTGTAATTCAGATCTGGGGTATGACTACATAAATGGTTTTCATTGGCATGTTTGTATGTGTAGCATAGCATAGGACTGCAATTACTCTGCAAGGATGCTTTTTAGTGGATTATAGCATCCTTGTCTACCTGGGTATTCTGGACATTTTCCATGAGGAACTGTTAACTATTTCTATAGGACAAAACCTTACCATGTATATCATGCTTCCCTCCACCCCACTTCCACCTGCTCATGAAGGAAAGAAAACTAAGCAACCTACAAGTTTTCGATGTCATTCAGTTAGGGCAGGTGAACTCCCATTTGTCAGATTGCTTGCCAAAGGCAATTGAGTTAGCAGACATCACTGCTGAGCCCAAGGAGAAACAGGGTTCTGACCTGACCAACACCCGAACTCACACCAGAGTGCTTGCAAACAGGCTGTGAACAGAGCACTCTGTTATTATGTCGTTTGATGTCTCCATTGTCATTGTTGCATTGCAATCCGAATTGAAGCATTGCAGTACAAGGTGTCTTTTTCCCTGTGCGTATGTGCATGCATGCATGTGTGTGTGTAGGGGGCGGGGGGGGAGGAATGTCAAAACACAAATCAATAGTTCTTTCAATCATGAGTAACCATATCGGACATTGTATGTATACATATCTATTCTGCACACCAACCAGGTATCCTGGAATTAATAATCATCTTGCTGGAAATTGTGGCCAAGATCACTTCGGTAACAAAAATGTTTTCAGATATGCAGCTGTGAAATCTGCCTGCAGACTTCCTTCAATACAAGTTACAATAAGTGACGTCTATATCCGTTAGGCTATTTCCAATCTGTTCAGGAATGACAAGCAAATCTGACTGCTGACCCACTCCTATATTCCTCTAATTACTTCTGACAAGAAAATCATGATGCAATCATACTATTTTGTAACCCATTTTTTCCCTAAAGCTTTAAAACCCTATAATCTACACAATACATTGCCACAACCATCTGCTGGTTCTTTATGTTGTTAGTAAAAGGCTGTGGCATTTTAATGCACTATGATGAGAGCAGTCAGAATCCTTCAATGTGAAGCAGGAGATGTCATATTACTTATAACTCAAGTCAAGTCTTTTAATGGCCCCTTTTCAGGAAATAGATGTTAAAAACAGAACACTCACATCATACTTAAACCTTCCTTGTTGAGGCTTCCTTTCAATATAAGAGGACTTCTGGCTGAAAAAGTGGAAGTTGCAAATGGATATTTCTGTTCAGTAATCTATGAATTACTTTATTGTAATCAACATATTACTGTGCCAGTGCTAAAGTATCTTTTAAAGGGAATATCTTAGAATCAAACTTTTCCATTAAGGCACAGACCTGCAAAAGTGGTGATGCTGAGATGATGCTTTTATTATTTCTAGTGCCACAGTGCCTAAGAAATCCAATTGAGGAAGAGTGTCCCATTATACTAGGAATGCATAAAGTAGGCACTACAAACATATAGTAAAGAAATGGCCCATTCCTAGGCACCTTAAAAATTAAGGCACGTTTTGGAAGCTCCCTGGTAAGGAGGAGGAATCTTTGCTCCAGTACCAACAAGAAGAGTTCAGTTGGCCAGATGATCGTATGCTGATCCAGTTCTACTGTAATGCAATGGCAGCAGATACAACATAGAGTAGCATGAACACTATGAAAAGAACATCGTTTTATAAGGGTTTCACAGCAATAACTGTAGATAATGTCATTATCTATATTTCTGAAGGCAGCAATACAATATTTACAAATTTTAAAATACAATATTTAATGCTACACAATATTTTCCCAAATTGTGATCCTGCAAAGCTTTCAAATTTAATCACTACAATTTTGTGTCTTGGGTCAAAGAAACTTTACTTTATTTCTTTTAGTCACTGCTGGCTTTTGCTTAGTTTGACATGAAGTTTTCCAACGTTGGTATTCTCGTATCTTGGAATGATGCAACTCTGGCAGGTGAGAGAAGCATTGCATTAATTTCTGAGGCAGAAATAGATTCTTTAGATTTCTGACGGATTTTTGGAGGGCTAGGGGGCACACACTAAAATTATCAGGAGACAGTAGTAAACTAAAAAGAGAAAGTGCATTTTTACCTTACCACAGGAGGTTGCAGAGGCAGGAATTATAACTAGGAAAAGGACTAAACAAATTAATGGAAGATAAATCCATTAGTAGCTATAAATAGAACAGTCAGGGATATGTATCTAAATAAATGATGGTGGATGCTAGGGAGAGCGTGACAGGGGATGAATCCCTCTAGCTATCCTACTCGTTGCTCTCCATCTGAATCACCCATTCCTGACACTGCTGGAAATGGGATTCAGGGTTATGGTCTGATCCCGTAAGGCACTTTTGTACTTTTGGGTAAAATTTTACCCAAGATGCCTATCTGCAGTATCCATTTCCGTTCTGTTAACATTTGGAATTTAGTAACCATGAATGCTGGGATTTTAAATAAAGAGGGAAAGGGAGAGGGAGATGAAAAATCCTGGCTTTCATGGTTGGAAATACACATGCACACACATATTTCTGAAGTCATAGGAAGGTTTTCATTGCTCCTCCACACAGAACAGGTGAATCTATTAAAACAAAAAATCAGTTCATGCATTTACATCCTCCTTGCCCCTCTTCACTCTCTTCCTGATGGTTAATATCACCATGGTACAAGTAGGGAAAGCATTTGTTCCTGGTCTCTGTTTTGGGAAAAGGGAATGTATTAGGGATTAGACTTTCTTGTGCCACTCTTTCTGTAAGCCAAGAGAAGTTTAGCTTGTTACTGTAGAAACATGGCTTCCTAGGTATTTTAAAAATGATCAGAAAAAAATAGTATTTCTTTTCAGCTATTTTAAACTCCATATCAATGTTCACATTATACTTTATATTTAAAATAATTATTTCCTAATTTCAGAAGTATTCTTCCTATTTCACTTTAAATTCATTTTTTCCATTAAATCCATTTCTTAAGTATACTTTTAAATACTCTATATCAAAAAGAGATAACCAGGAGACCATCAGAGTAGATCATAATCAATTTACAGATCTCTTATTTTAAGCAGAATGCCAGGAAGGTACAAATTTGTCAGTTTAAGATAGATTTAACTCCTAACCTCAAAACGGTACTAATATATACAGTGTTGTTACATAATACTTAAAACAAGCGATTTTCATATAAAATTTTATTTGTATTAAGGGGATACATGAAATCCATTGAAATATTCTGAATCAGTAAGACATATCACTGAGCACATTAATTTGATTATAGTTATATCCTTCATGAAAAAACTTAAAAACCACAGCAGTACAGTATGTTACAGGTCAATATTTAAATAAATAAATTTGTGCTTTACAGGTGGGCTGTTTGTTTAGGAAATAAAGCTACACTAGGAGTCTTTGTTTCTACAAGATTATTGATTATAGAAATTGCCTATTTTGTTAAAATGTCCATTCAGTTAAAAGTTTCATCATATGGACTGATGAAGGACATCAACATGTGTCACCATGAAAATAATTCAAATGTTTTTCAATATTTATATTGACAATTCCCCAAAACCCTTATTACTTCCATAATTGATTGGTTTGTTCTAGCTAGAATAGTAATAAGACCTTCATATTTTACTGCAGTTTTAATAAGATGACTTTGCTCTAAGTGTTCTTGACTTATTTGTTCTCTTATTTGATAAAATTGATTTTGTTTTGCTATTGTGGTTGGTTAAAAGCAATAAAGTGCATCATTCTTCATTTAAAATAATATTTAGTTTGAAGAATGAAGCATTAGCCCAAATCTGTGGATCTTCAGTACATACTGCAAAGTCTCTATCCAGAACAGATGTTTCAAAAAGTCTCCAAATAGTTGGATTGTTAGGATTGTTAGGTGTCTTTTGGAAAATGATACTGAAATGGGGGCAGGGGGCAAGGGCAGTTGTTATGCAATGGCTGGTTAGCAAGAAACACTGTGGGATAAGCTGTGGTTTTATATTATCATGGGGAATTTATATACATACGTTTCATTCCCTGATGCATCAGAGATCCGCAGCTTTGGAGTACACTTGATTAATCGAGTCTGCTCCGCACACAAGCTGACGCGAACTGCACTGTGCCGCATGCAGTTGTATAAACGGCGAAATGCTCATCAGCATGCAGAAAATGGTGGCAGTGAACTTTTGTACTAAAGCACCTCCAATGTGTTTTAGTTCAAAAGCACACTGCTGCCACTTTCTCAGCGCTGCTGCTCATTTCGCTGGTTATATAACTGCACACACTGCAATGCCGGGCACTTTCCAAAGTGCCTGCTGCTGCAGTGTATGCATGTATACAAATGCCCATGAGTGTCTGAATGGATTGCAAGTACCCTAGAGTCCAGTACAAGCACTTTTTTATTATATGAAAAATCAAAGTATATGTCTATTAGTCTAGTTTTACTGTTAACTGTATGGACTGATATAATGGCAGGTTCTGATCCTTCAAGCTGCTGTATGCAGCAGTACCTAGAGTTACTCTGTATTGCCTCACAGGTTTGGTGAGGCACAAATGTGCTTCCATGTGGGTGCTGGCTGCCAGCTAGCCCTGCACTGAAGCACACTGTGTCCCAGCCAACTGGGGCAGCATCTACATTTGCTTTGCTCCACATGAAAAAAACTCCACAGCAGGGTATTACTTGTATTTAGTAAATATTTAGTATTTGCATTTAGTAAATACAAGTACTACTCTGTTGAGGAGTTTATTGGTTTCATGTGCCCATGCATAGAGGCACATGCATAGATGCCAAGATGTTTACTGCACAGTAAAAAAGTCAACTGTGCAGTAAACAACGTATGTAAACTCACCCACAGAACAGTTTGAAGGACTGGAGGCTAAGCAATTAAACTAACATCATAGAACAATGATCTAATACTAAAAGGTCAATCCCAGAAAGCTGTATTCCTGACCCATTCCTCTGCTGTTTCATCACTGTGGACAATACAACCAACTTTGTCACTCTGGACTATATCCTTGAATTCATGGTTTGTTTGTTTGTTTTTTAATCACTTATATAGGACCTGCCTAACATTTTTCTGTCTTTTCCTGTTCAAGTTTACCTATGTCCAACCTTAACTCTCTGACCCATGCCAAAACACTTACCTAAGTACCATTTCATGCCATGAGAATAATTTGTCAGCTGAAGATCAATGGTGCAAGTACTAATAGAAAACAATTTAAACCGTGTGGCCTAATCCACATGAGCAGAGGCGTGTCTTTACAGCAGCACAAATAGTGTCCCACTATATTGTGCCAAACTGCATGCCCCTGCCTGTATGCTTTGCAGTGGGACACATTGTCCCACTGCTCCATGTGCTGCAGGGGAACAGAGGAGGGGCTGGCTAGGAACAGGGTGTCTCAGCAGGGACTAGCCAGCCACTGTATGGAGGCACCCTGCACCCTGGCCAGGCAGAAAGCAGCACACGGACATAAGGAAGCAAGCAGCTCAGGGCTGCCTGTTCCCCTATCTCTATGTGCTGCAGAGTGCAGAGGCACTCTGCACCCCAACCAGCCACACCTTGGCTGGCTGGGACACAGTGTGCCTCAAGACAAGGGAGCAAGCTTGCCTGGCTCTGCGTGTATCTACACGGGTGCTCGACTGTGAAGCCCCTGCACTTTGGCACATGGAGCCCCAATGTTGAGGCATACTGGACCCCAGGGAGCAGCTGGCTGGAGCACAGGGTGCCTCATCATGAGGGTTTCTCTGCAGAATCCCAGCCCTAAGGCACAAGGAGACAAAGGAGCAGCCAACCCACAGCTGCCTGCTCCCCTGTCTCAAGGCACACTGCACCCCAGCCAACTGCTCTATGGCTGGGTGGGGCACAGGGTGCTTCGGCATGGTGGCTTCATAGCACAGGAGATGGGAGAGCAGGAAGTCCTAGGCTACCAGCTCCCTCATTTGCATATTTGACTCGGCATCCACCACTTTGGCATGGTTTGTCGTGCTTTTTTTTCAGGGTTTTGTTTTGTTGCTACTGGGAAATCCTGGTAGCAAATTTTGCTCCAGCACTGCAAATTAGCAGCTCTGCCTACTGATTAAGGTACAGCTTGTGTGGTTTGTGACACTGCAAAGAGGTTTGCAGTACCCCAAAATACATATGCCTGAATGTCTGGATCCAGCCTATGTCTTTTTATTCCAGATAAAGATCACATACAGTGTCATACACTTGAGTTTTTGTAAATACCAGAATGTTACAGGTTTGTTAGTATGAATTAGCCTTCTTCAAAAATTAGTACCACAACATAATAACGGTCACAAGCTGGCAGAGGGTAGGTTTAGGTTAGATATCAGGAGGCTTTACTTCACAGTCAGGGCAGCTAGGGTCTGGAACCAACTTCCAAGAGAAGTGGTGCAGGCTCCTACCCTGGGG